>NC_061514.1:260827253-260881824 GCF_022539505.1 Lolium rigidum
TAACGGTCAGGCCGACGTAGGCCGCCGCCCGTAAGTCTTCCCCCGACATGCCGGGTGGCCGTGGCCGGCCGCACCGGAATGCAAGGCCAAAAGCCTTCGTATATTCGTTAATTATTGTCCGGCCCGGCCGGCTCTCTACGCCGCCAGGCCGACAAAAGCTGCGTACACAAATTCCTTGACCGGACAGAGCGGGCCTGCCCGGCCGACAAGGCCGATAGAATTGGCAAATGCCTCCGGAAATTTGATGTTCCTCCGAACAACATTACCGATCTGTCTCGGTGTATATGCCGGACAGCTCCGACCGGCCGATCACGTAAACCGCGCCCCTGACGGCTCCGTCCCCTATGAATCGGATGTCCGCCGTATCCGACCGTCCGGCCAGGTCCCGGCCGACGGAGCCCGCTAGGTCCCGACCGACTCGTCCGTGTCTCCGATCCGCCATGGCCGACGCGCGCCCACCACGATGGTGCATGCCCCCACGATGATCCGCCAAACTCGCCGTGGGCCCACAACCGTGCCGTACTTGTATCTCGTATAATTGATCGATTGAATTGGGCTATACGAATTTTGTACGGTGCCACGTATCGGTATTTTATACTAATAACGACGGGGTATCGAGCGATCTTAGCCGTTCTTGTGTTTGAGCCCGCTTAAGCCCAAACTGAGTTTGAGGGAGTTTGGGGGGGGGGGGTTGTACCGGAGCACACGCCTACAATTAATTGTCACCATCCATCTAATCACTTCTCTTAATGCATGTTCCCCATGAAGCTGCAATAACTATTTCTTCAGTTATTTCTCCTCAGCCTCTATCTAATGTACCACATACCAAAGAAAAAATAATAAGATAACGAGACTGAAACTAAAGCGTTGTGTTTTTCTTGGTCTGATTTACCGGTCGCATGGTCTAAACCACTCCAACGGACAACCGCGACAAAGGCTTCCACTGCTACATCGATTAGCCGAAGTTGCTCTGCACATAGGCGGGCCCCGCAAACGTTAGCCACACATGCCGCACCATCAACACCACGGGCGCGGCGTGCGCCGCGCCAAACTTCCTAGTTGACACTAACTATAGCAGTCACTGTCCCTTAACTTTCTGGTCTCCCTCACGTCGATGGCAAGCCACACGCCGGTCGACAATTGCAGAAGAAAGCAAGCGTCCACGCGCCCAACGGCTCCGGCCAGCCGGCCGGAGGTAACTGGACGTATCCAACTGCCAAGCAACGGCCTATGATAGCCTGCGCGTTCCAACCACAAGCCAGCCTAAGAAGTTGGTGGTCAGAGTGAGTGTTTGTCCGGTGCATTTTGGAGCAGGTGTTAGACCAGAGATCTCTGCAACCTGTATGCCACAGCGCTCGCTGTCCCCGAGTGTATACGATGATGATGTCGAGTTGTCAACAGTGGGATCGACCGATTTGATGTCGCAGCTTGTAGGTTTATGCCGACCATTTCGTCCAGTTAATCTCGCTGTGTGAAAGCTAGTGAAACCGTGTTGCTGTTCCTAAACTTGGAAGACTCTGCGAGCAGGCCGTAGCGGACGGTCGTGTTGACGCGGTAATGCGGTATGCAGCAGGTTGTACGCGTCGTGGTAAATGCAGGGTAGCCTGCGTGTACACAACAGTGTGTATGCTGATGTAAACGTTTCGCATGTCGAAGCTGACGGCCGGAGATGTAGATACGAGTGTGATCCATCCACATTGGATTGCATTGCATAACTTCCCTTACCAAACTTAATACTGATCGATAAGTTAATTTAGTGCCAAGCTGGCATCCATCAACAGCTACTCCTTGTGTCATATTATCCACAGGTTACGGGAAAAGAGGTTAAGAGCATCTCCAGTCGCGTCCCCCAAACCGTCCCCCAAACCGCGCCGGATTGAGCGTTTGGGGGACGTGTTTTGCTCGTGCCGCGTTTGGGGGACGTCGCTCCCCAGCCGCGTCCCCCAAACGCCGCCCCCAAATGAATATTTGTGCAGGAAAATAAAGGTTTTCATTCAATTTTGATTATATATTACAAAGTTTGAATGAAAACGGCTAGATTTCATCTAAACCTAGGCTACCGACCGCCCGGCGGCGCGTTCGACGGCCCCGCCCCGTCGTCGCTCCCCTACGCCGCAGCTCCTCCTCGCGCGCGCCTCCTCTCCTTGCGTTCGGCGGTGGCCGGACGGTGCCGCTCCCGCCGATAGTCCTCCTCCGCCCTCCCCGCCGTGCCGCCCGGAGGGAGAGCTCGACGGCGCGACGAATTTGCGCCTCTTCGCGGGCACGGGCGTCGTCCCGGAGCTTCTTCTCCGACCTCGAAGGACTCGACGAGGGCGCGCGTCGATCGGCCGTCTCGTCCGGTGCGGGCGCGTCGTCGCCGGACCGGGCCGAACTCGTCGTCGTCGTCGCCGTCCTCCACCTCGGTCTCCTCCGCCTCGGCTCTCCTCCTCCATTGGCGCCTTCTCCTCCACATCCGTTGGCGCCTCCATCATCGCCGCCGCAAACGCGTCGGCCGCCGCCAACCGGCTCCGCCCGCCTCCCCCATAGCGCCGCAAGCGCCGACTCCCGCCGCCGACGCTCCTCCGCCGTCGCTCGCCGGCCGGAGCTCGATCGACTCACGCCGCCGGCGCTCGATCGAGTCACGCCGTTCACGGACCAGCCGCGCCGCTCATCGCGCCGGCGCCGGCGCTCGTCGGCCCATCGTCTGCTCCATGTCCTCCCGAACCGGCGCCGTCGCGCCTCTTGTCCCGTCGAGGCGTCGAACGCCGCAACGGTGTCGCACCGCCGCTCCTGCCACGCCGCCGCCGCCGCGGCCTCCTCGGCCGCGGAGGCGAGGGCGGAGAACGCCGCAAGATCCGCCGCCCGCTGCGCCTCACGCCGCCGGCGGGCCTCCTCCTCGAGTGCCTCCTCGAGTGCCGCACGCCGCCGCCGGCTCGTCAATGGAGGAGACGGCGGTGGAGGGAAGTGGCCATCGCCGGGGCGGTTCGCCATTGCCACCGGTGATGGAGGAGACGGTTGTGGAGCGACGAGGGCCGTGTTTGTTGCCGGCGGGGTGTGGTGGCTACCATTGATGAGCCGGGAGACCTTTTATAGACGCCGGCGTCGGGAAGAAAGCGCGGGAACAGGACGAGAAGAGGCGGGAAGATCGCGCGGGAACGGGCGGTGGCGTGCGAACGCCGGCGACGCGTGGAGGCCGCGCAGCGACCGACGAGACGTCTCGCCCGCCCTCCGTCGTCACAAGGCAAAGATGCCGCCGTGTGTCACTGCGCGCGAATAACTTCCGTCGCGAGGTAGGCGACGGTTAGGTTAAAATTAACTGTGCCGCTGACGCGTCGGCCCCGCCACTCCCCGCCTCGCTTTTCGTTGTGTCCGGCGTCCCCGGAGCGTCCTCTGTGGGACGGGGACGGGCTCGGGGCACCGGACACCGTATCGGGGCGCGCCGGACAAAAATGGGCTTTGGGGGACGCGGCTGGAACGCTTTTTTTGTCCGGCACGTCCCAAATCGCTTTGGGGGACGGTTTGGGGGACGCGACTGGAGATGGAGATGCTCTAACTTGTGTGACACAGCACTCGCTGTCCCCCGGTGCATTCTGGAGCAGGTGTTAGACCAGAGATCCCTGCAACCTGTGTGACACAGCACTCGCTGTCCCCCGGGTATACGATGATGATATCGACAGTGGCATCGACGTGATGTCGCAGCTTGTACGATTATACCGACCACCGCTCGACCTCCCTGTGTGAAATTCGTGAAACCGTATATGTGTGCTGTTACTGCACTTGGAAGAGTCTGCGAACAGAGCAGATTGTATGTGTGCTGTTGCTGATGTACACGCTTCGGATTCGCAGGTAGTTAAGCATGGGGCATACATGCAGGGAGATGTTCGTCGGCGACAAGGACATGGACATGGTTGAACTCGACGGCCGGAGATGCAGATGCGATTGTGTGAGCCATCCAGATTGGATTTGCACTGGATAAGATTTCCTTTTCCGAACTTAATACTGATGGATAAAGTAATTTAGTGTCAAACACGAAACACTGCCTTTGACTAGCTGTCAGCAACCAGCAGTAACTATCCTTACATCACATTATCCACCGGTTATGGGAGAAGAGGTTTATATATTTGACTACTGAAAGCAGTACTAGCAAGTTTACCATGTTAGCATGTACGTAGCGCGTTTGCGTCAGCAAATCTACGAAAAGGCATCATTTATCCTATCTTAACTGGTTGTTTATCTTATCACCACGCTACCGGTACTGGTATACTGTCCTCTATCTCGGTGAGCGGCTCTCCCTGCTCCCCGTCACGTACGTCGCCGGCGAGCCACACGCCGCCTGACACTTGCATAAGCCTCTGTCCGGCCGGCGACGACGTATCAAGCATTCCAGCTACCAACCGCAGGATTTCACGCGTTACCAAACCACAGGATTGATACTTCTTTTTTAAAAAAAACGAGGGCAAAAGGTTTGCCCATTTATTGATTAAGAAAGGAGTTTGCAAAAAAGTAAAGTTTTAGACATAATACAAGTTTTATTCTCGCGGCATCAAATTACACAAATTTTTAGCACCCGCTAAAACCCAAAGCGTAGCTTCTTTTTTGATCCTCTCGAAGACGATTTGCGAAGGGGCGCACTTGTTCTTGAAAACTCTATCGTTTCTCTCATTCCAAATCTCCCAAATGATGAGCATGGCAAGAGACGTCATACCCTTGCGGTTTTGCCCCGTAGATATCATGGTCCACCACTCCGGGAAGGAGAGACTCGCCCAATTGTTAGCATGAGAAGCCAGAATGTCGAACCCTTCTTTGGCCTTGTCCCGTAGACGCAAAGTGAAGTGGCAATGGACTAGAAGGTGATCGACCGACTCCGTGCATTGGTTGCATAAAGGGCAAACCCCACAATTTGGCCACCCCCGTTTTGTCAAGCGGTCGGCTGTCCAAATTCTATTTTGGAAAGCAAGCCAGGTGAAAAACTTAATCTTTGGGGCGCCCACATCTTCCACATGGATTTGTATAGGCTTGAGAAGGTGGAACCCAGAAATTGCAAGTCGTAGGCGGACTTCGTCGAATAGTGCCCACTCTCGGTGAGTTTCCAAGAGATGTCGTCCTCAATGTTGTCATTGAGGTGGAAATTTTTTATGAGACCCCATATCTCCACAAATTGGGAAAGATGCTCCAAAGAAAAGCCATCTCCCAAACCAACTTTGTGAACCCAAGCATTGTTTTGTAGAGCATGCGCCACCTTCCAATTCTTGCGCTTGGAAGAGGCATAGATAAGAGGCGCGATCTCAATTGGCTTTCTCCCATCAAGCCAAGGAGCATACCAAAAAGGAGTCTTCATCCCATTGCCCACTGTAATGGTCGTGGCGGCATAGAAAATGTCCATATCTTGCTCCGAACAAGGGTTGCCGGAGCCCACCCAAATCTTGTTGGGGTCTTTCCATTCCAACCAAGGCCATCTAAGACAAAGGGCCGTAGCGAATTTATCCATATGAATGATTCCAAGGCCACCAAGTTTCTTAGGACGACAAACTATCTCCCAATTGACCTTGCATTTCGCCCCAGTGATTGATACTCATCCACCGACCTCCGG
Source organism: Lolium rigidum (assembly GCF_022539505.1). NCBI lineage: Eukaryota > Viridiplantae > Streptophyta > Magnoliopsida > Poales > Poaceae > Lolium > Lolium rigidum. Next base: position 260,832,823 of record NC_061514.1, read on the forward strand.
CTCCAATCACTCGCTAGTACGTCGGCCGGTGCAGGTGCATCTGTAGTTCATATCTGGCGTAGCTGGTTGCGTTGCATGGCACGTCCTTAACAACTGTTGGTTTGATATTGTGTATTGAAGCGTGTCCGGCCGGTAGTGGCATGTCAACGCAGAAAAGGTTGTATCTCGATCGGAATAAATTGCTATCCATGGCCAAAGGAGCCGCTCCACGCTTGGTTGCTAGTGTAGCCCGATCTTTTACTTCCTCCATTGGAGGATCTCGGATCTTGGTGTGGGGTTCATCACGGGGTTATCTCCAAGTGGTTTCGTCCCCGGTAGAGTTTCCTAGGCCTACGCTTCGAGGCCGTCGGCTAGCTGCGGTGAAGATGAAGGCCTTGATTGTTTTCTTGTATTTCTTTCTAAGGTCTTGATAGTAATCTGCGAAAAACAGTTTGTAATATTTCTTATCTTTAGGGTCCTCCCCGTAAACTTGTACTCACCGCTGAAGTAATACGAGCTTCTAGGCCCTTCGGGGCAATTCCCGTTCAAAAAGAAAATGTTGTGCCAAGAGGTTTTTAAACACTTGCTTAAGACAAGGTTTTACATTGGTGAAAGGAGGAAATATATTAAATAACGAGACATGTAATTGGGTCGATGAGGTCTTAGTTTTGTTTTACACAATTTTATAAACGATGTAACCATTCTTTGCAATCACTACCGCATCGGGTGCTTCCTTCAAAAATAAGATGACCGAGAGCCACCATTGCATTTTTAAACGGGTTGTTGTCTACTACGTCGGCCGTCGGGCGGATGTAACTCGCGTATGTAGCCAGGTGGGTGACTCGAATATATGACTCGCTAGACAAAGGCAATCCCTACTTGACGCCTTCTTACATCCGTTAGCGCGCAAACACACACGCGTGGAGGGTTGTGGGCCGAGGCATGTCACCGTGACAGACAACGTTTGAGACGGCAGGGACACACCAGAGACCAGGAAGACGACGGAATGGACCTCGCCGGAGAGACAGGGACGACGCGGCTCGCCGCGGCAAAGGTGAGTAAGAAAACTTAGGTGTGAAGGGTCTTAAGGTTTCCGGGGCGGGAACCGGGAGCTCGCCGGCAACGGGCTTAGGGTTTTCGATGAGGGAGGGTCGCCGGAGACGGGAAGATGCGGGGCTTAGAGGAAGGTTTTGGGCAGCCGTAGACCGGCGGTGGGCGGCGGATCGAGGAGGGCGGTGCCGTGAGACACCGTGAGAGTGGCGTCCGCCGCGGGTGGTAGAGGAGGCGGCCCGGCCGGCCGACCGCGGGGGTTGGAGGTGCATCGGTCGAAGGAAGAAGATGATGCAGCCATACTGGGCCGCGGCCCATTGTGGCGTCAGTGCGTGCGTCGAGCGGTTCCCCGACGCTAAATGCGTTAAAAAGGCCCTCCTAGACAAAGAGGTTCCTTTTTTTTTTAGAGATTTCCACAATTCAGCATGCTAGAATGTCGGCCCGTGCGGAACGAAAATGCGTGCTTGCATGCTGGCCCACGAAGCAATGCCGAGATGACCAGGTTTGCGTGGACCCGTATGGAAGGCGAACTGCTTGATATGTTGGTGCCCGACCCGAAACAGCCTAGGGTTGGTCAGGTTATTCCGGTTATATATATCCGACACAAAACAGACTAGACGGAAATCCGCCGACCTCCTATCCAAATCTTCGATTACAGGTCCAAAAGAAAAAAAAATCGATTCGGTTTCTGCCTTGCAAGCTAGAAAGGCGATCGCTTGCGGCGCGATGAAGGGGGAGACGAAGCAGGATGGGTCGACGAGTAAGGAGATGGTGGTCGGTGAGGATGGGATCGCTGGCGAGTCCTTGAATTGTCAGAAGCTAGCGGTGGGCGACAAGGCAGATGCGGTCAAGGGGAAGAGGATCGCCAAGGTGAGCCAGAAGTACATCGACATCCTGCTCAAAGAGAAAGCTACCGGCACCGGCATGTACAGCAAGAGCAAGAGCAGGGCGAGGGAGTTCATCGAGAACAACAAGCATTGTGCTCATCTCGCGCCATTCGTGGCAGGCCTCGATGCTATTAAGGAGGAGGTGCGTGCCGGGGACGCCAAGATCCTGGATCAGTACCATAGCCAAGGCTACGCCTTTGGTGAGGTCGACGAGGAGTCCTTCATCTACGACGAGGAGATCTGTGGCCCGCTCGCCAGGTCCAGGCCGCCTTCCCTGCCTGCTTGATCTTAGTTTATACCTGCTGCTAAATTACATGTAGTACTACAAGTTTATATGATTATATCCCGGCCCTCCTTGAGAGACTAATTAAGTTGATGGCTGTGATGCATCGTAAGTATTATATCTACCTATATAAGTTTTTTTTCGAGAGTACGCCTTTACCATATCTTTATAGAAGGCAGAATTTTAGTACAAGACGACTACAACTCGCTGCGAACAACGAGTGCAGAAACGAACTCCACACCGGCTAATCCGAAGACCAGCCAACACCAAAGTTACAACTGCAACACAAAGAGCCTATCTAAGGATGATCCTCCAAGCCACGTCTCGCTCCACACCGGATACCTCGGAGATCAACACCTGCAAGAGAACTCTCCTTTGTCAACGCACCATCAAAGGAGAAGACGGTGGGACTAGGTCGGCCTCCAATGAAGGCGTCGTCTTGGACTCTCCGACGACGTCGTACATAGCGCCCTAGAAGATCAACCTTGGACAGTGACAGACACCGGAGGAACGCAAAGAGAATCAACAAGCCGCGTCTCCAACCGCAAGGCTCCCAACAGAGGAACGACATCGAAATGCCGCCAATGCGTCGGTTCCACGAACCTAGGCTTTCGCCCGGAGACAACACCAAACCCATGCGGGAGCAGGGAAGTGTCGGCATACCTCAGCGGCGCCTCCAAGGAGGGAAACGACGCCCACGGGCGCCATCGCCGCCGGCACCGGCAAAGCGGGCTAGACTTTCGTCCGATGCCGCACACCGCCCACGCTGCCCGCCGGATTGGGGCCGCTGATCTTGTTGTCCACACCGCCGCCGCCACAACACTCTGTCATCGTAGCCTCACCATGGTGCTCCACCAGCTCCCGGCATGGCCAAGGAGGACACGCTCCGAGCTCCACCACCAGCCAAACACGAACAACAGCAGGCACCACCAACCCTCCGGGCACCAGCAGAAGTGGCCTGCGCTCAGGCCCACAACCACCCGGCCCTGAACCCAGATCGGGCCCAAGAAGGACCCAGATCTGGGCCCCGCGCCTCCGAACCCTCCTCCTCGTCGGCGCCATCGGGGAACGAGGATGATTGTCCTCCTCCTTGGCCGCCGGCCGGCCTCCGCAGCGCCAGGTCTCCCCTGGACGCACTCCATGCCGCCGCCGCCACCAAGCTGCTGACCCGCCGTCACCGCCCCCGTCCAGCGCCGAGACTCCACCGCGCGCCCGCCGCCGCTGCGTCCACCGCCGGGATCCTCCGCTCCTCCGCGCCTCCCCGCCGTAGCCGGAGAGCTACTCCACGCACACACACCACCCGCGCCGCCCTGGAGACGTCCCCGTGCGCGAGGAACTCGTCGGGGCGCGCCGCCGACCTCACCCGCCGCCTTCGACGGCCGGGCGCGGCCGCCACCGCCGGCGCCGGCGGCGGCAGCGGCCAGAAAGAGAGGAAGAAAGGAGGGTTTTTTTAGGGTTGGGGGGAACCTCCGGAGCCGCTCGCGCGAGCGGCCCGGGAGGAGGAGTCGTGAGTAGGAGGAATTCCTTACGTACCTATATAAGTTACTCCAGTATGTTTCGTTGCTGGTCGTCGAGCTGGTATACAGGTACATGTTTATCGGATTGCTGTATGATATTGTGTGGTCATCGATATATACTTTAGCTGTGTTGTCCTGTCATCCAGTCTCGATCGCTTGATCTCTTCCTGTACGCGTTATTGCTGCAATGCAGCTTTGTCTGGAATTATGGAGCATCACCCTTGCAAACCCTTATGTGACATAATGTGGTGGCCAAATTATTGTCCTGATTTGCATTTGTGCATTATTTGATCACATCAGTTATTTTTTGCACAAAATTACTCCTATAAGAGCATCTCCAGTCGCGTCCCCCAAACCGTCCCCCAAAGCGATTTGGGGCGCGCCGGACAAAAAAAGCGTTCCAGCTGCGTCCCCCAAAGCCCTTTTGTCCGGCGCGCCCCATTCGGTGTCCGGCGCCCGAGCCCGTCCCCGTCCCACGGGGGACGCACCGGGGACGCCGGACACAACGAAAGCGAGGCGGGGAGTGGCGGGGCCGACCCGTCGGCGGCACGGAAGGCTAAAACCCCGTCGCCTACCTTTGGTCAAGCGACGTTAATGGCGTCCCTGTTTTCCCGGGCGACGCAGGGACGCGTCTCGTCGTGCATGGCCGCGTGGCCGTCCGCGCCGGAGTTATTGCGTGCAACCACCCGCCGCCGCCGCTGTTTTAAGACGCCCTCCGGTTATCGCCGCTCATCATAATCCTTCTCGTCGCCGCCGCCTCCCCTTCCCGCATCCTCTCCTCGCCGCTCAAAAAATGTCGTCCTCCCGCAAGATCGCCGCGGCGAACGGCTTCGGCCGCGGCAGCCTCACCGTGGCGGAGGCGTGGGCGCTCGTACCACGCCCGGTATCCGGTCCCCGCCGGACGTGCGGCCGCCAGCGGCCGGCGGGCCGGAAGATGGCCGTGAACGGCATTGGCATCCCCGCCGCCGCCGAGCGCGGACACGCAGCAATGGCGGGACGCCACCGAGGCCCGTCGGGCTCAACTCACCGCCGAGGAGCGGGCGGATCCGACATGGGCGGCCAAGGACAACGACGACCGGTGGACCGACGTACTTCAAGGCCAAGTACGACGTCGAGATGCACGGCACCGACGGGCTCATCGGCGGGCCCAACAGCTCGAACGAGGAAGGCCGCGCCTGTTGCGGGGCGTTCCGGGCGCACCCTCGAGAACGTCATCCGCGGCCTCCGCAACGGCGCTCCGCGGCTGGAGATGCCGCCGTCGCCGCCGCCGTCTCCTCAATGGCAGCCGAGAGGACGACGTACTCGTCCCTCCTCGCACTCTTCTTCCTCGGGGCCGGCGCGATCGACGCCGTCGTCGTCGCACCGGTCGGCGCCGTATACCGTTCCCAAACGGGAGGTCAAGGAGGAGCCGGCGACGCCCGTCAACACGAGGCGTGGCGGTAGCGGCAGCCGGCGGCAGCAAGGGAGGCGCGGCGGCGCCCTCCTCATCCCGGCCGGAGGTGAAGGAGGAGCCGGAGGAAGCGCCGCGGCGGCGCCGCCGGGCGGAGTACGAGCGGCAGCAGCGGCTCATCGCCAGCAGCGACGACCCCGAGGACCGCCTGTGGCTGCGGGCGGCGTTCTTGGCGTCCATGGACGACAAGGACGCTCGAGGGCGACCTCGGACGCGGCGATCGCCATGTCCATCCGCGACTCTCAGCAAGCCGTCGGTGGACCTCACCGACGACGGCGAGGCAGACCAAGCGGCTTGGTGAAGGACGAGCCCGTGGACGAGCCCGTCGACGAGCGCGTCAAGCGTGAGGTCGTCCACCGACGAGATGTACAACTTCCGGCAGCACTACGACGCTCCGCCGCCGCAAGTGGTTCTAGATTAGGTTTAGTTTTAAAGTTAGTCAAATTTCGTTCGAATCTATGTAAGTTTGGACGAATCTAATCGAATCTAGTCAAGTTTAAAATTTGCGAAATTTTGTTTGGGGGACGCGATCGGGAGCTGACGTCCCCACAACGCGCGACGTAACGAAACACGTCCCCCAAACACTCAATCCGGCGCGGTTTGGGGGACGGTTTGGGGGACGCGACTGGAGATGCTCTAAATACATTTTGTTCCTAACATTTTGTAGTCCCCAATAACCCTTTTAGCTCAGGTTAAGCGTGCGGTATTTCCATCTAAACGATATAGAGCTACCGGAAAGTGAGGCAAAGTGAGGCCTCTCAGGGCATGAGAATCATGTGTGGTCCGCGCGACATCGGATCGCCCCTGCCGAAACGATCTCAGTGGTCCCTTCTTTGCCTCTTTTATTCACTCACACGCAACACCCTGGCTATTCCAATTTAATAGCAGGCTTGCTTTTTGTGGGGCCCGTTCATCAGCGAACACAACTACGTAGTGCTATGTGGTGTTGAAATCGGATGGGACGCGCGGTGGTTGCCCTTTGGTTTTGCTCTATGGGCAATATCGACTTTTCACATCAATATCCGTCCTTCTCCTCCCACACCTACATGTGTGGTGGTCGGTGAGACAACGCCGTAAGCCGAGCACACACACTCCACCTACCCCCGCCCGGCTGCCCGGCCTGTTGTTTCGGCGGTGTTGGCAGTGCCGTCAACACAACGTGAAAGAGGCAGGATGACCATCACTACCCCAAACAGTCAAATTATGCTGGTGTGGTTGGCAATGCAATACAAAAGAGATGAACTTGATCCGAGCCAAACCATCCACTTAAGTACCTATAAACATCACATATCTAGTGACAGCATCGGGAATGGAGCGGCAAGATGCTTGAACAGGTTAGGAGCTTCTCGGATGATTCATCATAAGCTCTTCTTATATTACGATGCTGTACAGTGCTACTGAGATGCTACCTGCTAGGGCGCTAGGCAGGAAAAATGCTGCTGACATGAAGAGGCTTCATCACCATCCATAAATAACTCAATTATATCAAACTAATTAGCGGGGAAACTAAGCATGGAAACAGGAGAAAAGGGGGTTAAAAATCATGCATACCAAAGAATCAGAGTCAGTTATGCAGGATTTAGATGTGCTAGCTACATTTTTGTAAGTAATTAATGGGTTTTTTTGGACACATTTAGATAAGCAAGCTATGCCATCTGAAAGAACTGTCAATGTGAATATCAACAGAGCTTTTTTTTTGAATCATATATATATAACTGGCCAGCAAGCCGTCTCATTAAAAACCTTCCAGCCCCTTAGGTACCCTGGAAGGAAAAGAATGGGTCTGAAATGCCGCCCCAAATCATAGAATTGTTACATCATCTAGCAAGGTTTGTAAAAGAAAACTAGGGGCTCATCGTCCCAAGTACAAGAAATTTGTAGATCAAAACTATGTTTCGCAATAGCATGAGCCGCCTTGTTTGCTTCCCTCGAACAATGTTGAAAATCCGTTTGTCCAATCATCCCTGCACTCGTAACGCAATCAGCATAAATGGCCGCCGATTCATTCCATATTCTCTCTCGGCCATCCAGAATATTTATCACCACTAGTGAATCCGATTCAGCTTGGACGCATTGAAAACCCATAGCATTTGCTAACTGAAGACCTAGCTGCATCGCCTTCGCCTCTGCCGAGCCTAGTGTCCCCAAAGCCTTCAGATGGTTTGCAACCAGAGCTCGAATAGACATAGCACACCTCATTATTGATGGAACATTTTCATCATGAGTTTTATGACGTCGAGCCCACCAGATATACCACGATGTCATTGCTATAAGTTCTTGTTGCTGGATACTAGAGAAACTTGGCATAGTTACAGGATCTTTTCGCAGCAGAATTTCCAACATGATTGAACCAGATCGGTCACCTCTCTTTGCAGCCATAATCACATCTTCCAAGCCCAATTTTTTCCAGAGACTTGCACCATATGCCTAATATCTTCCATGTGATTATCACAGATCGGGTATTGGTCACTTGTGGGAATATGTCTACTCGCAAGAATAGCCTTCAGAGGCAATATACCATGCGTAGCTCGCCAACAACAAAAAATACCTTCGCTGGAACCTTAAGCTTCCATAGGATTTTCCAAATAGGGTTGTCCAAAGGAGAATATCAACAGAGCTAATTAACCTGTTCGTGTGTTAAAAACAACACTCCGTCGAATCACTCCCTGTTTGAGGACTCTGCCTTTCCTCGACAATTGCTGGCCCAAATCTGCTAGGGCTGAGATCCAATCTCTGAATCCTCGGTGTGAGCTATATGGGCCAACTTTGTTACGCCGAACTTTTACCACGGCCCAGTTGGAAATGGACGACCCAGCCGCACAAAGATACTAGTACTACAGCCGACCGTACAGAGGGATGGCTCGTTCATCCCCATTTGGCTGGAAAACAAAAGCTCCCTTCTCCATGAGAGTGACCATCCGTCCATCCGTACAAGAACCACAGCCTAAACCCTAGGGGAAGCCGGCACGCAGCGCCGGCGGACGGCATCTCGGTGGGGCGGCGACAAGTGGGCCCCGATTTCTAGCCTTCGGTACTCGCAGAGGAGGAGCTGCGACCGGCTGACGGACGGCCGGCGATTGGGAGCGCAGCAGGGGATTCAGGCCGGGACGGCATTGGAGAGGACCAGCAGGCACGGTCAAGGCGGGAGGCCTGCGGCCATCTACTGGAGCTACTAATTTAGTGCTGCCACTGGCTGGTTCCGTCGCCGGGCTCATTTGGGCTCTCAATCGAACAGACAAGGTGAGGAGAGATATATTTCCTCATTTTTGTTATTACTCTGCATTGGTGTGGCCTGAAGGGTTGCCATGGGGTAGGATTGGTAATGGTCAGTTTTGTGTTTTGTAAATGAAGTTAAGAACTTTGAGCTTGTATCTCAGAATTAGATAAAATCCATGCAAACTGTTTGTGGAATAAGGTTGACAAGATAACCATATAGGTACGCAATTCTATGCCAATTTCTGGAATCGATTTTGGACCTTTGGTTCTTCAGTATTCTTTTAACCTACAACAGATGGATACACAGATGCAGCTTTTACCTTCCATTGTAATGCTGTACGCAAGTTCCGGTTTTTTCCTGTCTCCTAGCACAATTTATTCCATTTTACCTTTAGTTTTGTTGACGCCCTTCTTCTAACCTAATAACTCTGCCAATCATTTGTATTCAGGATATTAGGCTACAGAATTTGAAACTCTTTATTCCTAAAGGGAAATGCTACATCCATTTATCACATTTCTTTCTAGTCTTAAATTTGTGTTGCATGGTGTGGTTGCACTTACGAGAAGTTTGATCCTATCCATCAGGTGGACCTTGTGTGCTCAACAAAATGTCCAGCAACAGCGGTGGAGATGCAAAGCAGAAGGGTCCTCAAATTGCTCCACCGCTTGTGGAACCTTCATTACTCCAGAATCTCAAGCCTCCTTATGCTCCAGACAGTCCTGCCACTGATCTGAGATTAGCTCAACAACCTTATCCTGGACATGTAGTACTCCCGCGTCCATGCACATATTGGCCTCCTCATGCTCCCTCGTCCCCACCACTAAATCCTACGAATCCACAACAAAATGGGGTATGTTCTCTACTACTACCTATTTTGCACTAGGTCTGAAGGAAAACAAATAGTTGTTGCTTTATTGTTGTGCTGCTCTTTTTCATCGGTAGGAAGCGGTGGGGGATGTGGTGGCAGCCAATGTTAATCCTGTGATTGATAGCTGCGATGAGATGATGTTGCCAAAGGTAAATACACTATTTGACAGTGAGGATGAGGCTTATGAGTTCTACAATTTGTATGCGGAGAAGGTGGGCTTCTTTGTTCGCAGATCAACACTCTGGACAACATCAAAGAACATCATCACTAGGAGGACATTTGTTTGCTCAAGAGAAGGTTTCCGGGAGAAGAAGAAGGGTGCCAAGGAATCAAAATGCCCACGGCCTGAAACAAGAATTGGTTGCCCAGCGAGCATGACCATCCGGCTTACTGCTAATGGCAAGTACCGTTTGACGGAATTTGTACCAAACCATAACCATCACTTAGCAACAGCTTCTACGATTCATATGTTGAAAGCAAAGAAAATTAGGCGTACAGCACGGGCTGTGAGGGAAAATCTGGTGGATGATACTGTGGTAACGCCAGAATTTGAGAATGAAGATAAGGCATATGATTTTTACAGCAGATATGCAGGGAAGCTTGGATTTCACGTGAGAAGGGCAAGCTTGACCGTGAATGCTGAAAATGTTATCACCAGAAGGATGTTTGTTTGCTCAAAAGAAGGGTTCCGCGAGAAGAAAAGAGGAGCAAATAGAGTAAAGAAGCCTCGTCCAGAAACCCGAACTGGTTGCCCAGCGTGTCTGGTCATCCGACTTGCACCTAATGGCAAATATAATGTCACAGAGTTCGTTACTTGCCACAATCACGGGCTTGGTGCTGCAGCAGCTTCTGATCTTGTGATGGAATCACTGACTGAAATTTATCAAGATTACAGAGTCGGTCTGGTTGATAAATCACCAGGTGATTCCACGGGCAAGCAAAGCCTTATCGAAGACCATGTCACTTCAAGCTGTCTAGAAGCTAGAAGTTGGAGAAGGTACAAGCGCAAAGTTCCTCACTGTGGTGATGTAGGTGCTTCTCTGGAGTACCTACAAAAGATGCAGCATGATAACCCTTCATTTTTCTATGCTATAAAATCTGACGAGGATGGAAACTTGACGAATTTTCTGTGGGCAGATTCAAAATCCATCATGGACTTTGCCCACTTCGGTGATGTAGTATGCCTTGATTCAGGTTATGCACTGCAAGGCTATGGTAGGCCGGTTGCTTTGTTTACAGGTCTGAATCATCATAAACAGACTGTCATCTTTGGTACTGCATTGCTTTATGATGAGAGCTTTGAAGCTTTCAGATGGTTATTTGATACTTTCAAACTGGCAATGAATGGTATCCTTCCCAGGACATTGTTAACTGAAAGATCTCCTGTCATAAGTGAAGCGGTCGCAACAAGTTGGCCTGCAACAACACATCGTTATTGTGTCTGGCAAATTTACCAAAATGCTCTTCAGCAGTTGAGTCATGCATTCCATGGGTCAAGAAATTTACATTGCAACTTCAAGAGATGCCTATTTGATTGTGACGATGAGGCAGAGTTTTTGATGGCGTGGAGAGAAATGTTGGCAAATTATGACCTTCAAGATAATCAATGGCTAGCAGACCTGTTTGCCCTTAAAGAGAAATGGGCATTACCATATGGCCGTGACGCATTTTACGCTGATATGAAAAGCGTCCAGCAGAAGGACAACTTGAGCAGTGAGCTTAAAATACATTTATCCCTAGAACGTGACCTTTTGAGTTTCTTTGTGCAGTTTGAAAGATTATTGTGTGATCGTCGGTCTGCAGAACTGCAAGCTGATGTGAGTGCCAGCCAGAGTACAAAGAAACCACCTTCGATGCGAATATTAAAGCAGGCTGCCGATATATATACACCTGCTGCCTATAAAATGTTTGAAAGTGAGTTTGAGTTGTACATGGATTGCATGCTATATAACTGTGGCGAGATGGGCACAATTTGTGATTATAGGATAACTGTCGAGGACAATCCGAAAGATCATTTTGTTAAATTTGATTCACTCGATTCAATGTCACGTTGTAGTTGTAAGGGGTTCGAGTTTGTAGGGATTCCATGTCGCCATATGCTGAAGGTACTTGATACTAGGAATATCAAGAACCTTCCTCCTCAGTATGTCTTGAAAAGGTGGAGGAAGGATGCCAAATCAGGATCTTCGAATGGTGGTTATGAATACCCTTTTGATGGTGATCCTCAGTTGGCCCAGACAAAGGGTCACAATTTACTGTGCCGAATATTCAGTATAGCAGCGGCTAGAGCAGCTACTTCTGTTGAATCATTTGCATACATGGAAAACCAATTGAGCACACTTATGGGTCAGGTGGAACAATTTCTTGAAAACAGAACCCCCGACATGGCTGCTATCATTGGTGCTAATTGTGATCGTACTCAAAATATGGTCACAGAAGGTCTACACAGTCATACTAATTTTGTCAATGGCTCTGCTGATGGTACTTGTTTAAGCATGATCATTCCCCCCTTTTATATGTTGCCACATGTATTAACGGTGCTAATTGTAATAATGCAGATTCTCTAACCTTCCCCTTCACACTGAGTGCTGGTACGCTGGATTACCGCTAGACAGGTAACCACTTTCTTGCTTCAAGTACTAAGCATAGTATGAGAACTATCATGTTACTGTTTTTTTTTAATCACAGAGAGAAATGCTCTGTTATACCATGCTGGTTCTGATGTATCACTGCACCCAAGATCTATCATTTGTTTAGTGATCTGTTTGGGAAAATGTATGTTCATCATCTCCTGCCAGAAGATATTAAGTTTGGTTCACTCCTTTGTTCAAACAGGTGCTAGACGATGGTATATATCTGGCTGCAATACCGAGTTGGTGGTGCGTAGAAATAATCAACAAGCCGGGAATAATGATGATTGACACCGGCTGTACAGGTCATTTTCGGATAGATTTATTAGAACTGCCGGAACTTTGCCATTGGCAAGTTCATTATTCTGACATGGTGAGGTATAACAGAAGATATTTCTTAACTACAGTTCCACCTACCCGTGCCATGGCTCCTCACACTGAGTGGATATATGGGTTGCCTCCTCGATTGCTTTCAAGTGGTGAATCCTTATGGGCGCTAATGATCCCCCAGTGTGTTTCAATGTGGGCGTGATGACAGAACAGGTTGTTGCATTTTGTGTGTGTGTGATGTACATGTCAGCTCCGATAGTTTGGTCACCTCACGCCTGTAGATGTACTAATATAGAGGAATGAATGTTTATGGCATCTGTACATCTATGAGATACTCTGGTTATTCATTATTAGTGTATCAGCTATACTTATCTGGTGTAGTCTCCGTTAGTCCGTTCATATGATTTTGGTGAATATGGAACAAGATAGCTTGTACAAACAAGGCAATGGCAAATTTCCAGGCCTTGTTTGAACGCAGGGAACTTCCTTTTGCCGAATAGGAATATTGGGCTCATCGCTCTGGCGAACAATGAACACTTCTTGTCTTTACTATTACTAGTACAAATGCCCGTGCGTTGCCACGGGTCCTCAAATTTTATTCTCAATGTACATATATAATTCACAACTCACTATGAAAACTCAAAACCATGTAATACAACTATAACACCGTATACAATAACAAGACAATATTGTTATGCATCTGCGTAGTTCTAAATTCTAGATCTTTTTGTTACTCCTCCACGGTAAGTCTCACACGTGTATCCTGGGCCGTCATAACTGTCAACTCAACAACTTATCCTTTTAAATGTATTGTTGTCTCACAAAATATGGGTGCTGCAAACACATATAACTAAAGGAATACTTTTTTGATTACTCCAAACACTACTTTCATATTTATAAATATCTGCAGACAATCCTGGATCCCTATGTGTCAAACATACAAAAGGAGCTTAGCAAATCATCAATAATGGCAGAGGTAAAAAAACTCCGTGGGAGACCGGTGGTGCGGATGCTAATTTTTCAATAACGGGTTGTTTAATGTCCGTGTGTTGTCATGATCCCTCAATTTCTTTGTGCTACACATGTAAACATATAATACACCTAAAAATTCGCGTATACAAAGGGATATCAGAAACGTATTTCAAAAACAATTAAATTCTACTTTTTAAAAAGTATTAGTATTTGATAATAAGGTATAATTCGGTATCATATGCATAGAAAGTAACACGTCTTGTTATTTCATTCTCAAGTTTAGTGACTGCTAGTATAATTCGATAAGTATACCGCTAAAAATAATGGTTGGCTAAGTCATATGGGAAAATGAGGAAATGATTGAAATGGTCCCTTTTCTAGTGGAAAATATAAATAAAGTATAAGCTAGTATCTTGGTGAAATTATCTTTTATCTAACAAATGTTGGTCCACTTCGTGAACTAAAAGGTACTATCGTATCGGCAGGACAATTTTTCTACCATGGTCATAAAGTAGCCATGCCCATTTCTAGAACAGAATTCAAATTAATGGACATGATGTTTTTTGCAAGGTGAAACTAATCACACGCATGTACAGTTTTAATGGTAAAAAAACAAAGGCATTTATTCATTAGGTATGTAAAGCTGTTGATGCCACCTATAAAAAAAGAAGACAATATTGTAACAACCACAAGTATATTATAGTTACCTAGGTGGTGAAATTTGTATGTACATTCTACAAAAATTCAGTGAAGGTATAATAACATTCTACAAACTCAGGAGGTGCAAGTATTTGATTCAAACTTGAATTTATTGCATCAAAACTCATATTTACAGCACAAGTTCCTACCACAAGGTCTCATTATGTACAAGCTCACGAGTAGTAGCCAACTTGTAAATTATCTCGGGTAATATGTGAAGAAAACCTTACTTCAACTCTATCCCCATACTTGAGCTTGGTCTGGGGTAACACAAGTTCTCTATTGACTAAAAGCATCTTCCCATCCATGCTCATTCATAAACCAGCCCAATTCGCATGCTCCCATGACAATGTCTAGCGCAAAAATGGATACAAACATATAAAGGGAAGACGAAGGTGAAGCACCATAATAGCATGGTTCAAGTGCTGCAGCTACTCCACAAGTGTTTTTGCATTGAACATCGTCTCATGAAACTGAAAGTAGATGGAACATCAGTTAGTATAATGGAACATCATACAATAAATATGTGTTTGCACAGTATATATCCACAATGGTGTCATCTTGCTCCAATTCAGAGTTCAACAAAGATATCATAATTGGTTTGACTTTGCACTCAAAAGGAAATAGAAATAGAAAGTTAGAAATAACTTATCCCTGTTAAGGAGCTTAGATAAGATCATTGAGCTGCCAAAGAGGAAAATCAACCTTTCGATATAATAGAAGGGTGCAAACAAAGACTTTGCTCTACCCTACAATATATATAAGCAACAAATACCAGATCGAGATTAAAAAAGGTTATGATGAGAACCAAAGGAGACTGAGTTTCTGGAAATTATAGTGCACCATCCAAAACATATAGTGATGCTTTGTCTATGGAGGTTCAGACCGATCAGACAATCCAAGGCATGACCAAATAGCAAACCAGATTAGGAGTATACCCTGCATGCATGATGAACACCTCAGGTAAGGAACACTAAAATAGCAAGTAGGTCAAGCAACAGACAACATAACTGCTACAGGACCTCACACGCATTAGAACCTAATAGCATCTTCAGTCGCGTCCCCCAAACCGTCCCTAAACCGCGCTGGATTGAGCGTTTGGGGAACGTGTTTTGATCGTGCCGCGTTTGGGGGACGTCGCTCCCCAGCCGCGTCCCCCAAAAGCCGCCCCAAAATATTAAGAATAATTTAAATAGATAGAAGAAAACTATTTACTAATATTCAAATCGGTTCAACTTAAACAAATTATATATAAAACTTCGAAAAAATGTAATTAAATTGCTTATAGATTATTTAAAACTACTACTTCTACTTCTTCTTCGATGATGGCCCCGCCTCGTCGTCGTCATCGCGGTGGCGCTTCCTGCTCGTCACCTCTTCCGAAGAGGCGGTGTCGGCGCCCGACGCGTCGGAGTCCTCCTTGTCGTCGCCGGTGCTCGCCGGCTGCGCCTTGGCCTTGGCCTTGACGGCCTTGGCCTTCGCGTCCGCCTCCGCCTTCGCACGAGGCACCGCCGCCGCCGCCTCCTCGCTCTCTTCTTCCTCCGCGTCCTCCTCCACGTCCAGCCATTCCTCCTCGCTGTCAAGTGGCCGCGGGGAATCGTCGCCGCTGCTGGGCGTCCTGGCTTTGTCCCACCAATGGCACCAGCCAGCGCGGATGAACGGCGGCGCAGAAGTCGAAGAGAGCGGCGGTTGCTCTTCCGAGGAGTCCACGCTCCATTCCGGCGGTTGGCGTGTCGTCGGCGCGGTTGCCAATGCGACGGTTCCGCTTCCCGGCAACTGCACCGTCGCTACGTAGGTGGCGGTTGAGCGTCCGAGACGCTGATGTGTCGGGCCCGCGCCTCCTCGCCTCTCATTTCGTTGTGTCCGGCGTGCCCGGTGCGTCCCCTGTGTAGCGGGGACAGGATCGGGGCGCCGGACACCGTATTGGGCCGCGCCGGACAAAAAAGGCCTTTGGGGCACGCGGCTGGGAACGTTTTTTTGTCCGGTGCATCCCAAATATCTTTGGGGGACGCGACTGGAGATGATCTAACACACAACCTATCATGTACAGTAGAATGACGGTATGAGCATCCCCACATAAAACTGCTAGAAACAAAATGTTACAATATCGATGAATTGTGTAGCTGTTGCTATGATATCATGTAGACATTATGACAACATGTGCGCACCATGAAAAATTATTGTCAAAACACAAAATTAATTATCCAAATGTGTTTGGTGTTTGTGTAATCCATACAGGATATCAAGTTCAATAGTACAAAACTGGCATATCATATGTTATTATTTTGCTTTACCACTTAATTAGTGTGTATCATTATATTGGGAAAACTGAGCATACATCAGATTGCCTGAAAAATTGCATTGCAAAGTCTCGTCAGGGAGAAACAATGAATCTCTATAAGCTGTAGTAGTGTTTAAGAGCATCAGAGTGAGACTGCCAAGAACAAAATCTCTTATTTGCGAAAAAACTTCAAAGAAACATGAATGCCCTTGAACCGAGGATCTAAAAAACGAATTTTTATTATATATATCGTAGGCCAATTCTACCTCCGCAGTTGCCATATGAAACATTATGAAACAAACTGAAAAACGAAGCATCATGAGTAGAAAAGGTACAATATTCAAGTGTCAAACAATTTAAGCCATGATCTAAATTGTGACAGGTTTAGATTCAAGAAACAATGCAGCACATGATATTTAAGTGTAACAAACATCTTCCAGGACCTACGTGTAAGTTGGAAAAAGTTAAAAGAGAAACAAAAAATCGAAAACTAAGGAGAAAATTACTAAACACAAAAGGAAAGGAGAAAAGTTTATCTTCTGACCAAAAAAATTAGTCATGTGTCAGTAATCATGGTGCAACATTTGCAGTGTACTTGCTGCTGGTACTTATTACTCTCTAAAGAAGGTACATATTCTCAATAATCAATTTGACAATATGAGTAAATCTCAATCATCTTAATCAAGCATAGAGAAGTAATTCAATGTATACCTGTGACAATATGAGTATATATATTCTTCTTTGACATGTGTTCCAAAATATTCTTCTCTGAAATCGAAGAGTTCTCTGCAATAAATTGTATGCCCTTAGGATGCTTGAACAAAATACAATTAGAGCTGCAACACTCATATCGACGGAATTAGAACATGATGAATAGACAAATTAAAACCACATATACATCTGTCATTGCCTAACAGTAGGTTTGTCCCAGCCTTTTGGGGTACCTGAATGAAGTGATGTACTTCCTCCAATAGAAAAGTTGAGGTTCAAGTAGGCCAAAAGTTATGATACCTACACAAAATAAATCAGCTCAGTTCCATATTTTTCTAATACCTCATTCACCTGCCTGGTTAGCAGGGAACCGTCGCCAGAGGAACCTGTGTCATGCCTCGCCACCGCGGCCAGAGGCAGCAGGGAGGGGAGACCTGCTCCCTGCGTCTTGACTCTCGAGGTCTCACCGGCAGCTCCATCGCGTTACCATAGCTCCTCCGGCGACAAAAACCCGGCCGCCATGCCGCCCATGCTCGGGCGTGCTTCATCTTCTCTCTGGAGAATAAAAGGTACATGGATTCAGACTTCCCTATATTTCAGAAACTTGATCATTATTGCAGAAATGTTGCAATTTCTCTGAAAATAAATTGTCAAGTGAACAAGCTACAGGAATTTTGATCAGCATTTGTATTTAACATTTGTCTAGGATTACAGTGACCAACATTTGGATTTGATGCCTCTGTAGCCTTTTCGCTGTAGGGTGTGAATAGGCTGTATAGGCTGTACTGACTCTGTGTTTATAATCCCTGTTGGTTATACAGTTGACTATTGGATATGTGCTTGGATACTTTTCTAATCCTGGAAGAAAGTAACACGAAATCTCCGGCAACATAATATTTAGCCAAAAAAAATATATATGGCAAAATAGTGTAGTTATTATTGTTTGCATGTTTCCCCAGTAAAAGTTGTTTCCCATGTACCTAAGCATATCATTTATGTTGCAGGATAAATAAATATACTGTTCAGAATAAGACTGGCTAGCTAAATAACTGCCAAGAATATATCACATATAGCTGGAATCACATTACAAACACAGTAAAATGCATTTGAGACCTTAACATCTTCAATATCTACAAGACAAATGATGTGGTAGTAAGCTAATGCCAAAACAATAAATTTCGAAATAATTTATACAAGGTCAGATAGCCAAACCTGCTTTACATAATAGACAACAACATTGTTATCTGCATAGATTGCTTTTGCAAGGCATACACCAATTACTTTTACACAGTTCGATGTCTTCAATAATTAGCATGGCTACAAAGATTGCTATTTCAATAAAATATTGAAGTCAAGAAGTCAAGACAACACTACTGCAATTCTTATCACAACATCTCCCAGAAGTACAGGAAAGGTTAGTTCATCATCAGTTTAAAATTGGATTGGTTAGAAATAAAGGCTGCATGCATCTAACTGATGCAGAGGCAGGGGCTGATCCCCATTTCGAAAATAAAAAAATTGGATTGGTTGCCCCATCCAAGCATATCCAAAAGGGAAAACGGTAACTTAAAATTTGTTCAACCAAACATTCTTCTTTAAGTAGAGAACATAATACTTCTTACTTTTTCTTGCATTAGATTAAACTGATTCTTGCATGATACAATACATGTAAGACAAAGGAAGAAAAACATCTACTAACCTCAACCACTTCAGTATCCTCCTCACTTTCTCCATCATCAGAATATGAGCAAACTACTTTTGCAATCCGGGGATGTGTCAACGAGTTGTGCTATAACTTTGATGCATGATTGGCACGGAGAAAAGCTCACTCCACAGAGCAAAAACTGTCAGCAACTCGCGATACATCTGATCACTGGCTTGTTCGTGAGTATTGATTCACCACTGCGAGCTTGCAATTATTTGAATCACTGGAGCTGTGATTTCACAAAAGTAGGATTCAGTATACGTATCGCCTTACAGTGACACAGAGCAACCCGAAAATTATTTTTGTACATAACCATAGTTTGCTTGCAGATTTTGCTTCAGAACTACTAATAAGATTAAGCAGTGTTCCGCCTCCATGAATCAGTCCGCGAGATCCTGAAGGGCGGCGCCCTAAATATTGTTACTGGTCTCTAATGGAGCAGATTATTTGGCGGGAGTAATCGCAGCTCTTGGCCGATCTAGAACGCACCAAATCAGGGAGGAAACAAAAGTGATGGAAACGGGGTCCTCACCTCCACAGCAAGCGGGCCGGTGGATGCAGACGAGGTCGCCGGCGCCGACGTGAAAATGGCCCCAGAGCTGGTGGCCGTTTCTAGCCGGCAGCAGCAGCAAGCCTGAGCGGTGGCAAGCGGCTTCAGCTCGGGGAAGATGCATATTTTCGGGTGCCTGGGATGGTGACGGCGATGTGGAGGAGGAGGAGGGACGGGGATGGGTACCCGGGGCCCTGCGTTGAAGACCTCCTCCTCGGTCTGGTCTGTGTCGCAGCGGCGGATTTCGTAGGGGCTGCCTACGGCGTCGTTCCCGTGGAGCTACTCCTCCTCGATCTGATCTGGCGGCGGTGACCCTTCCCCGAGGCACAGGCGCAACTCGGATGGCCTCCCGCACGTACGGCCGCGCGAGCAAGGTGGTGGCGCCGACGCACGTGGTGGAGTGATGGAGTCGGCGGCGGCCGCCCGGGAGGAAGAGAAAGGGATTGCTGGCGGCGGAACCCTAGCTCTCGTCTCGCACCAAAGTGAGGTAAATGACTGTGGGTTAATTCTCCAATTTGCAAGGGACCAAAGTGCAAACTGCACAGCGACGGGAGTGTTGGTTGACGACGAAAAGTTTGACGTATCGAGAGATAGACAGAATAAGGAACACGTTCCTCCTTTTTAAGTAGTGTAGAAATGGGAGTTGGTCGTTTGACACTCAACGCACTTTGAGGTCGTCATTGAAAAGATCATGGCCATCCAATCCAATCTTAACATCCCGCTCAATATCTAACCATCCGTGTGGTCAGCCAATCGTTTCCAAAATCAATCGTAGGAGCATTATTGACACCATTATGCGAATTAAGAGACCGCCAAAATCACGGAATTTCATCTAAAAAAAATCCACGGAATTCAAGAAAACCTGGAAAGAAATCTCGTCAGAAAGGAAGGGGAACCCATCACCAGAGACCCTCGCCCCCGAACTCGACGTCCTCCTCCTCCCTGAGCCGATTCAACGACCCATGCGTAGCTGCTACTGCCGACTACCCTCCCCGACGATTTCGTCGTGATCTCCCCATGGGCCTGCTGGCGGAGAGGATAGTCATCCACCATGTGGTGTGGCGCCGCGGAACTTACGATGCCGAGATCCCACTCCGTCGAAGGGATCCGCCACCGCTGGGTATTCACAATGGGCGTCGCTTCCTCCAGGCAAGGTGCGTTCCGTGGTCGCAGCCTTGTCTTCACCGAATCGCCGCGGGCGCCGCTGCCTCCTGGTAAAGTCACATTGGTGGACATCACAATCCACGCCTGCCGTTGGTATCGTGGACTATCTATTGCTCGCTATTGATCATATACTTATCGTTGTCCATTGAAGCCTGCACGCCGACACTGCCTTTCGGCAGGCTGCATCCGCCCGCCTCCTGAAGGCATCCCCTGTCCAGACGCACTACGCATCGACACCGCCCTGCCGCTGCCATAGTCCCGATTCAGACGGACATTGCGGACTGAAGGGCGGTGCCGTCACGCAGACAACCCAGCTCGCATGGACGCTACATCCTGGACATGGCAGAATTAGGTAACTATGTAACATATGCAATGTTTTTTTCCATTCCATTGGAGCGACAGTTTCAGTTACCTGTTAGCATACCGATTCTACAGGAGCCACTCTTTTTGGTGCACAAGAGCTGCATAGCTTCATTCAATTTGAGATGGAATGGAGCAGGCGGCTGCTAGGTGTTGCTGATGCACTGAGAGCGCTGCAACACAAATCTTTCCCAAACTGGATCTATTGAGAAGGAAGATGCACGGGGATGCAAAATCGAGAATCAATATTGTGGAGGTGTCAAGGAGAAATACATGTATGTTCCTTAATGATGGCAACGAGTTCATACCTGCACAGGGAAAGAGCAGCAGTGTCGTTACCTAGAGGAGAGGAAAGGTTCAAGTTCATGGTGAGATCAGATAACCATATCTTGAACTGTGAAGGCAACAAAACTAAACCTTGAATCTTCTTATTTGTTCAAGCTATTCAATTTGAGATGGATTTCTTGAGCTATTGGCTCGTAATGTTTTTATTATTATTTTCCCAATGTGTTATGGCCTAATATTTTGATTTTTGTTTCTTAGATTCTTTCAGATCTAAGGATCTGCAGCTGCATAACAATCCCAGAGAACTCTTTTGTACATTTTAAGTGAATTGTAATTATGCCCATAACGGATGAGCTATACTAATCTTATGTTTTCCCAAAATTGGCAAAGGCACATACTCTGTTATCCACTTTCTTTCTCAAGGTGATGCAGAATATGAGAATATCACAACACTTTATATTCGTTGTATTCTCAATCAGTCGTCTGCCTTACTATTGGAGATAATCTGAATACTTCATCTATCTTTATGACTCAATAATATTTGCCAATGTGATGAACTAATGAATTTACTTTCTATCAGATAATAAAGGTTTCTTGATCCTGTTGGAAGTGCTTAGTTCATCCATTGTTTTCATCTATTACCTTTTTTTTATTCTCCGGTAAGAAACTCATTGCATTTCCAATAGTGGCATGTTTTGAACTGTAAGCTCTGCATAACTGAATTACTGATCTCGTTACCATATTATAGAGTAGTTTGAAAGATGCATACCGACGTGCTACACGAGTTAATAATTCTGCAACTGGTTCTTAATCTAAGTTGCAGGCTTATTTGGCAACTGTACATCCTTTTATTTTTCTCTATCTATTCTATTAGTCCACGGCTTCCAATGATCAAAGCTCCACTTCTAATTTTTTTGCTTCATCACAATCAGTTGTTGCTGACATTTGCACCAAAAGATTGTTTCATATTGTAAACTTCAGAGAATAATAAGACTATTAAAGTATATCGCATATAATCATGAATGTGTGTTTACATTTTGAGCAAAATAATCAACGTGTTTACTATTGAATCCTATTTATAACAATGTTGGACAGGATCAGCAAAGCAGAGACCTTTCTCAGTGGCATGTGTCAAAAGGGGGAAAATGTAAAGGTAAAATTCGGATTATTCATCCTTTATCTTGTTCGTCTCATTTCATTATTAGCGAATACTTTTTTTTCTTCCTTTCTGCAGGAGGAAGAGACCAGGGTAAAACCAATTAAAATTTGATTGTGGTAATTCTAATGGGCTATATGTTCTTGGAACATGTTTCTTTTTTCAAGGATACGTCCATATCGGTTGTGGTTTATCGTGCATAGTCAAAATGTGTATTGGCTATATGTTCTTGAAACATCTTTCTTTTTTCAAGGATCCATCCATATTGTTGGTGGTTATCGTGGATAGTCAAAATGTGTATGGGCTATATGTTCCTGGAACATCATATTTTCTTTTTCATGGATTGGTCCTTAGAGGTTTCACAGAAGAATGGCCAAGAGACCAAGTTACAACACACTATAGCATGGACACCAAGAACACAGTCCCACACCACCGCTAGCGAAACAAACTACCCCCGAATACTCCGAACACAGGTTACGTACTAACTGGTAGAATATTATCTCTTATGATCATTACAAAACAATTAATGCCAATGGTAGTATTCCCTGGGCACAATGTACAAATACTACTTCCATGATAAATCATTTGCTTACAATATTGGTGTATCGTGATTCTCAAAAATAAAAAAAACATTGGTGTATCATTAAAGTTTGTGTGTACGGTGTTCTTCAAATATTTGCAAATTTTTATGCATCTATCTAGATTTAATGAACCTTTTTTTACCAGTGTAGGAGCCACAACAAGAACTAGGTTGCCAAAGATCTCCTAAGAGCGTACATGAAGGGGTCACACATGCCTGGGCAGCGACCACTCTTCTACATGCATCAAGACGCTTTTAGTTATCTTGTTTGTCTTATATTACTAATGTCGTTAATCAAGTGTGAGCCTGGATTCGCTGGTTTATGCATGAGATTTGGATCTGGGCTAGATGTGAAATAGGGATTGGATTTATATTGTGTTGAAATAGGTTTTGAAATTATAAGATTGTGGATTTTTTAGACATTGATGTATCATACCGTAGTTCTAGGGTCCTACTATTTACCCACTCCAAAGTTTGCCCGTCTCAGGGTCGTTGTAGTGCTTTATGCTTATAGTTATATTTGTAATAACATGTAATTTTCTGCTAATTTAATAAGAACCCTTGGTCGCAGCAATTAAAGATTGTGAGATACTTTTTAATTTACCAACAATAGTTATTCGCATGGATCATATTGATTCTTCTTTTAGCTGAAAGTTGTAGGGGAGATCCCCAACAGTAGAAAACAAGAAATACAAGAGGGGAAATGGTTTTGGCTAAAATTAATGAACGTATGTGATGCTTTCGTTTCCAGTGCGCTGACAATTTGAGAAATAGGAAGAATGCTTTTTATTTTATTTTTGATGAATGGACTTGTAAACCTACTTCAGCTGCGCAGTTTCCTTCTTTGTATATTGGTGTGTATATTAGAAAGCTATTGTTGCTTATCTGGTTTCATCTGTCTTAACTTGACGGATGTGTAGAAAGAATATTTATGGAGACATGTTGAGTCAATTAGAACAACTTGATGATTTGTGTGTACCTTTTTGGGCTTAACTGATGATAGGGCTGGCAGAATCTGGAAACCCTGAAGGCTTTTTACAAATGGATATTTTTTAAAGAAATTCCGATTAACAATCTGGTTATTTTTCCATATATTTTCTTGTGGAAAGTAAGATACCGGCTAGAATTCAAAAAGTTATGTGGTTGGTGATACACAAAACAATTTTTACCAAGGGTATATTGTTTTGCACATGGTACGGGTGAGATTTCCTATTTGTCAATTATGTGGTCAGAGTGAAACAACTAATTACTTATTTTTGGGTTGACCTCTGGTGTATTATGCATGGAGAGTGCTGAGTTGTGCTTTTCGTTTGGAAGTATTACAAAGAGGGATGATTCCTAATGAATGATCTTCTATGTCGGTTGAAATTTGTTTTGGGTGATATTACTGCCAAGTGAGGCAAAGTTAGTAGTTGTGACTGATTATATCGTTGTTATTGTCAACGTATAAATAAATGCATTGTTGTGTAATAACAGTAAGGAGGTAATTGTTTTGATCCATTCATGAACGAATGCATTGTTGTGTTATAACAGATGACTTTGAAAGGAATGGTTTTCTTGAATTTTCATGTCTATTATATTCACAAATGCGAAAAAGAAAAAAAAATATTGAGACCGTAGCAACGCACGGGCATTCAACTAGTCTAGGTATATGTATGTATCCTTCGTATTGCAAACTCTTTTGATGTGGTTTGCCTAATGTTCAACCGTGGCCCTTGGATTGCACGCGGACGGCCTTGATCAAAAGCGACCACCGGGTTCCCTTATCGCACCCTAAACGCTTTTTTCCAAAAACCCCAAACCCTAGAAGACACTCGCCCCTTCGTCCCGCCGTCCGTCGCGCCTCGTCACTCCGGCGAGCTCTCCCCGGCTCGACCTTCGGTCCGGCCCTCCTCTATCGCGTTTGTACCCGCACCACATACCCCAGATCTCCGCCCTCGTTTGCCGGTGCCTTCGCCGCGGCCGGAAGTCCCCCGTCTTCACCGTTCTCGCTCGGCGCCGCCGCCGCCGCCGCCAGCGACTAAGGGGGAAGCGGCGAGATGAAGAACCTGAAGCTTGTGACCAGGGTCGCGCAGGAGCTGCAGCTCCAGCTCGACGGAGAGACCCTTGTCGTATCCGCCATCGACGCCGAGCGCCACCGCGCCTTCTTCGTCTCCTCCGCCAACTTCCTCTACTCCGTCCATCTCCTCGCCTCCACCCAGGTACGGGTCCTCAACCCACGAAATCCATCCAATTTAATCGCGACTGTGGGCTCCCGCTTGAATTCCGAATAATATTTTACATAACAAACATAAAAAAAAAACTTGAACATATTCGATTTACCATGGTGATGCTACACTACAATTCATTGGTATGTAGGAAATGCTTCTTCAGTCTAGAAAATCTCTCGGCATGTTGAGTAATTCTGCTTTGCTAGTATCCCCTGTTTCACCCATTGCCCTGCTTCGTCTCTCGCAGCAACCGCTGCAATGGGGCAAAACTACTCTAAACTCGGATGTGGAGGAGGTTGTTCTCGAGCCCGGAGATTTCATAGTTTCCATGGACCATCTAATGGAGAAGGAGTCTCTGCTCCTTGGTTCAGCAGACGGTTGCCTCTTGTTGTATAATGTGGAGGAAAGAACAACTGAAGTTGTAGGAAGAGTGGAGGGTGGTGTCAAGACCGTCGCCTCTAGTCCTGATGGTGCGCTTCTCTCTGTAACAACCGGATTCGGGCAACTGCTTGTCATGACACATGATTGGGAAGTGCTGTTTGAGACTTCTATTGACCCTCAAGTAAGCTTTGTATACCAGACCTGACTCAGAATATGATTTAAATGTTCTCTGTTCTAAACATGCTTTTTTCACAGGGTACTGCTCCATGTGAGATCGACAATTCTGGTGGTCAGATCCAAAGTTCTGTTTCTTGGAGGGGTGATGGAAAATATTTTGCTACTCTTGGGGGCCTAGATGGTAGCCCTAGAAAGCTTACTGTTTGGGAACGTGAATCCGGGAAGGTGCATTCTTCTTCAGACATCAAGAATTTTATGGGACAATCACTAGACTGGATGCCGAGTGGGGCTAAGGTTGCCACCGCCCATGAAAGGAAAACAGAGGGGAAGTGCCCCCTCATTGTATTCTATGAGACAAATGGCTTGGAAAGGAGCTCCTTTTCTATTGATGAACCAGCAGAGGTTGTCATCCAAACTTTGAAATGGAACTGCAACTCTGAACTTCTAGCTGCTCTAGTTTCCTGTGGCCAGTATGATGTTATTAAAATATGGTCGTGCAGTAACAATCACTGGTATTTGAAGCATGAATTGCGCTACACTAAGAAAGAGGGAGTGAACTTCTCTTGGGATCCGACAAAACCACTGCATCTCATTTGTTGGACACTGGGAGGTGAAGTCATTACGCACAGGTTTGCATGGACTACTGCCGTCACTGAGACTTCAGTTGCATTAGTTATTGATGGCTCACGTATCCTTGTAACTCCTCTCAGTTTGGGCCTCATGCCACCCCCCATGTCACTGTTCTATCTTGCATTTCCTTGTGCCGTGAATGAGGTTTCTTTTGTATCCAAGATTTCAAAGAACCATTTGATTGCTTATCTTTCAAATGGTAGCTTATGTGCTGTGGAACTTCCGCTGGCAGATACGTGGGAAGAGTTTGAAGGCAGTGGGATAAGTGTTGACCCTTGCTTTTCTGACTTCAGCTTGAATAACTGTATGCACCTCACTTTGATAGATACACGTACCTTGATTGGTATCTGTCGCTACAGAGATTACTGCTCTTCAACACCCATTAGCTCCAGTGAAGCTAGTAACTTAGAAGAAAAACATGATTCACTGTTCTTTGTCAATGAGATCAAACTTGTATGTTCTGAGGACTCTTTACCAGGTTCAGTGAGTTCATCTGGTTGGCAAGCTAGAGTATCGAAGAGAGTGCCTCTGGAGGGTCCAGTTATTGGAGTCTCCCGAAACCCAGCAAAAGGAGGTTCGGCTTTTATCCAATTAAGTGGAGGAAAGATTGTTGAATACTGTTCAGATGTAAATATGTCGAGAATGACTGCACCGATACATGGCGGTGAAGTTTCTCCTGATTTTGACTTCCCAGCATCATGTCCTTTGATGAATGCTGTTCTATGCCATGAAAATGGTCTGGTTCGGACCCTTCTGTTCGGATTTGATGACAGCAGTAAGCTACATCTGGGGAAAAGGTTATTGAGCAACAACTGCAGTAGCTTCACATTCTATTCCAGTGCTTATGGAGCTACTGAGCAGGTTGCAACCCACTTGCTTGTAACTACTAAGCAGGATCTTTTGTTCATTGTGGACGTAAATGAGATTTTACTGAAAAACGGCCAAGTGACAGTTGATAGCCATGTCAACAGCCATCCTCGAGCAAAGCAAAGCAAAGAGCATATCACTGTGTGGGAGAAAGGAGCAAAATTGGTTGGTGTTATCCACGGTGATGAAGCGGCTGTCATAGTGCAAACAACTCGTGGTAACTTAGAGTGTATGTACCCTAGAAAGCTGGTACTTGTCTCAATTGTTCAGGCACTGGTCCAGAGGCGTTTCAAAGATGCAATGGACATGGTAAGGCGCCATCGGATAGATTTCAATATGATGGTTGATTATTGTGGATGGAAAGCTTTTATCAAGTCAGCAGCAGATTTGGTTCAAGAAGTCAATAACCTTAGCCACATCACTGAATTTGTTTGCTCGATTAAGAATGAGAATGTTAGCAGCAAATTGTATGAGACCTACATACCGTTTCCTGATCAGTGCACAACCTCAGTGGATAATGAGAACTCGTATGGCGTCTTCTCAGAGAACAAAGTAACGTCTGTACTGATGGCAATTCGAAAAGCCCTTGAGGAACAGACAGAAGAAAGCTCAGCAAGAGAACTCTGCATTTTAACCACTTTGGCACGCAGTGAACCTCCATTGTTGGAAGAAGCACTAAATAGAATTAAAGTCATCCGAGAACTGGAACTTCTTGGGGTTGATGATGCCAGACGAAAGCTGTACCCATCAGCTGAAGAGTCTTTGAAGCACTTGCTTTGGTTAACTGAACCAGAAGCTGTTTTTAATGCTGCTTTGGGACTGTATGATCTGAACCTTGCTGCTATAGTTGCTTTAAATTCCCAGAAAGATCCAAAGGAGTTCCTTCCTTTTCTCAAGAGTCTCGAGTGCCTGCCTCCTGCTATTATGAGGTACACAGTAGATTTAAAACTTGCAAGATATGAGAGTGCTCTCAGAAACATTGTTTCTGCGGGCAATGAGTACCATGAGGACTGCATGGGACTCCTCAAGTCTAACCCTCAGCTGTTCCCGCTGGGCCTCCAGTTATTCAGTGACCCAGATAAAAGGAACCAAATTCTTGAGGCATGGGGTGACCATCTTTCTGAAGAGAAATGCTTTGGAGAAGCGGCAATAACTTACCAATGCTGTTTGTCATATCAGAAATCTTTGAAAGCTTATCATGCCTGCGGGGACTGGAGAGGTGTGTTCACCGTTGCTGGTCTTTTGAAGTTCAAAAAGGAAGAAATTCTTCAACTAGCACTGGAGCTATGTGATGAGTTCCAAGCACTTGGGAAGTCAGGAGATGCTGCTAAGATTGCACTGGATTACTGCTCCGATGTTGATAGAGGTGTAGGATGCTACATCTCGGCAAGAGAATGGGAAGAGGCTCTTAGAGTAGCATATATGCATGGCAGGCAGGATCTAGTCGAAACTGTTAGAGATGCTGCTTTGGAATGTGCTGCATTGCTGATATCTGAGTATCAGGAAGGATTGCTGAAGGTGGGTAAATATCTAGCACGTTATGTCGCTGTGCGGCAGAGGAGATTGTCGCTTGCAGCTAAACTAAAGTCAGAGGACCGGTTTATGGATGTTGAAGACGACAACATTTCAGAAGTCAGCTCTAGCTTCAGCGAAATGAGTGCATATACCACGAGGTTTGTCATTCAACGGTTTTAAGTTGCACAATGCTTGTTCTTTATGTTCCAATTCCATCTTGCTTATTTCAGTATTTAAGTTACAGAATACATACCTTGCTGTTTTAGAAAGAACTCTGAGAAGTTTCTTGTAATTCACGGATTGTTTATTCGGTGTGGTTTCCTAAAATGTTGTGTGGACAGGTCAACCAAGGAATCTAGTGCCTCGGTCGTATCTAGCAGTGTCAGCAAGTCACGAGGGTCAAGACGTCAAAAGAAAGCTGGCAAGATACGAGCTGGAAGGTAGGCGACTTGTTTCTTTGTTACCAGATTATTTCACTCGGAGCTAATTGCTTCTTCAAGTGCCAAAGCCCAAACTATTTGCTACATTTTTCTGCTTGTTCATCTGTTTATGTTGTCTGACTTCCCTTGAAACATTGTTTGCGCAGTCCTGGGGAGGAGATGGCACTTGTGGATCATCTCAAGGGGATGTCTCTGGCAACCGGTGCACAGAAAGAGCTTAGGAGCCTGCTTGTAGTTCTAACACAGTTGGGGAAAGAAGATACCGCCCGTCAGGTGCAGCTGGCTGGAGATAGTTTCGAAGTATCGCAAATGGCTGCAGTGAAGTTGGCCGAGGATACAATCTCTACTGACAAGATTGATGAGAATGCGCATACTCTTGAGCATTACACGAAAATGCTGAGAGCACATCAGCCTACCAGTGGTGAAACCTCCTCTTGGCGAATCAAAGCGCTGTCACCGCCATGACTGGTATGTACTCCAGTGAGTGACTGTCTTACTGATGACTGATCGGTACTCCATTTTGGAATGAAGTAGTGCTACTAATCTGCTTCTTAATTAATGGATTAACAGTGGTGCTGTGGTTTGTTAAATATTGTTTCAGGCTTCCAGCATGTAGCTGCTGGGACACAGGGAGGGACAGGGCAACTCTCGCGGTGGCAGTGGGGCGGGTAACCCAATTGTTGCGTGGGTGGCAGCTATTCCAACATCTCTCATCTATGTATTTCTTTATACTGGTGGATGGATAGGTTACGTCCAAGTGGAGTATATGTTTCGGCAGTTTTGTACTTGTATTATGTATCCTGGATAGCAAGTTTATCACAAATGTAGTGATATATTTGTTTGTGTACCAACAGTTGATTTTTTTTTTCTGGCAGAACTGAAGCATGCCACTGAGTTTTGCTAACTAGTAAAACATCTATATTTGAAAACGGAGCTAATGTACCAACTAATAAATACTACAGTAGTAATATACTTTTCAGTGGGGACATGCTGCTATCTATCTTAGAGAAAGCAAGGGAACAGGCTGAAACAACCAATTAACTGTCTCGGCGGATAGTAGTGACCAAGAACACCATCGCATGCAAACAAAATTGCTTCCCATCCGATACTAGGTGCCCGATTCTCGTCCAACACTGTCATCCGTCGGATACTGTGTAATTCCTCCAAGAATAGCAGCTCTCCCATGCAATAACCTTACATACACCAACAGACGCCAGTAAAAACTAAAAACACGTGGTTAAGTGCATTTAATAGGGCACTTTAATCTCAAGTCACAAGAATACAATCACACGTGGGGAAACAACAGAATCAAATCATTCTTGTACAATACAAAGTAATCGGTATATGGTATTGCAACTACGCCCTGAACAAGAGAATGTAAGAGTTGCATTACACTCTCATAAATGGAGGTTCAACAAGGCCACAATGGAATCCTCCGTTCAATGTTTTTGGCATCACTGAAACAATATGAGACTATTCAGCTGTAGGAAACAACATGAGCAACATCTGCTATATCCCGCACTCTTGTTGGTCCAGCACAGCCACAAGGTGATGTAACTATGTATCCACAAGAAGAAAAGCTGCCTCAGTAAGAGTGTACAAGCCCCCCAACGTTCTCCCTAATTCTGCGTGTTTATCGTCAACTGGAGGCCACTCAGACCATTTCCAAGTATGGCAAAGCATTCATCGCTTCCCGAACATTCCTTGAGTTAATGAGGAAAAATCGTACTCTTTGCCTGATTGAGAGGGGAGGGTAGAAGAGGCAGGAGATGATGTGCTTTTGTTAGAACTCGTGCTTGTGGCCCCATTTGAAGGCATTGCTGAACTTATGTTGTTGTACACGCTGAAACAAACAGGTGGCATCAGAAAAAACTGAATTATGAAGTGCTTTACTCAAGGCACAAAATATAAAATTTGTTCCCAAATGTACTATTGCTCAAGTACGAATTGGGCCATAATTTTAAGAGTCGGACAGCAGAACTTACCCAGGTGAACCAAAACTGAAGTTCCCAGAAGAGAAGTCCTGACTGTTGGCCCCAGCCTGCCAAACAATAGAACAGAGAGATGAAGAAACAATATAACCAACATTATAATGTACATGCATATTCATCAAAATTATCTACGAGTCGTCACCTTGGCGGCACCATTCTGTGGTGCTGCTGCTGGAATCGATGAAGGGTTTAGATAACCTAGATTTGGCCAGTTTTGGGAAGGCAAGCTTCCATTGGGGGCATTAGAACCATTCGAATTTAGCAGACTGGCATTCCCCGGAACCATTTGGGGTGCATTTCCAGATTTAAGAGCAGCCATTAGGAAAGCTTGCTGCTGATTCATAAAAGCAAGCTGCTGCTGATGCATAGCAAATGGTGATACCATATTGGACTGCAAAAAACAACAACACATTTTTTGAGGTAAGTCTACAAGTGCTCTTATGTGGTCTGATCCATTCCACAAAACATTAGTGCAAGGAGTGGTTGTGCTGACCTTCTCAAACAGACTCATGATATCTGTCTTCGGGTTTGCTTTGGGA
This sequence comes from Lolium rigidum, assembly GCF_022539505.1. Taxonomy (NCBI): domain Eukaryota; kingdom Viridiplantae; phylum Streptophyta; class Magnoliopsida; order Poales; family Poaceae; genus Lolium; species Lolium rigidum. The sequence continues at coordinate 260,864,247 of NC_061514.1, forward strand.
ACAGCTGGAGCTGAAGATGCTGCCACCGCTGGTGAGTCTTTAAACAAGTCTTCTATTCCTGATGTAGACTGGGCCTTACTTTCTACTGGCTTAGCAGTATCCAATTTCACAGAGCTAGGTGCTGCTTCTGCAGCTGAATAATTTTAATATCCATGAGAAAGTGCAAAACGATTTGACATGGCAATCCAAAAATAACAGTGTCTCCACCAGATGCAAGAAAAAGAGACAAAAAATTGCTCATAATAAGAGAATAATTCCTCATTTGAATGATCACTAGTAAAAACTTACACTGGAAGCCATCCCAAGCATTGTCATCATTCGAAGATGACTCTGGTTCTTTCTCAGTTGGTCCATCCATTGATAACATGTCAAAGAGGTCAGTGGCATAGTCAACTTTAGGAGGTGGTGCAACCGATGGCTGATGAACTTTTGGGGGTGTTGCGTCGACTTTAGCAGGTGATTTCGCTGGCTGAGGAGGCGAAGCAACCTTGGGAACTGGTAGTTCTGCTTTTGGCTGAGGAGATGCCTGCTTTCCAAAGTGAAAATCAAGGTTAGGTTACCAACTAAGGAAAAATTTGTGCAATGTGATATTACTTGATAGTTGATACAACAATTAATTGGTTACAAGTGTTATCAACAAGCTTGGTTGTCAAAGACGAGAAATAAACTATATAAATATGTACTTGACCAGAAGCTACTACATAATGATTAGGAAGCCATTATCCTTGCAAGTCTCCAAGATCACTTGAAACAACAAATGGATAATGCACCAACTGCCAATCTAATGTCGAATGTGCCGATTATAAATTTGTACTTCCGGTCAGCATACATGATACCGATGTTAATCATTAAATAATCTGTCCCAAGGTATCACATTATCATGGTAGCAGAGAATGACCGTGTAAGCTAGATGAAGCCATTGATTTACTAGCAAAGTTGGTTATCAAGGCCAAACAAGAGTAATATAACACACACTTCATCGGGATCTAGCATACAATGGTCATGAATTTACGCAGTTGTGAAACAATCATTACCTAATTAAAAAATTGCAACATGGATAAAAATGAGAATTTTGTAACATGAATTATTTAGCTTGAGTTCAAGAAAGGGTGCTGATCTTTAAACAGAGCTTTACCATGAAGAACAAAAAAAGTAAAATACCAAGCCACCAGAACCAGGTGTCAACAGTTGCCTAGTAAAAGCTTGTGGCGATGCAGAAGGGCTACCTGTGTGTGCATCCTAGAAGCTACTGGAGCAATTTTGTTCGTAGCAGCTGGTGAAGCGCGGTGTTGCTCCAATGAAGATCTTTGGCCTGAACTCTTCTCATCTCGAGCACTAGAGGGCAGCTTTGATGTTCCATTCCTCGGTATCCATCTCTTATCCTCGTATCTATATTTCAGACATGATGTTCACATTATTCAAGTAGTCAGGAGAACAAATTACAATAGACTCAAAGAGCTCGAAAGAATCATACTTCGCACGGATGAAGTTTTCTATCCCAACCCTATCATAATTAGGGGGCAGCTCCGCTTCCCAATAGCCATTTGCTTTTTCATTTCCCATTGCTACAGGAGGATAAATACAATCATCCGAGAAATTACATGAGATTTTGCTTATGGAAATTGTCCTTAAGAACCTTCAGAAGAGAGTAATACATACATTGAATAAATGCAACTTGCTCCGGCAGCCATGTATCAAGAGTAGCAGACCTTACCTGTGTCAGTAAGAAGAGTGTTGTGTAAGAATTATAAAGACTGAATGCTACTTGACATTCAAATGTGCATATTTAGAGAATATGAAAGGATGAAACTTTGTGATGCAAAGAATCGAACATAAGGAACTAAAGAACTGTTAATGTTCTCTCCTGGTATTGGCAAGTACACTATTTTGGTTTCTGCACACCAACATCGAACTGAAATGCTACAAACGAAGGGAATATGGTAACCAACAGAAATGTAGTAGTAAATGAATTGTTAAAATCCATGAAAACGAGAGCAGCCTGCAGTAACATTTTCCTTACAGTGTATGATGGGTCACATGGTGACCTCTTTACTGGGTTGTGCTATCCCATATTTACATCAACCTAGTTTACCCCTTTAGAAGGCAATGAATTTAAAATAATTGACATTTAAAGAAACTCTAGCATGCCCAGATTGTCCTGAAAAGTTGTTCACCTCAAGCCAAGACATCAACATTGCGGCGTGAAGCACAGTTGGTCAAAACAACTCTCTGACCGGAAAAACTTTCTGGCGAGACTTAAGTCAGAAAATAAGTAAGCAGTGAAACTCATGCAACTAATTAGTCACCGACCTTCGATATGTGTACCCCAAGGCTTCTATGAATTCCAGAACACTGCATGCATACAAATATCCCAAGATTTACGCTTGCCCATCGAGGACCTCTGCAGTATTAGCAAAGTGTTAGCAAGTGATGACTAGAACCACAGTTGCAAGCACGAGTGTCAATCTGCAGAGCATGCAGTAAAAGCATCCACAGATGCAAACAAAGATATGAGGGAGAGGACTAGCTAGCTAGAAAGAAAATTACAGTTGACCGATTTCATGTCAACATTTTTTATCCACTGGTTGCAGTTTTCACCATTTTAGGTACGAGGAACTAATGACAGATCAATGTGGTACACCTGCTTGCGCGTGCACACTATATGCCAGATAAAACAGTGAACTTGAAACAGAAAGTAGGGCAGAGAACAAATAACAATGCATTATAACTCTATAAAGATAACACGGGTCAGTCAGCCCACGGGGTTGACAACTGGCTAGTTAAATTCATGATTCAAACAGTTGGCTACCAAAATAGGCCATGTCATCATGGAAAAATACTCTAGGAAAATCTGATTAAAATTATGTCCAGTCCATCGATAGCCATGTTTAAAACAGCAGCAAACTGCATAGGACCACTCACTTTGATTTGCAGTCTGCACATTCTCTGTTCTCCGGCAACCGCAGAAGGCCTTCCAATATCTGGAAATAAATGGAGAAGAATGACAACGGGTTATGCAGTCTACAAGACGAATACGAGTATAACAGATGAGTTGGTCACAACATAAAGAGCAGATGTGCTGTTGTTTCACTTTCACAAAGCGGAAATTAGGAGGATGTCATAAAAGCAAGTTTGCTTCACCCCACATCAACCAGTGAGATTACTTGCACGAAGTACTACTCCTGTTCCATAATACATACATACATGCGCGGACATACTAATGATGGAGAAAACTTATGCGATGTTTGGTCTCATGCTTGCCGTTATTCGATGGAAATACTCTTCTATCGAATGAGAGGATAGAGTAGTAGTTTTTTTCGATAAAGGGAATATATTAATATGGCGAAGATACAATAGTCGTTGTCAAAGAAAAAATGAGCAAGTTGTACAGTAGAAGAATTCCAAGCGTTGTGTTCTCTCCCTAGTCCAACCCAATGAACAGAAATCCGTAATAAATAGATGATATGTACTAGTAGAGATTTATAATCAAAACTGGCGAGTGGCGATTTCCAGCAGTCAACTGAATCCTCCAACAAGGTTCTCCGATCGAGCTAGCTAACGCAAACCAGCAGCATCCTGGTCCGTTTCTTGATATCAGCAAAGTAAAACGGAACGAAGCAAAGCTCGGATCTGCGCCCCCTCTCCTTGATAGCGCGCAGGCAGGACGACTCGCGAGCCAATTGCAGATCCACACCACCGCAGATCCCGAATCGCGCCGAAAAAGAGGGCCCCGCCGGTTGCCCCTTCATTTGCGCTCCAATCAGAGCAGCAGCACACGGTTCCGAACTTCCGATCTATAATGGGGTAGTTGGAGGGAGGGGGGGAATGATAGCGACGAGACGGACCTTCTTGTGCCTGGCGTTGAGCTCCTTGGAGACGGAGGCCTTCTCGTTCATGGCTGATCGCCGGAAGGGGGAGTCGCCGGGACGGGACAAGGATTCCGGCTCCGGCTCCGGCCTGGTTTTGCCGCGTCGATGGGGGAGAAAGAGGAGGAGGAGGGATCTGTGCGTCTCCTCTCTCGCGGCTTGACCTTCCTCGCGCTCTCTCTCCCGATATTCTTTTCCTGATTTTTTTTGGTTTTGTTGTGTTCACGAGTTTTATTTGTTTGTGTGCTGTTATAGTGACGGTGTTGTGAGGGTCCGGTGGCCTAAGAGCATCCCCACTCGTTTGGGCTCCCCACGCCCAAATCCGGCGAAATTTAGCGCCGGATGGATGTAGTTTTTGGCCTGGGGAGGCCCATTTTTCCAGCCGCGAGCCCATGGACGCGCACCCACCGCGTGCATAGCGACGGTGCAGTCATCGGGAAGGGCAATCGTCGGAGTTCCTCGCCGCATTGAGCCGTCGCGAAGTGGATCGGAGAGCGAAACGACTCGTCGGGAACGGTCGAAGTGGCCTCGATGCGAGAACCGTCGTAATGGAGCACGAACTCCGCGGAAGAGCAGCCGGCGCTCTCTTTCGTCGAGAGACCTACATAAACGGTTTTCGACGGGCTGAGCCATTCATCCGTTCTCTCGTCACCATCCTCCGTCAACCATGAGCGATATCTCTTGGCCATCGGACACCGACACGGCGAGGGAAGCCGCCCGGATGGCGCCATTGGTGGGATCCAGCCTGCATCGTCCGGCAGCGACGATTCCCCCCGCCGGCCGGCGAGGGACGAGTTTGACGACGAGGAGGAGGACGAAGAGGCCGTGGAGCGAGCCGAGGAAGAGGCCGAGGAAGAGGAGGAGGAGCGGGGAGCGAGGAGGAGGAGCGAGGAGGAGGAGGACGAAGAGGGCGGGTGAGGACGACGACGAGGAGGACTCAACTTCCTCCGACGAGGAGGTGACGAGCCGGAAGCGTCGCCGCGACGACGATGAGGCGGGGCCTTCTAAGAAGAAGAAGAAGTAGTTTAGTTTTAAAGTTTTTATATGTAATTTCTATGTTTATTCGAATTATATTCGAAATATATATATACTCTATCTATGTTGCACCACTTGAGAGTTCAAAGCTTTCGTTCGACGAGGGCATTGCCGTAGATCGGGAAGACGAGGGTTTTGCCAGTAGATCGGGAAGACGAGGGTTTTGCCGTAGATCGGAGGCCATTGTCGCCGACATGTTGGGTCCACGCCCGCTTTTCACTCGTCCGGAGTCCCCGAGCGCTCCCGGGGGCCGGGGATGTCGTGGGATCGCCGGATGGATTTAGGCCCAAATCCGGACGAAAACGAGGAACCGGGGGCGCGACTGGGCCGAATTACGCCGTCCGGATGGAAAAAACGCTCGCCGGGGGCCTCGTCGGGGGGACGAGTGGAGATGCTCTAACCCACGGCCGACAGCGATTATTTCAGCCCGGAATATTTCAATTCAATCCATTCTGATTCACACATACAATTGCACCGCCCTTAGTTTTTCCAATTTGATTGGATTTGACGTCAAGTGGGTGTTCCACAAAAACGGTAGAATTGGAAGATTTCGTTTAAAGTATAATATTGCGCGCACTCTCGTAGAATGCTACCAAGCCACCTCTATTTCTCGCTGATGCCATCACATTCCCTGGTGATGTCAAAAAACCCTTCGTTACTCGGCCATTTTAGCTACTACTTGTATGTTTTTTAGTTACCCTAACGGATATTTGATAGCTGCCTATTGGGTTCATGTTGTTATATTATGTCAACAATGTCTAAACTACCTTAAAAACAATCAATTGACATAAATATGCAAATTATACTTCCCGTGCTATCCTCACTCTACGCGTGCATACAGGAATTTATCACCTCATGCCGACATCATCAACATTTATATTTAAGTATATAAAATTCATAATAATTTATCCCAGAGACACCTTAAATCGACTAGATAAATGCTTGTACGTTGCAATGGCATAAAATATAAAGTAATTTAATAAAGTTAGATTGTGGTTGATTGTGAAATAGTTAGGCCAAACTTTTACTCTCTTCCACCTCCTCCCGTCGTACCTCGTCTTGTAAAGCTACGTACAACACTCAACACGACAACCTCTTGCGCTCCTTCTTGGCTACTACTGTGAGGCTAGCAATGGTGTCTCCTTGTTGACAAGCTCCTTGGGCACTGCAACCTTGGTATGTAGCTTCACGATGATGACACCGCTTCCATCCCCCGCCCCCCGTGACCAACATGTTTCTCAACTAAACGTCGTGCACGTTCTGCATGATCTCTTCCTCGGTGAGTGACAACGATGGCACCGTGGGCGACTAATGCACAGAGATAGTGTCGTTGCCTATTCGACGGTACCTCGGAGGAGGGATCCTCAAGAGGGGGAGAAGAAGTAGGGGCCATCGGGCGGAGAGTCCTCGGGACGGTGGTACGCGATTTACCCAGCTTCGGAACACATGCACGATGATAGGGCCTACTGTTGCTTGTCTGAAATTATCTGGCGTTTTCGCGTTGTTACAATGAGTTGTCGTTGTGCCTCTAGGGCTCCCAGGATCCGGCTTATAAAGGCGCCCGGATCTAGGGTTTACACGGAGAGTCCTAGCCGGAATACAAGATGCATAACTACGGAATATTACATTGCCGTGCACGTCAAGGATTCACCTTTCCTTATGCGCCGTATTGGATCCGGATACTTCATGGGCCTTCACGGATCCGACTACCTGCATAGGTCGGTTGAGATCCGGCTCCTGTTCCTAGGCTGGTCTTCATCCATCTTCTATCAACAGCAACCGGGCCGCCCGATAGGCCATATGCCACCATCACCATCTGTGGGCCACCCGGGCTTGCCGGATCTAGACCACGTCGTTGATATACCCATAAAGTATACCCACAACAGTAGCCCCCGAAGTTCTTCAAGATTCACCATGTTTCCATCTACATCTTGTTCGGATCCGAAGAGAATCTCGAAGAGCTTCCAAAACGTTATCGTTTTCGACTTAATCCAACCAAAAATCATTTGTTCTTCTGTAACAGAACTTACCAGATTTCACGCCCACATCCCACGCAACTCCCCCTTTTCCCGCGCTAAATTTTTAGATCTGCGAATCTTAACCGGAAATTTCAGAGACGTGCAGTTAGGTCACCACTGCTTCCATTTCATCGCTTTTGACCTAGGACACGTGGCGATCATCCAACGGTGTGACCGTTCCGTTCCCACCATAGGATCCGACTCACGAATCTCCGCGCTAGGCCTATATATACCCCATGCGCGCTGTCATTTCTTTTTTTCACCGCCCTCACCACTTCGTCTTCTTCCTCGCGCCTGCGCCGTCCCGTAGATCTCACTTCCGGCGAACTGTTCCTCGGAAAACTTCAAGCGCCGCCGCTCCAAGGCCTCCCTCGACCCGAGCTGATCGCGTTTGACCGGGACTTCATCTCCGCCGCCGATTCGCGATCTCGCCGGGGGCCTGCGCTTCACTTCCGCGACCTTCACCTTCGTCGGCGTCACGGGGAACCGCCACATCATTGCCGGTAAGTCCGCCGGACTTGTAAAAGATAGACATAGCTAGATCCGACTTCTTAATAGTTTTACCATATGCATGCAGCCGGAAACATGTCCACTAGCTCACCTAAGTTCACCGGTAGCTCTCCGAATAGCCCACAGCCAAACTCAACAGAACCAACTTTCGCTGAGCCTATAGCATTCCTTCCGCCCAACGTTTCCGATATTAGGCTAGCTCAACCTTTCTCCGCCTCTTCCAGCAATATTCTCGGTCGGATCCCAATAGTCGAAGAGATCCAGGCGGAATTAGAAGGGAAAGCTAGGATGGCAGCTAAAGTACAAGAAGTTGAGCAGAAGAGAAGTTCAAAGGCTCGGAACCGTGAAGGCGAGAAGGGTCAATGGTGGCCTAGCGAAGTCACGGACTCGGAACTCAAAGCCTTCGCAAAAGAAGGCTTCATTGCTCCGGACACATGGAGTTTCCATAAGGACTCAAGCAATCCGACCCCACAACCTGATGAACGGGTTTTCACCAAGGCATGCGTGCAGCGGGGTCTCTCTCTTCCTCCTTCCGAGTTCTTCATGTCAGTGCTCAGCACTTATGGCCTCCAGCCACACAACATATGTCCCAATTCCCTTCTCCTCCTCTCCAACTTCGCGACTCTTTGCGAGGATTACCTCGGAGTTCATTCGGATATTCTCCTATGTCAATTTTTCTATCGAGTCAAGAAGGAGACCAAGGACAAGGTCATGGTGAACTGCGGAAGCATGATGTTCGTGCTCCGCACCAGAAGAATATTTCCGACTCTTGCTTCCCACGAGTCCGTCCGGTACTGGAATGTCGGATGGTTCTACGTGAAGAATGTTCCCGTTCCGGGCGTCCACGACGGTCTCCCTACTTTCGTCAACAACCCTCCCGGAGGAGCTTGCTAGCTGGAGCCTCATCCCCGCCCTTGCCCAGTATCCAGAACTGGACAAGATGGCTCAGAGGATCTCTTGGCTTGTCCATGACGGTTTAACCGGAATGGACTTGACCTTGAGCTGGTTCACCCGCCGGATCCAGCCACTCAAGTACAATAAGTGGCTGATCTGTGAATACTCCGGAGTCGACGACCAGCTGCGAGTGACCCGGGACAACCTGCCAACGGATTCTCTGAACAAGAGGATCCGGACACTCGTGAAGATTACCCGGGGCTAGGAGGTACCGGAGATCAACAAGGATATCTTCATCAACAACAAGTGCCCTCCGGTGCGTTCTTACACTTAGCCATTTTTCTTCTTATTCTTGAAATGTTCTAACTTTTTCAATGTTTCCTCTATCAGCTCAATTCTTTGGTGGAGGATAGTTTCAGAGATGTTTTCCGTCTACCCGGCGATGCCGGAAAGGTGGAGGAGGACCCAGAGGACGGCGACGAGGGGGAAGAGCAAGCTCCGAAGAAAGCTGCCCCTCGCGCTAAACATCCCCACGCCAAGGTTTTCGGCACCGAAGCTGGAACCAGCGGCGAGGCCTCCGCCAAGAAAGCAAAGACCAAGCCTCCTCCGCACCTTGACTCCAAGATGGTGGAGCGCGACCGCATAAAACTGTTGGCCACAGCAGGAAGACGGTCACGCCCACTGCTTTCAGGAGCCACGTAAGTATTCGGAAATACAAACTCCTAGTTGTGAAGTTTTAACTTTGTTGTTTATGTCTTTTCTTTACTTGGTGCAGGAAACAGAAGGTCACCGCTTCGCGGGTTAGCACCCAGAAGCATAATTACCAGCTTTATGACGACGTCTCCGGCCGTTGGCCCCACCACCCCAGCTCCGCCAAGTGCCTCCAACCTGGCTCCCCAACCTACTCCACCCGAGTCTCACCCCGCCCCTGATCCCGCCGCCGATATCCAAGTGGAAATCATTCCGGTGAGCAGCGAGAAAAAAGGCGGAAGCTGCTCCGGAATAAAACATGCTGCTCCGGAGAATGCCCAAGACAAGGGTCCGGAGGAGGCGGAAGTCACCTCAACAGATAAGGTTGAAGCTCCGGCTAAGGACGTCGTCGGATTTCCTGATAACTTTGGTGATCCCTCCGATCTCTTTGCTACTCCCAAGGCATACTCCCACAAGTTTTTCAACAAACTACGGAGGCGGAGAAGTGGGAGCTCGAGCAAGACCTTCTGAACTCCATGCTAAACAATGCATGGGGTAAAGCTGATGTTGAATCTTCCGAGATTCAAAATCACAAAAGGGAGATCTCCGATTTCTTTGACCAACTCCTCGTCAAACGCAAGGTAAACCAAACTTCCCAGTACCCCCAAGTATATAGGTGGAAACTTAACAATAGTTTGCACTTTGATACTTTGAGTGATCAAATCCTGAGAAATTTTTAAAGTGTCGTGGTAGCCCCCAAGCGTCATGGCGGAAAATTTCCGGCAATGATGCTTCGAAAAGATCTACACTTTGTTATCGGAACTTATCCTTGTTTTTCACTGCCGTAGGAGCAACAAGCGCTGCACTACGAGCTCCACAAGAACATCTCTCTGCAGCGCCGCGTTACCCTTGGGAAGGCGGATCAAATTCATGATGCCAAAAGGATTGCGGAGCTGGAAAAACTGCTGACGGAAGCCCAAGTTATGGTTCCGGACAAACTATCTTTATTCCAAATTTCCGATTTTGAACTTACTTTGTTTATTTGAACAGGTGTGTCTACTTCTCTGGCCACTACTTCCTCAGAACTGGAAGCCCTGCGCTCCGCCCATAAAGACCTGGAGTCTAAGCTGAAGGAGGCGGAGAAAAAGCGGGAGCTTGCTGAGAAGCAACTGACCGAAAAGAATTCCGAGTTCATCCGTGAAAAAGCTGATCTGATGGAGAAGCGGAGGAAAGACAACGCTACCTTGAAAAGCCTTCGAGATAATGTCCAACACTTGCAAACCTACATGGGGACGGCGGAACAGGGTTGGGACCTGCTCAACACCGAAATCATGGGTAAGTATCCGGAACCAAAAACCACATCAGTGCTCCGTAACCCTGAATGACATCTAACGCTGTTCAACTTTTTATTTTATAGAACCACTTGGATACGACGAGGCCCGACGCGAGATGTTTCCGCATGATGACTTGATCCATCTAGCCGGAGACGATTGCAAGGATTTGATCTCAGCTTGTCGCAAGATCTGCCACAACTTGGCGATCAAGGATAGCCGAACCTGCGATGTCCGAGCACTTATCCAGAAGATGGATGTTCTGCCGGAACTGGTTGTTGATCTCCAAGCCTCATCAGCTCGAGGTGCTGCCCAGATGTCCCTGACAATGTGCCTAGCGCGTGCTCCGACCCTTAACATTGACGTGGCCACTGCTGGCATTCCTCCGTATTCGGATGCGGATGCACTTTTAGATGCCTGCAGTGGTTACGACACTAGGATCGCATGGCGCATTTTCCATGAAGAATTCTACGACAAGGACGTGCTTCCCGCTGACGAACTTCTGAGGCGGAGCTAGAGAAGGAGCGCGAAGCGGAGGCCAGACCAGCCGAATCCGAGGACGGTAGCCAATTTACCTGGACCAGCTCCAAAGAAGGTGAGAAGAACAAGTCCAAGGGCAATGATAAGGGCGCTTCTTCTCCGGCGAAGGAAGCGGAGAATGCCAAAGCACAAGCTGACGATGAGGGTCGTTCTTCTCCGGCCAAGGAGAAGTAAAAAACTTGTTCTTGTGGAAAATCATAAAAACTGCATCATTTTGGCCCCATCAAGGGTTTGTAATATAACGTAAGTATTTTTAAGTAGCTAGGACGAAACAAGTGCATGGGCGGAAAAAACTTATCCTGCTATCTGTTTGATATTATATGCATGTTTCGTTATTTGAAAGCAAGTGCTAGTTTCTAAATTTTTCTGCTTGCTTATTTGACCTTCCACGAGCCGGAAGACCTTTGGCCGGAAAAGACTTGCCGACGGTGATGAAGCCCAATGGCAATCCGTCAATAACCGCGGAAACAAGCCCCCAACCGAGGTGTGATACGTCTCAAACGTATCTATAATTTCTTATGTTCCATGCTAGTTATATGACAATACTCACATGTTTTATATACACTTTATATCATTTTGATGCATTTTCCGGCACTAACCTATTAACAAGATGCTGAAGCGCCAGTTCCTGTTTTCTGCTGTTTTTGGTTTCAGAAATCCTACACAAGAAATATTCTCGGAATTGGACGAAACAAAAGCCGAACTTCCTATTTTCCACGGAGGGTTCCAGAACACCGAAGGAGAGACGGAGAGGGCCCACGAGGTGGCCACACCACCTGGCGGTGCGGCCAAGAGGGGGGGAGGCGAGCCCCCCTAGGGTGTGGGCCCCTCGGGACTCCACCGACATCGCCCCTTCGCCTATATATTCTCTCCATCGCGAAAACCCTAAAGAATCACGTCATATTCCACGAAGAGTTCCATAGCCGCCGCCATCGCGAAGACAAGTTTCGGGGGACAGAATCTCTGTTCCGGTACGCCGCCGGGACGGGGAATTGCCCCCGGAGTCATCTCCATCGACACCACCGCCATCTTCATCGCCGTTGCTGTCTCCCATGATGAGGAGGGAGTAGTTCTCCCCCGAGGCTGAGTGCTCTACCGGTAGCTATGTGGTTCATCTCTCTCTCCCATGGTGTGATCTTTATGAGTATGTAGATGTTACTCTTGTCTATTATGCACTCTAGAGGTTACTTTAAATATGAACTCCGGATGTTGTGGAGCTTGTTTACTCCGGCTTGAGGGAGCTCTTGTAGCCCTACACAATGAATGGTGTTTGTTATCCAACAAGAGAGTGTTTGAGAGTAGCACTTATTTGTTCATCTATGTGATCGTAGGCTTTGCAATCTAGATGTCATATGCTATTCAAGTGTTTTATTATGTGAAATTTGGAGTTACTGTGACCTCGGTGTAATGGTGACAGTGTGTGCGCCGTGTGTAACTCCCTTATGAATTGTGGTGTGTTAGTACCTCCTATGAATGCTCACTGTGACAGTGTGGGGTGTTTTATTAGTACTTGGGAATACGCCTTTGAGGTGTGCTTTTGCACACTTGCCCAATGAATTTGAGTTCTTTATCCAACAGGAGAGTAGTACGATGAAGTGCTTATATTTATATTCAATTATGATTGCAATGTTGAGAGTGGCCACTAGTGAAAGTAGGATCCCTAGGCCTTGTTTCCAAATACTGCAAACATCATTTATTTACTGTTTTACTACATCTTTACTTCCTGCAATATTTACTTCAAATCGCAATTACCGTTTACCACCATCTATAGCACCTGCGTTTTAATATCTCTTCGCCGAACTAGTGCACCTATACATCTGACAAGTGTATTAGGTGTGTTGGGGACACAAGAGAGTTCTTGTATCTTAATTGCAGGATTGCTTGAGAGGAATATCTTTGACCTCTACCTCCCCGAGTTCGATAAACCTTGGGTGATTCACTTAAGGAAACTTGTTGCTGTTCTACAAACCTCTACTCTTGGAGGCCCAACACTGTCTACAGGAATAGAAGCGTGCGTAGATATCAAGCTATTTTATGGCGCCGTTGCCGGGGAGGTAAGGTAAAAGGTATTCACATCCTCCGACTACTAAGCTATTTCCTAGCACTGTTACCGGGGTGTGAGTGCTCGAAGATATATCCTTTAGATTCTGCAATTATATCTTCTTGTTTCTTGTTTTTATTTTCACTAGTTAGGCTTAATGGAAAACAACAACAAACATAGAGATCTTTATGAACTTTATATTGAATTAGGACATGATGTGTTTGAAGAGAGAATTAAAAAAACCCATGGAACTTTGTTTGCAAAATAGTTGTAGCAATTTTATTAGCATGAACTCTTTGAATACTATTATTGCTAATGCTATGGAAGAATTTAAGCTTGGGGAAGCTGGTTGTGATATTTTTAGTCCCCCAAGTTATGAGGAGAAAATTTTCTTTGATGATACTTTGCCTCCCATTTATGATGATTATAATGATAGTGGTATTTTGGTGCCACCTACTATGGAGGATAAAGTTTATTATGATTATACCATGCCTGCAATTTATGATAATTACAATGATGGTTGTGATAGTTTTACTCCCACTATTACTAATAAAATTGATGATGCTTATGTGGAGAGTAATAATTTTATGTATGTAGCTCATGATAAGAATGTTTCATGTGATAGTTATATTGTTGAGTTTGTTCATGATGCTACTGAAATTTATTATGAGAGAGGGAAACATGGTTATATGCATCTTAATAATATTAAGTTTCCCATCTTTATGTTGAGAATCTTGAAGTTGCGCTTGTGTTGCCTTTCTATGCTTGTTGCATTATGCTTACATGACTTGTTTATTTACAAGATTCCTTTTCATAGGAAGTGGGTTAGACTTAAAAGTGTTTCTTATTTGCTTTTGATGCTCTCTTTTGCTTCAACTCTTATTTCTTGCGCGAGCATCATTAAAATTACTGAGCCCATCTTAATGGCTATAAAGAAAGCACTTCTTGGGAGATAACTCATGTTTTTATTTTTCTACTGTTTTGTTGCGTCTTGGAAGTTGTTACTACTGTAGCAACATCTCCTTATCTTTATTTTATTGCATTGTTGTGCCAAGTAAAGTCTCTAATAGAAAGTTGATAGTAGATTTGGATTTCTGCGCAGAAACAGATTTTTAGCTGTCACGAATTTGAGTAGATCTCTCTGTAGGAGAACCTAAAAACTCTGCAAAAATTCATGCGTGTTCCTCAGATATGTACGCAATTTTCATTAGTTTTGAGTTTTCTGATGTGAGCAAGTTAAGTGCCTCTAAAAAATTCGTCTTTACAGACTGTTCTGTTTTGACAGATTCTGACTTTTAATTCGCATTGCCTCTTTTACTGTGTTAAGTGGATTTCTTTGTTCCATTAACTTTCAGTAACCTTGGGTAATGTCCAGAAGTGTTAAGAATGATCGTGTCCTTGCTGAACATGTGAATTTTTGATTATGCACTAACCCTCTAATGAAGTTTATGAGAAGTTTGGTGTGACGGAAGTTTTCAAGGGTCAAGAGAGAAGGGTGATATAATGTGATCAAGAAGAGTGAAGAGCCTAAGCTTGGGGATGCCCCCGTGGGTCACCCAAGCATATTTCAAGAAGCCTCAAGCGTCTAAGCTTGGGGATGCCCAAGGCATCCCCTTCTTCATCAACAACTTATCAGGTCATCTCTAGTGAAACTATATTTTTATTCCGTCACATCTTATGTGCTTTACTTGGATCGTCTGTGTGATTTTATTTTCATTTTGTTATTTTCATTCTCTGAATAAATCGTATCCTATCATGCTTGTGTGGGAGAGAGACACGCTCCGCTTTTTCATATGAACACTAGTGTTCTTCGCTTTTACTTTTAATATTCATGGCTAAAGTTAAAAGTTGCTGCATTTATTGCTATTTGGTTGGAAACGGAAAATGCTTCATGTGGTAATTGGTATATGGTTTTGAATAACTTGATACTTGGCAATTGTTTTGAGCTCTCATAGATCATGTTTAAGATTTTGCATCATGTAGTTTAAACCTATTAGTGGAGAACTACCGTAGAGCTTGTTGAAATTTGGTTTGCATGATTGGTCTCTCTAAGGTCTAGATATTTTCTGGTAAAGTGTTTGAACAACAAGGAAGACAGTGTAGAGTCTTATAATGCTTGCAATATGTTCTTATGTAAGTTTTTTTGTCATCGGTTCATACTTGTGTTTGCTTCAAACAACCTTGCTAGCCAAAGCCTTGTACTGAGAGGAAATGCTTCTCGTGCATCCAAAAACCTTGAGCCAAAACTCATGCCATTTGTGTCCACCATAACTACCTACTATGTGGTATTTCTCTGCCATTCCAAAGTAAATTGCTTGTGTGCTACCTTTAAAATTTCATTCCTTGTCTTTGCAATACATAGCTCATGGGAAAATAGCTTAAAAACTATTGTGGTATTGAATATGTTGTTTATGTATCTTATTTCTTATAAGTTGCTTGTTGAGCGGTAACCATGTTTCTGGGGACGCCATCAACCTGTTACACCTTTGTTGAATATCATGTGAATTGCTATGCATGTTCGTCTTGTCTGAAGTAAGGGAGATTTCTCATGATTAAATGGTTTGAGTATGCATATTGTTAGAGAAGAACATTGGGCCGCCAACCAAAGCCATGTATCATGGTGGAAGTTTCAGCTTGGACATTAATCCTCAAATCTCTTATGAGAATATTATCTGTTGTTGAATGCTTAAAGCATAAAAGAGGAGTCCATTATCTGTTTTCTATGTTGTCCCGGTATGGATGTCCTCAAATTGAGATCTATCAAAACTGAGAAATCAAATGCAATCTATCTCCTTGGACCTTTGTACAGGTGGCATAGAGGTACCCATTTGTGACACTTGGTTGAAATATATGTAATGCAATGATAATCCATGGAAATACGAGCTAATTAGGACAAGGTGCGGGCACTATTGGTATTCGATGCATGAGGCTTGCAACTTATAGGAGGTTTTATGCATAACACATATGAATTATTACTACCGTTGACAAAATTGTTTCCATGTTTTCAAAATAAAAACCTCTAGCACATGAGTAATCCATGCTTCCCTCTGCGAAGGGCCCTTCTTTTACTTTATGTTGAGTCAGTTTACCTACTTCTTTCTATCTTAGAAGCAAACACTTGTGTCAACTGTGTGCATTGATTCTTACATGTTTACTTATTGCACTTGTTATATTGCTTTATGTTGACAACTATCCATGAGATATACATGTTACAAGTTGAAAGCAATTGCTGAAACTTAATCATCCTTTGTGTTGCTTCAAAACCTTCTACTAAGAATCTATTGCTTGATGAGTTAACTCTTATGCAAGACTTATTGATACTTGTCTTGAAAGTACTAATCATGAAAAGTCTTTGCTATATGATTCAGTTGATTAGTCATTATCTTTACTATTGCTTCGAATCACTTCATTCACTTCATATGCTTTACAATAGTGTTGATCAAGATTATGATAGTAGCATGTCACTTCAGAAATTATCCTTGTTATCGTTTACCTACTCGAGGGCGAGTAGGAACTAAGCTTGGGGATGCTTGATACGTCTCAAACGTATCTATAATTTCTTATGTTCCATGCTAGTTATATGAAAATACTCACATGTTTATATACACTTTATATCATTTTGATGCATTTTCCGGCACTAACCTATTAACAAGATGCCGAAGCGCCAGTTCCTGTTTTCTGCTGTTTTTGATTTCAGAAATCCTACACAGGAAATATTCTCGGAATTGGACAAAACAAAAGCCGAACTTCCTATTTTCCATGGAGGGTTCTAGAACACCGAAGGAGAGACGGAGAGGGCCCACGAGGTGGCCACACCACCTGGCGGCGCGGCCAAGAGGGGGGGGCGCGCCCCCCTAGGGTGTGGGCCCCTCGGGACTCCACCGACATCGCCCCTTCGCCTATATATTCTCTCCATCGCGAAAACCCTAAAGAGTCAAGTCATATTCCACGAAGAGTTCCGTAGCCGCCGCACTAGTAGGAAAAGCCTCATCAGTGGCGCACAAAAATTTGATTCTGTGGCGCACGGGTGGTGCGCCACAGAAACGTCGCCACAAAAATAAGCTTTCTGTGGCGCACCTGGTCGTGCGCCACAGAAATAAGGTTTCGTGGCGCACGGACCGAGTGCGCCACGGAAATAAGTAGTTCCGTGGCGCATGTGATGTAGCTGCGCCACGCGAAATAGGTGCGCCACGGAATTATTTTTTGGTGCGCCACGTAACTATCTACAGGTATACTCGATTTTGTGCTCCCTGGTGTATTATACGGGTTTTATATCGGTTTTATACACCGTATACAAGTTATATACTGATATAATATAGACAGATATAATATGGACATATATAACCATCACATCATCATCACATTACTTAGAGCCCGATCGAGTTATACATATAGCTCCATACAACTCATAATCCATGCAAATTAAGAAAGTTCTCATCATCTCTAGATACAAACGAAGTGACACCGGCCGCCGCCTACACTAGGATGAAATAGAGTACCGCCGCGACGATGGTGAGCAAGAGCGAGAGCACAAGGAAGGTCTTCATCTTGCTCTTGTTCGCTTGGTGCGCCCTCCACTTGGCAACCGCCTCGTGTCTAGTCGGGTACCCTTTGCTTAGCAGTTGCCGGCGAACTTGTGCACTGTTTCTTGCA
>NC_061514.1:260881924-260903284 GCF_022539505.1 Lolium rigidum
AGGTAACTCAGAAAAATCTGCCAATTTACATGCATGATCCTCAGATATGTACGCAACTTTCATTAAATTTGAGCTTTTTCATCTGAGCAAGTTAAGTGCCCCATAAAAATTCGTCTTTACGGACTGTTCTATTTTGACAGATTCTGCCTTTTATTTCGCATTGCCTGTTTTGCTATGTTTGATGGATTTCTTTGTTCCATTAACTTTCAGTAGCTTTGTGCAATGTCCAGAAGTGTTAAGAATGATTGTGTTACCTCTGAACATGTGAATTTTTGATTATGCACTAACCCTCTAATGAGTTTGCTTCGAGTTTGGTGTGGAGGAAGTTTTCAAGGGTCAAGAGAGGAGGATGATATACCATGATCAAGAAGAGTGAAAAGTCTAAGCTTGGGGATGCCCCCGTGGTTCATCCCTGCATATTTTAAGAAGAATCAAGCATCTAAGCTTGGGGATGCCCAAGGCATCCCCTTCTTCATCGACAACTTATCGTGTCACCTCTAGTGAAACTATATTTTTATTCAGTCACATCTTATGTGCTTTACTTGGAGCGTCTGTGTGCTTTTATTTTAGTTTTGTTATTTTCATTCTCTGAATAAATTCATGCTTATGTGGGAGAGAGACACGCTCCGCTTTTTCATTTGAACACTTGTGTTCTTAGTTTTACTTTTAATGTTCATGGCAAAAGTTAAAAACTGCTTCGTTCATTGTTATTTGGTTGGAAACAGAAAATGCTTCATGTGGTAAATGGTATATGGTCTTGAATAATTTGATACTTGACAATTGTTGTGCTAAAATAGATCATGTTTAAGCTCCTGCATCATGTACTTTTCACCTATTAATGAAGAACTACCATAGAGCTTGTTGAAATTTGGTTTGCATGATTGGTCTCTCTAGAGTCTAGATATTTTCTGGTGAAATGTTTGAACAACAAGGAAGACAGTGTAGAGTCTTATAATGCTTTCAATATGTTCTTATGTAAGTTTTGCTGTACCGGTTCATACTTGTGTTTGCTTCAAACAACCTTGCTAGCCAAAGCCTTGTACTGAGAGGGATTTCTTCTCGTGCATCCAAAACCTTGAGCCAAAACCTATGCCATTTGTGTCCACCATACCTACCTACTATGTGGTATTTCTCTGCCATTCCAAAGTAAATTACTTGAGTGCTACCTTTAAAATTCCATTCTTTATCTTTGCAATATATAGCTCATGGGAAAAAAGCCTTAAAAACTATTGTGGTATTGAATATGTTGCTATGTATCTTATTTCTTATAAGTTGCTTGTTGAGCGGTAACCATGTTTCTGGGGACGCCATCAACTTTTACACCTTTGTTGAATATCATGTGAGTTGCTATGCATGTTCGTCTTGTCTGAAGTAAGGGCGATTTATCATGATCAAATGGTTTGAGTATGCATATTGTTAGAGAAGAACATTTGGCCGCTAACTAAAGCCATGAATCATGGTGGAAGTTTCGGCTTGGACACCAATCCTCAATCTCTTATGAGAATATTATCTGTTGTTGAATGCTTATGCATTAAAGAGGAGTCCATTATCTGTTTTCTATGTTGTCCCGGTATGGATGTCTAAGTTGAGAATAATCAAAAGCGAGAAATCCAATGCGAACTTTCTCCTTAGACCTTTGTACAAGCGGCATAGAGGTACCCCTTTGTGACACTTGGTTGAAACATATGTTATGCAATGATAATCCATGTAAATCCAAGCTAATTAGGACAAGGTGCGAGCACTATTGGTATTATATGCATGAGGCTTGCAACTTATAAGATGTCTTATGCATAACACATATGAATTATTACTACCGTTGACAAAATTGTTTCTATGTTTTCAAAATAAAAGCTCTAGCACAAAAATAGTAATCCATGCTTCCCTCTGCGAAGGGCCTTTCTTTTACTTTATGTTGAGTCAGTTTACCTACTTCTTTCCATCTTAGAAGCAAACACTTGTGTCAACTGTGTGCATTGATTCTTACATGTTTACTTATTGCACTTGTTATATTGCTTTGTGTTGACAACTATCCATGAGATATACATGTTACAAGTTGAAAGCAATTGTTGAAACTTAATCATCCTTTGTGTTGCTTCAATGCCTTCTACTTTGAGTCTATTGCTTTATGAGTTAACTCCTATGCAAGTCTTATTGATGCTTGTCTTCAAAGTACTATTCATGAAAAGTCTTTGCTATATGATTCAGTTGTTTAGTCATTATCTTTACCATTGCTTTGAATCACTTCATTCACTCATATGCTTTACAATAGTATTGATCAAGATCATGTTGGTAGCATGTCACTTAAGAAATTATCCTTGTTATCGTTTACCTACTCGAGGGCGAGTAGGAACTAAGTTTGGGGATGCTTGATACGTCTCCAACGTATCTATAATTTCTTATGTTCCATGCTAGTTTTATGACAATACCTACATGTTTTATTCATACTTTATATCATTTTGATGCATTTTCCGGAACTAACCTATTAACAAGATGCCGAAGCGCCAGTTCTGTTTTCTCGCTGTTTTTGGTTTCGAAATCTTACACAGGAAATATTCTCGGAATTGGACGAAATTAATGCCCACGATCTTATATTTCACGGAAGCTTCCGGAGAGCCAGAGAGGGACCGAGAGGGGAGCCCTAGGGGTCCCACCCCACATGGTGGCGCGGCCAAAGGGGGGCGCCAGCCTATGGGGGGGCCACCCCCTGGCTCCTCCGAGGCCACCCTTCCGCCTATATATTCTCTCCGCCTCGAAAACCCTAAAAAGATAAGCCACGGGACGAGAAAAGTTACGCAGCCGCCGCCATCGCGAAGCCAAGTTCGGGGGACAGAAGTCTCTGTTCCGGCACGCCGCCGGGACGGGGAATTGCCCCCGGAAGGCATCTCCATCGACACCACCGCCATCTTCATCGCCATTGCTGTCTCCTATGATGAGGACAGAGTAGTTCTCCCTCGAAGCTAAGGGCTCTACCGGTAGCTATATGGTTAATCTCTCTCTCATGTACCTCAATACAATGATCTCATGAGCTGCCTTACATGATTGAGATCCATATGATGAGCTTTGTATCACTATTAATCTATGTGCTACTCTTGTGATGTTATTAAAGTAGTCTATTCCTCCTTCATGATGTAATGTGGACAGTGTGTGTGCATCATGTAGTACTTGGCGTAGGTTATGATTGTAATCTCTTGTAGATTATGAAGTTAACTATTACTATGATAGTATTGATGCGATCTATTCCCCCTTTCATAGCTATTGTTGACAGTGTGTATGCTATGTTAGTACTCGGTCTAAATAGCAACGGTCTATTATGCTCTAGAGGTTACTTAAATATGAACTCCGAATGTTGTGGAGCTTGTTAACTCCGGCTTGAGGGAGCTCTTGTAGCCCTACACAATGAATGGTGTTTGTTATCAAACAAGAGAGTGTATGTAGCACAAGTGAGGAGAAGTTATTTATTTGTTATGTGATCAATGTTGAGAGTGTCCACTAGTGAAAGTATGATCCCTAGGCCTTGTTTCCAAATACTGCAAGCATCGCTTGTTTACTGTTTTACTTGCATCTTTACTTCCTGCAATATTACCACCATCTATACCACTCGTGTTTTACTATCTCTTCGCCGAACTAGTGCACCTATACATCCGACAAGTGTATTAGGTGTGTTGGGGACACAAGAGACTTCTTGTATCTTAATTGCAGGGTTGCTTGAGAGGGATATCTTTGACCTCTACCTCCCTGAGTTCGATAAACCTTGGGTGATTCACTTAAGGGAAACTTGATGCTGTTCTACAAACCTCTGCTCTTGGAGGCCCAACACTGTCTACAAGAATAGAAGCACACGTAGACATCAGGTCACTGAGCCAGGTACGGGCTGGACCAATAAGGTACAACTGAAGCATGCGGCATGCTATTTCTTGGTTCCTTCCGGCAAAGCTGACTGCATTGAAGTAGTCCTCAATCCAGGTATCGGGCCTTTCGCTGACATCATAGTGCTTCAGATTTCCGGGTAGCTTAAGGTTCAAGCCTTTTGGCGTTGGCTCCTCTCGGATCATCCTACCAAAGTATTTTGGGCCAATGTACTCAGATTGGTATTCATTGAGTCGTTCCCGTGCGTCGCGTGGGCCATTGTGGGGGGATTTTGAACGAGAGCAAGATCTCCGGCCTCCACCTCTGCCTCCACATCCTCCACTAGGTGGTGGGGAGGGAGATCTGCGGGGGGGGGGGGATGGGACCTTTTGCTTCCGCCTTCAGATTCCCTGCACCCTTCCGGCTGCTGACTCCGGCTTCGGTGGCTACCTTCACTGTGATGACGGTCTCCTCCTTCATTTTGGCTTCTGCGTGGCTCAGGCTCGCGTTCCTCGTTCCGGCTCCGACACGGCTCCGGCATGCGCTCCGTGTTCCTATTCCTCTGAGGTACCACGTTGTCACGGATATTAATTCTGCCAGGCCCATGGGGCCTGGTGTTTCCGGCTGGACTACGGCGGCGAGGTGGCGGGGGAGGACGCGGGTTCCGCGGCGGAGGTGACGGGTTCCGGTACTTGTCCCTACCAGTGTACATCAGATCCTTTCCCTTGTTTGGGTCCATCGGAGGTGTTTTCGACGACACGGGGATCGGATTTGGATGTTCTCTAGTTCTCCTTCTGTGCTTCGAAGATCCGGTGCGTGATTCATCATCACGATGTTCCCTTCCTGAGGCGTCCTTTTGTGCAGTGGATACACGTAGTTCCGAGTTGGATTCCAACTTGCGCGAAGTGTCTGCCTTACTCTGTTGCTTCATTATTGAAGCCACGAGTGTGCGGAGGTGGTTGATGTCGATTTCCTCATCGTTTTTGGCTAGGATCTCCGCAGGCTTCTTCATATTGTCCTTTGGAGTTGTGAGCGGTTGTTGATTGGTGGGGGTCGCAAAGTTGATCTTGCGGGGGCCAATGGCTTCCCGACTGATCCTATCTACTTCCTTGCCAGCATCTTCTATGATGGTTTCCCATCTTCGCCGGAGTGCTTTGGCCTCTTCCAATTACTCTACGGCTTCACGCTCTCTTTTGAGGAAACTTTCCATCACCTCCTCCGCCTCTTGCCTTTCCTCTAGCATTGCTACTGCGGTGTTGGCAATTTTTTTGGTGGTAGCCAGCATTTCCTTCCTTTTTGCTTCTAGATCTTCCAGGTCTGCGGCATCATGCGGAGTTATTGGTTTGTTGAGGATTTCCGAGTGCGCGATAGCACCCCGGCCTGCATGTTCGACGAGCTCTTCTGTGGACATATCTTCCCCATGTTTGAGGATACGTCCTTCTTCGGGATACGACACGACGCGATAGCGCACCCATTGCGGAGTCTCCGAATTGGACGGGCCTGCTTTTTCAGGGTCGGAGGGAGTTGTTTCTTAATCAGTTCCTTGCTCTAGCCTAGTTAAGGTTACCAGAACCTCCTTTGGCGGGGTGGATTCTGCTTCAGCTTTCTCCTCGTCCTCCAACTCCTTCATGGCGCGGTTGTACTCTTCTGTGTCCATAGTGGAAGCATCATCAGAAATTGGGCTAAGTTGCCAAGGATTGATTCTTCTTTATCTCCGGCTTCCTCTTGCTGATCCGGAGCGTTGTTGTCTCCGGCAACCTCTTGCTGATCCGGAGTATCGCTGTCTCCGGTAGCCTCAACCTGCATGGGTTCGGCTCCATCTTGAGGAGGAGCGGTTCCTACGGTATGTGCGAGGAAGTGCACGAAGTGGCACCTTTGCTTCTCTAACAGTTAGGAGACCCAGGAGGATCTGCATTGGTCTTCCACCGTAATTTCCTGCTCAGGGGTGGATTGGATGGGGTTTGAAATTTCCAGATCTGGCGGAATCTTCCTTAGGATGTTCCTGCGTCTCAGATCGGATCTTCGCGACCGCGTCCTGCTCAGCGGCGGTCGAGTCAGCGTGACTTACTAGGGCGTTTCCGTCGAAGTCGACGATTTCGCCGATGAAGATGTGAATGCCGGGCTTTTGCCCACTGTTTTACCTCAAAAAAAAAGATGTGAATGCCGCCGATTGGGACGATGGAGAGCTTGATGGGGTCGGTTTTAGCCGGAATCCAGTACTCGTCCCGAGGGACGATCGGAAAGTTCCCGGCGTAAAGAACACGCCCCACAGCGATGGATTCGTCGTAGCTTCCCATGGCGGAACCCTCCCGGTTCCGGCCTCCAGACGCTGCAGGCCCCACGGTGGGCGCCAACTGTCGTTGCCTATTCGTCGGTATCTCGGAGGAGGGATCCTCACGAGGGGGAGAAGAAGTAGGGGCCATCGGGCGGAGAGTCCTTGGGATGGTGGTACGCGATTCACCCAGCTTCGGAACACCTGCACGATGACAGGGCCTACTGCTGCTTGTCTGGAATTATCTGGACGCTTTCGCGTTGTTACAATGAGTTGTCGTTGTGCCTCTAGGGCTCTCAGGATCCGGCTTATAAAGGCGCCCGGATCTAGGGTTTACACGGAGAGTCCTAGCCGGAATACAAGATGCCTAACTACGGAATATTACAGTGCCGTGCACGTCAAGGATCCACCTTTCCTTATGCGCCGTATTGGATCCGGATACTTCATGGGCCTTAACGGATCCGACTTCCTGCATAGGTCGGTTGAGATCCTGCTCCTGTTCCTGGCTGGTCTTCATCCATCTTCTATCAACAGCAACTGAGCCGCCCGATGGGCCATATGCTACCATCACCATCTGTAGGCCACCCATGCTTGCCGGATCAAGACCACGTCGTTGATATACTCATAAAGTATCACAACAGATAGTGCTTCAATAAGGATGTCGGTAGGCGGTGCACCATTGATTTTTTCCTTATCGTGGACACACCAGATGCAGCGCGGGCCATATTTCATTGCAGAGAGACTGAGCGATTTCCAGCATGAACGACCATGAAGATAGTTCTAGACTTGTGTTCATTATTGATTTCATCTCCGCGAGGGGTTCAAAACTAGAGATCCAAAGTTGTTACATTTTGATGGATTTTTCTGGTTGCACCAATTGCTAACTTCTTTACGTATTTTGTTTGTATAATTGGAAGTTGTCATAACAATAATGATGCATAGTTATCAGATAAACTTGACACATATTTTTAGACATTGCAGTATTAGATCGAGTTAGATATATGGTGGGTATTCAAGTGTTACCAACAACCAAAAGATGGCAGTATTCGATTGAAAAATGTACCCCTCTGATCCATAATAAGTGTCAGAGTTTTTGGTTCAAATTTAAAATAAATCCTCCACATTTATTATGAATCAGAGTGAGTATCATGAAACTCTTGCAATGGTGGAGAATGACGTTCATGTTTATGATTCAATTCTATAGATGGTTGTTTAGGATGAACCTAGTAATTTTTTTATGGAGAGGCTAGGATGGACATTGGGTTTGAGGACCCCTGCAAAGATACTTTGAGATTATCCCTTACAGCAGGAATCAAATGTTCAAGATCACATTCATTGATTTTAAATATTACGGTTAATTTTAGTTAGAGAACTTGAGATGCTTATGGCTTAGTATTTAATAATATGAAGTATGCATCTATGCAGCTGTTTACTGATAATGGAGGAAGCATGAGCTTAAATCTACGCTAATCAAATGCACACTCCAACCATTTGATGCATAGACATATGTCTAATGAAAAGTTACCATATCTTCACTAATGTTTACTTGTTCCTTTTCATAGTACCATATCTTCACTAATGAAGATTGGCATGTTGTGTTCGTGCTTATTTTAGTGCTGAAGTGAGCTGATTCTATATATTTTTGACCATGATTCTTAACTATAGTAGCCGATTTCTCTTGTACCTAAGCTATACAAATCAAGCATCATTTATTGCCTCGTTGGTTACATATCAATGCCCCTTTTTGCCGAGGAATGACTCAATAATGCTCCTTTTCCACTGCACGTGAGCTGTTTGTTCGACATGTGGGTTGTTTTGTTAATTTCCAATCCTTGTTTCTTTTCCAATGGCTTTTAGAAAATAGAGATGTCAATTTGTACTGAGCTACTACCTCGGTTGTGATGAATAAGACTAATAAATTTAGTCAAAAATCAAAGCTTACTAAGCTTGATCTAATGTAAAAAAAGAAAATATAAACATCTACAACATGAAACATATAGATTATGAAAATATATTTTACGATGAATCTACTTAATATTATTTAGATATCGTAAATATTCGTATTTTTGCCTATAAATTGGTCGAACTCAGAGGATGTTAACTTTTGATAAAACTTAAAAGTCTTATCCATTGAAACTGAGGGAGTATTAATAGTTGAAGCAAAAGGAATTAACAAAGGTCATTACATACTTTGTAACCTAACTGTAAAATCATGCAAAGCGATTAAAATTTTGCACTCCATGTCCAATGGAGATCGTCCCATTTCTTTTTGGGGCTAATCTCAAAACTTGCAGGAAATACATATGGCCCATGAATAATGCATCTTGCCCAAAGTGGTTGCATATTATTCATGTATGGAACTGGGACAAAGTGCAAGCAAGTGAGCAAGATTTGTCCAAATAGAAACGACAGCATAGTTCAACACTTGTAGACCGACCCCTGTGCACTGACGGAGATCGTCATTGTTGTTGGCAAGCACCTGAAGTTCAGGCCGATCCTTTGCGATACTTCTAAAATTTATCAAGACAACGCATCGGATCGAAAGAATCCATTTTTTTGCCGAGTCATTTTCTTCCGTCCGGCAGCTCCAAAATCTCGACCACCAGGCTCTTCAGCGCCGCGCATGACGAGCCGCCCTCCCCGACGGCCCTCCTGAACTCGGCGCTCGTCTCCGATGCCTTCGCCCTCGCCTTCCTTCCCTCCTCCGACGCGTCGTCCATCAGGCTCCGCACCGCGCGCTCCAGCTCCGCCGCCTGCACGAAGAACCCCTTCTTCCGGTCCATCTCCAGCGCGACCGCCACGCCCACGCCGGCCACGAGCTCGAACGCGTTCAGGTGCTGCTCCCCGTACAGTGGCCACGGCACCATCGGCACGCCGAACCACAGGCTCTCCAGGACGGAGTTCCATCCACAGTGCGTCACGAAGCCGCCCACGGCGGCGTGGGATAGGATCTCACTCTGCGGCGCCCACGCCGGCCACACCAGCCCTCTCCCCGCCGTCGCCTCCAGGAACCCTTCCGGGAGCAGCTCATCGAGGTTCGCGTCCGTCGGAAACCGCGTGCCGGCGACCGGCGGACCTCGCAGCACCCACAGGAAGCGGTGGCCGCTGCGCTCTAGGCCCGCGGCGATCTCCCTCACCTGGGCCGCGTCGTGTGACCCCATGCTTCCGAAGCAGAGGAGCACTACTGACGCCGGCGGCTGGGCGTCGAGCCACCGCACGCACTCGTGCCGGCGTTGGTCTTCGTCTTTGGGTTCGAACCAGATCACGGGGCCGATCGCGTGGAGCGCCGGAGCGGGGCGCCCGGGCATGCATCGGCCGTCCGCGATTGCGGTGAGGACCGAAGCCTCGAGCTCGACGGTGGTGTTCACGATGACGCCCCTGGCTTCCATGAAGCGGCGCCCGTGGTACTCGAAAGTGTCGTAGCTCTGGATCTTCGATTTGACGAGGCAGACCGGCATGTACGACGGCGGCACCGGCGGCAGCCCCGGCACGTCCAGTGCGCGCTCCATAATCTCAAACCCTGGGCTGGTCATATCCTCGCGGAGCGCCGGCAGGCGCAGCATGAGCGCGAGGAACGCGGCGGGGGAGGTAAAGTACACGTAGGCCGGCACGGCGAGCTCGTGGGCCACGTCGAACAGGGCCGTTAAGAAGAAGTCGACGACGACGGCGACCACCCGGGACGACGGAGCCAGGCCGTCGATGGCCGCCTTAACGTGTGGCGCGTGGAGCTGGACGTACCGGAACACGAATTCCACTTGATCGACCCAGCCGGTGGGGTGCTCGACGGCGGGGAGCTGGATGAAGCGGATGTCGAGACCCGAAGCCGCCTCGCGGCGCACGTGGCCCTCGACCTCGGACGCCTTCTCTTGCGTCGGTGCGTGCATGACGAGCACAGTCAGGGAGAAGGCGCCATCGCCGGTGGCCAGCAGCTTCTTGCCGGCTTCGAGCGCGGACATGAAGTGGCCGGATCCCCATCTCGGGATGAGGACGACGGTAGGGCGAGACGCCATTGTACTCTTCTGTAGTGGACAACTGTGATCTGCCGACCTGGACAGTTGCGAGCTGTGCTTGCGACTGAATGAAACTTTTGCAAGTATTTGTAGAGATTGATATGCCTTTTCTCTTATTTTTGCGATTAAGAGATTGATAGGGTCTGAACCATGTTTTTATGCGGTAAATAGATTGTCCTCAGTTTTCTCATCCAAGTGGCACCAGGTTTGCCCCCGATAGGCACTTCACAACGCTATTAGCGTGCCGTGCCGAATTGCTCTCGAGTGATGATGCACGTTTTCTTCACCAAGAAATAACAAGACAGACGAGTCGTGGACGATTTGTCTTCTTTCATTTCTGTGAAGTGCATTCTCCAGCTTTTGCCAAAAAAGAACAAGAAACTCACCAGACTTTTTTCTAGTATTCGAACGGCTTCCATTCTTTGCTTTGCGATTAAGAGAGCTTCCCAAAAACCTAATTCGCACACTCCCGCACAGAATCACAAAGGCGAATCGTTTCGGGGACCTGCTCTCCCGTTCGCTGGTGCAAGTCGGTGGGTGGGATGGAGTAGGCTATGTTGGCGGCGCAAGCAGAGAGAGGTGAAAAAAAAATCCTAACTCGTCTATTAGATGTGTTTTGGCAGCAGCCGGCCAAGAGATTATATAGGCTCGGGAAACCTAGATAATGTGGGCCACGCCCACGTCATGTTCTCCGAGTCGGTTACAAATAGCCCATGGTCTGGAAGAGACCCGAACCGACTAACTATGAACGCGTATAGGATTCTATTTGTTTTCCTGAATAGTAAAAATAAAGAAAGTCTTAGCTCGAGAGGCTCAATCCACTCAACATGAGCGCGTCGTGACGTGCTGAGTCGAGACGAAACAAGTGTGTACTCTTCTCACTCACTTACTAATGTGGAATAACCCACCTTATAAGGTGGTCTAACTTCCTCCCAATTTTCCATGTGGGACTAAAGTTAGCTCCCACTCCTTTGTGAGCTGCCACCAATTTGGACTCGAACTTACATGGGCTTCGACGTATATGGGCTTTGAGATTTAGAGGAAATTCTAAAATACTATATCGGCCAAAGGGATTATCCCACTTATTTCAACATTCCCCCACCAGATCTCAAGTACCTATTTAGAGATTTACCAACACTCGTTGCTTGCTTATATATCAGTGTTTCACTAGAGACTGTTAAGTTAAACTTATGCCTAGAGCTTTAAGCTAAATTCATTCACACTTGAAAAATGGACTACGCCTTAAATTGCAAGTTTTGGGTGAATAGGTTTCACTCAAAGCCATAACCAGTACATGGCTGCTAGTAGACTACCCAGCGGGTGAAGTATATACGTCATACTTCCTGGTCTCTTCATGAGTTTACTAGAGATCACCCAAATCTTTATATTTGACAATCGAACTCATATAGATATGTTCTTTCAAGAATGATATGTAGGACAACATCTTTGCTAAATAGCAAACATAAACACATTAAGGCATGCATGTTGCCAACATGCCCCACAACCTTTGAGAGTTCTGCATCTTCACATTGCGTGAATATGTTTCACTCAATGCCTTTTGGTTCTCTCTTGTCTATTCTTCAGCGTTTCCAATGATTCCAAAATCATCTCTAAGTACAACCGAATCCTTAAGCGTGTTACCCTACGGTTCAGGAACACTACACACATGATCGAGACGTCTATCCAATCACTGATCATCAACGGCACCTGGATGCCCATAATGACCCTTGTACATTCCACGAATATACATATGCCGTTGAACCATAAATGTTGAGTCATATTCTCTTTGTTACTTCGATACCAGACTTGTCCGAGACCTGGGCGTCATTATTATCATACCTTGTTCAATCCCGTCACCGACAAGGTTATTCAACTCGTTCCCGTGATATTCCATCCTCATGACCTAGTCATGCGCTGCCCAACTTCATGGATGTAATCTCACCGAGTGACCCAGAGTATCTTTCCATCACGTGGATGAACAAATCCCGATCACAATACATACACCTCAGCCTACCCCTTCGGAATACATGAGTGCACCTTTATGATCACCCTATTACGGTATGATGGTTGATGCAGTCAGGGTAGCCTACGGTGATAGCTATTATATATATGATGTCACAGTCTAAGGATTAGGTTACTATTCTTTCATAATTATCGCAAAAAAGAACTATGATTTGACCGTGTTGCAATTCTTATATTTGGTATGTCCATCATATCATTCAGCCAATGAAATGATCCCATTGTCAATTGACATAAATGTCCATGATCGGGAAACCTCGATCATCGGATGACCAATTAATGAGCTAGTTCGCACATAGGCTGACTATGGACTCTGGTTTGTTTACATACCACACGTATATCAATATTTCCGATTAATAAAGTTATAGCATGGCATAAAAGTTATTAAGAACTATTGAGATATTATAATAAACCTAGTTTATTATTTGCCTCTAGGGCAATATCTCCAACACTAATTCAGGCAATCTCCGATCACAAAGGTTGGGTTATTAATATGGTGTAACATCTACATGTCTCAAACCCATCTCCGTCGATGCACTTTCTATCACATTACGTGATAGTCCGTTCGTAAAGGGATCTGCCAGTTTTTGTCTATTTGAATATATATATAACAGTTATTACTCTGGAGTATCTATCGCAGTTTGTTTTGGAAATTTTTACGATTGTGAGTGTGGTATGGGCACGACGTACAACCGTCGGTCGTACACGTGGTCGTTATGACACCGTTTTTCCTTTTTATTGTTGATTTCTTTCCAAATTTGTTGGGATTCTTTTCTTGGTCGACTTATGAGCTATTTTCACGAGATTTTCTAGCTCCTAACACCCTCATATATTCTTCAAAGCCTTCCTTTCAAAAAAAATTCAAACATATCTAATCTACCTTAAGTTTTCTGCTACCACGAGCAAGGATGGAGCAAGGAACCATGGCCAGGTCATTGGGAGAGTGCTACCCAGCCCGCTGCATGGAAAGTATGAAGGCCGTGGAAAAGAAGAAGGAAGAGGAAGATGAGTTCTTTAGGATGCTTGAACCAAAGAAGGAGCTCAATGAAACTCTGGTAAGGTTTGTGGAGAATATGATCACTATGTGAGGTAATCTTTAGAGGTGTTTCTGATGCATTGCCGTGTTGGAGGAGACCAACATGAAGCTCCATGCATCGGCCAATTCCATCCCTCCACCTTAGAAGACTTTGCCACGGTATCAAATAATCATGAGGGATTATTTGATCCCACCTGGCTTGATTCCAATCTATGGAAGATCTTTAAGACCTTGTAATCTATCTTTTATAGTTTTAGCATGTTTATTTTCTCGCACGCATATTAGTTTACTATTCTGAAGTTTTGCATAATAAGTTGCAAATTTAGCTCCCTTTGAGGATGGTATAAATTATATCCTATGGATTTCAAGTTTTTATTATATTTGAAGTATTTCATTTTATGGTTATTTTACTAGATGTATGTACTAGGATGAGTTTTACTTTACTTGTACATGATAGATGAAGATAAAGTCTTCCACACTATTAGTAATAATGGAACATGTGCAGAATTTTAATAGTATGACATTTTAAAATTAATAAATAAAGAGAAACAAATACTCTTGTCAAAAAGAAGCAATCGAGAACTATTTTTTTAGAATGAGTACAAGATGTGGTATATACTCAAACACATAAAGTGAACTACTTCATACTCGATTTGGAGTTTGATGCGTAAGGTTTGATCCATTTTGATTTCTCTCATGAGTTTGAGAGCATGCCTAACTCATTTGCAGAAGTGTTACAAAATATGTATAAGCAATTAAGAAATGTCTGAAGGGCATACACCCTGATCATGAGAGCAAACGAAAGAGACCATTCATTTTTTTGAATCTTAAGTGGATGTGTGAAGTCTCTAAAACATGTTTGAGATCACCTCACAAACTCGTTAGGTCAGGCTAATCACTTTACATCATATTGCAATTGATCTTCTTATAAGCTATTAGTACTGAGGTGTGGAAGCCTAATAAGTCATTTTGGAGTTGTGTAGTGGACTAGATCCCGTATTTTGGTTATATATCTTTTTATGATAATCATTTACTTCAAATGTGACGGGGGTGCTCCCCGGCAATGCCTACCATGAGGGGCTTAGAGTTGACGGGATCATGTAGGCTGACACGAGACATCAGATACCAAACAAACGAGGAGAGAGATTTACCCAGGTTCGGGGCCCTCAATGAGGTAAAACTCTTACTTCCTGCTTGTATGATCTTGATTATCGAATATATAGGGTTAAATGGGATAGTCGATAGGCTGTGGTTGTTGTCTCGTTGAGAGGCTAAGATTCTAGGGTTCTAGCTCTTCACTTGCGGTGAATCTATGTGTTGAAGTTGTGTCTCGGCAGACCCTCTCCTGGCCCTTATATAGCAGGCCAGGTCCCGAGAGTTCTGTCCGAACTCGACTAGGTTACAAAGAGGTCTATTCTAATCTTTCCTTGTATAGCGTCTTCTTGCCTTGTTCGTCAAGAATCCTTCTTCGGGTGAGTCTCCTTCACTGGAACCGACGTATATGCCCACCTTGACTGTTGGGAAATCTTCATGGGCCCCTAGTTAGGCCGGAGTAGGTAGTCTAATGTTGGTTACCCGAAGGGTAATGCCCACATCTGCAGCCCCCGAGTGACTGGCCAAAGTAAAGCTTCGGGTGTCGAGGGTGCTCCTCGGCAATGCCCACCTTGAGGGGCTTAGGGTTGATGGAATCCTGCAGACTAACACGAGACATCGGATACCAACAAACGGGGAGAGAGATTTACCCAGGTTCGGGGTCCTCGTAGAGGTAAAACCCTTACTTCCTGCTTATCTGATCTTGATTAATGAAAATATCGGATTACAATGGGGTAGCCGAAGGCTTAGACTAGGGACTCGACGAAAAGCTAGGATGGTGTATGACCTAACTCTCGACTTGCGGTGGTTATGGTTAGATTGATTGTGTGTCCCTCGGCAGCCCCTCTCCCGCCCCTTATATTGTGAGCCAGGTCTCGAGAGATCTGTCCGGGTACGACTAGGTTACAAAGAGTGCTATAACTAAACTTTCCTTGTTTCTTCGTCTCATGTCCTTGTCCTTCAAGAATCCTTCACAGGAACCGACATAGCGGCCCACCTCGGTCGGTGGATGATCTTCATGGGCCCCCAGTTGGGACGCAGGAGGTAGTGCAACACTAGTTACCTGTAGGGTAATGCCCACATCAGTAGCCCCCGAGTGACTGGCCGAAGAAACTTCGGGTAGGGACTAAATTTGCCTTCTGTCGATCGCTTAAGATTGCTGAAACAATATCGACTCCTTCAAGATAGCAACGCCTTTTTTATCGGGTGCGCGAAAATCGCTCCCGATGGGAGTAGCCCCCGAGTCTAGGCACGGATGCTGGCAACCGTGTGTAGACTCAAGTTGTACTACTCGAATGTTTTCCTTCATACGACATGTTTCTATATCGGGTCTTCAATACCTTCGTATAGGGCCATGCTTGTTAGCAGTACGTAAAGGATATTGAGTAACGTGCCCAGCTTCACTCGATAAATCGATGCTGGTTAACCGCCACCTGGAGAAACAACGCTACTCTACACAGAATCAAATCCCCGGGCATGATCCTGGATCTTGTGACTCCTTCAGGTTCATAATTTCTATCGGGTGCGCGACAAGCGCTCCCGATGGGAGTAGCCCCCGAGTCTAGGCACGGATACTGGCAACCGTGCGTAGACTCGAGTCAAGCCACTCGATTGTTTTAATTTCCTTCGAATGCTCCTTTCAGATGTTTTTGTTCGAATACGAATATCTTTCTATGAAATCATCATTGACGTAACTGTTGCGGCGGTCTGATTGACATGACATGACCTGACGGGTCCACCCTACTTCTGCGCGGTCAGTTAAGAATTGACTAGTGCCTGCGCATCTGACCAAGACGCCTCCTCGATTTCTGCGCGTAGTGGTGGTAATGTCCCTTGGTAGTATAAACACAACGACACGTGGTGACCTAATTCCAGATCTTTACTTTATAATCGCGAAAAACAAGATCCATTCTTCCCTTTCATAGTTCTTCTTCCTTGTTCATCCTTCTTCCCCAAAGCCATTGCGCCGCTGCCGCTGTTCTTGGATCCTTCTCCGAGAAAATCCTTCCGACGATGGTGAGGAAGAGGAATCTCACACTCGCCGTCGGCGCCACAACCAGCGGCGCCGCTGCCAAGGCTGTGTCGGGAGCGCCAAGAAGGGGCGCATCTGAAGTTTCTGCCTCAGCACCTGCACCGTCTGCGCCACCCGCACCGGAGGCTCCCACCGTGGGGCCTGCACCCGGCGACTGGTCGGCTTCCACAACGACCAAGCGCGACCAGAAGAAAGTCCGTAGCCTCGGTCTGATTTCAACCGACGAAGGGAATGTCATCCTTCCAGGTTCGGCTTTACGCCCAAATCCTCCTGTGATGTTCATGTCCTTCCTATATCATGGGCTTTCCCTTCCTTCTCACGAGTTTCTCCGGCTGACATAGGCATACCCAATGGGCCTGCCGAATATGGTACCCGGGGTTTACTGAAGGCCCATGACCCGAAGAATAAGAAGATTCAGAAGCCCAAGATACTATTAAGGAAAGCTAGAGTTGTAATAGGAGTCATCGTTTGTAATCTTGCGGGATGGGTTAGAAACCCTCCCGGACTCTGTAAACTTGTGTATCACGAATCCCTCGGCTCCGCCTCCTATATAAGGGGGAGTCGAGGGACAAAAAAAGGATCGAATCATTGTCTCACAAACCCTAGTTTTTACATCATCGAGTACTTTTCGGCTGGAACCTTCGAGATCTACTTGCCCTCTACATCCAACGAAACCCTAGTCTACTACTTGTAGGCATTGACAAGTTAATACCTTGTCAATTGGCGCCGTCTGTGGGATCTAGAGGCGACGAGGAGCTGATCTCGATGGCACGTTCAGGATCATCGACTTCGTCGGTAGCAAGCAACATCATGGACAGAGGTAAACAGATCGAAACTGGTCTCGTTGATTTTGTTCCTCACCCGCCCTCCCGTTTGGATGCATATGCGTATCTGGAGGAGCCCATGGAGATGACGTTTGGAGAGTTCCACTTCTGCGTCGAGAAGGAAGGATCATATCGTCTCGAAATTCCGATTTCGTCGGGATTATCGGTGGCCGATCCCGATATTTCAAACTCAACATCGTCAACAGAGTCAAGCGATGAAATCTCGCCACGCTTTATCAGCACCAGGGCAAGTGAAAAACTCGCCAAGCTCTTCAGTGACATATCCTTCGAGTCATCCGCGGACTCAGATATAAGCGATGACTCGAGCAGCGTCGACAGCTTCAACTTCATCGACAGATCCATATCTGTAGGCAAGGTCTTCACCAATCTATATGATGGTGTCACCAAACCCAACAAAGTGAAAACTCCAAAATATCATCAAGTTTATGCCATTGGAGAAGCAAGTCGCGATCAAGAGGAAACATCAGAGGCTTTCGACGATTTGGGAAATCCCTATGTCGATCCCTCAGATCTAAGGCGAGGTTTGGGCACTAAATATGTCGGGCCCACACCACGTGTCAGAGTTCAACTTCCACAAGCAGCATGGGATAGAGCTGCGAAAGCTATGGATGGCTCTGAACCAATGGAGACAACCGCCACGGTGGAAGAACTGCAAGCATATCAATATAGGCTCGCCAGAGCAGGAAGGGAATTGGAAAAACAGACAACTGCTTTGAACAGAAGAAAGGAGGCAGCTTCCGCATCAAGCAGGCGAAGAGCGGAGCTGAGTCGACAGTCAGGAACTTCGGGAGATAGTCATAGAGAAGCTCGTAGGAGAGCAAGATCTCGGCTGCAAAACATACCTGAAGCAGAAAGAGAGACTCTAATCCAAAACCTCGACATGTCCTTTATGTCAATCGACACGAGGGGGAATATTATCCCAAAAACGCCGGAAGCAGGGTATATGGCGACGCAAGCTTTCATCTTAGCATCCAGACCACCTCCCGAGATCCAAGAGAAGCGTTGTATAACATGGCCATGGCGGGATGCGGAGCCATGGGAGCGAGCGTTCGCGACTACACCTCCCGAAGGAACCGCAAGGCAAAATAGTCCGAGACCTACTACAGCAGTGCAAGATCCACCGAGAGCAAGTGGAGTTAGAGACACAACGACTCAGGCAAGAGTGGATAGAGCGCGACAAGAAAGAAGAGAACATCGGCATTCACCAGAAGTTGCCGAGGAAGATATGTGTGGACTCCCATGTTTTACGAGACGGGTTCGAAAAACTCGAGTCCCGTCAGGGTTTAAGTTACCCGATAGTTTCAAGAAATTCGATGGCCTGCAAGATCCTGAGGATTGGTTAGTCGATTATTTAGAGACAGTAAAATTAATAGGTGGTACCAGAGCAACAGCAATGTAGAGCATTCAGATACATCTGAGTGGAGCCGCAAGATCATGGATAAAGAAACTCCCTCCGGGATCCATCGACAGCTGGGACAGTTTTGAGGATGTGTTCGTCAAGAATTTCCGATCAACTTGTAAAAAACCAGCATCACTTGAAGAGCTGAGGTCGTGTCGACAAAAACACGATGAGTCGATGCGAAAGTACATCCAACGGTGGAACATCATCAAAAACTCGGCAGAGAACATATCTGACGAAAGAGCAATAGATGCATTTGTGGCAGGAATTCGGCGAGGAGATTTCGTCGAGGACTTGGGCAAAACTAACCCAAGGACAGTATCAGCATTGATGGAGATAGCAAACAGATGGGCAGACGGAGAAGACGCTGTTCACAATAAGAGACACAGGTCACCAGAGGAGGACCGTAGCCGAAACTTTCAAAATAGAAGGCGATTTTCTCGGCAGATCTCGAATTACGATGCTCCTGGCCAAATATCGGCTGGTTTTTGAGGAAACGGCGGAGGAAATAATAGAGACGAATATCAAAAGAGTAATGAGCAGCGAGGCGACAACAGAGATGATTCTCTAAATAACAGGCAAAATAGCGGGTCAAGGTTTCAAAGACCTTTCGTAACTCCCGAGGATATGATGAACGGGCCATGGCGGATGCATTTTTATCTCGACAACAATGGCAGAAGGCAGTCAGGACATCTGCAGAAAGACTGCCGAAATTTTCAAGCAATGCTGCGAGTAGCAGGAATAGCCAATGCTCAAGCGGCAAATCGAAACTTTCAAGGGCCTAGGAGTGAGATCCACCTACCACCTCCTCCCGCAATCACGGACGAAAATCGACATCAGCTCAGAATAGCGGCAGCACCACAACCACCCCCATATGTTGATCCCAACAATAATGGCGCGGTCTCGATGATTCAGAAAGCCAGGCCATCTAACAGGGCTCAGAAGGTAATCTCGCGACAAGTGTTCATGGCAGAGAAGATGCCTCCACCAACAATAGAGTACCTAAATTGGTCGGGACAGGACATCGGCTTCACAATTGCGGATCACCCGCAGCAGGTTCCTCGACCAGGGCAATCAGCGCTTATATTACCAGCAGTGATCGCATGATTCGACGTATCTCGAGTTTTCATAGATGGAGGCAGCAGTTTAAACCTCATGTACGCAGATACATTGAGGAAAATGAACATATCCCTAGCAAATCTAAAACCAACCGACACGCGTTTCCATGGAATCACACCAGAAAAGCCAAGTTATCCGTTGGGAAGGATTCATCTCGACGTTCAGTTTGGGACCCGAGAAAATTACAGGATAGAAAGGTTGGAATTTGAAGTGGTGGATTTCCCGTCGCAGTATCACGCCTTGTTAGGGCGACCAGCATATGCGAGGTTTATGGCGGTACCACATGATGACCCACAAGTATAGGGGATCGCAACAGTCTTCGAGGGAAGTATTACCCAATTTATTGATTCGACACAAGGGGAGACAAAGAACACTTGAAAGCCTTAACAGCGGAGTTGTCAATTCAGTCGCACCTGGAAACGAGACTTGCTCGCAAGAGTTTATCGAGTAGTAGCGAGTTTTATAGCAATAGCGAGTAGTGAAATAACGGCAGCAAGGTAACAAAGACAGCGAGTAGTGATTTTAGTAAACGAGCAAGATTAAAATACCGTAGGCACGGGGACGGATGACGGGCGTTGCATTGATGAGAGAAACTCATGTAACAATCATAGCGGGGCATTTGCGGATAATAATAAAACGGTATCCAAGTACTAATCAATCAATAGGCATGTGTTCCAATTATAGTCGTACGTGCTCGCAATGAGAAACTTGCACAACATCTTTTGTCCTACCAGCCGGTGGCAGCCGGCCTCAAGGGAAACTATCTGGATATTAAGGTACTCCTTTTAATAGAGTACCGGAGCAAAGCATTAACACTCCGTGAACACATGTGATCCTCACATCGCTACCATTCCCTCCGGTTGTCCCGATTTACGTCACTTCGGGGCCATTGGTTCCGGACAGCGACATGTGTATACAACTTGCGAGTAAGATCATAAACAACGAATATCATGATGAAATAATAACATGTTCAGATCTGAGATCATGGCACTCGGGCCCTAGTGACAAGCATTAAGCATAACAAGTTGCAACAATATCATAAAAGTACCATCTACGGACACTAGGCACTATGCCCTAACAATCTTATGCTATTACATGACCAATCTCATCCAATCCCTACCATCCCCTTCGGCCTACAGCGGGGAATTACTCACACATGGATGGGGGAAACATGGCTGGTTGATGGAGAGGCGTTGGCGGTGATGGCGGCGATGATCTCCTCCAATTCCCCGTCCCGGCGGAGTGCCGAACCGGAGACTTCGGCTCCCGAGACGGAGTTTCGCGATGTGGCGGCGTTCCGGAGGGTTTCACGGCGATTTCGACTTCTCCCCGTGCGTTTTTAGGTCGAGGCGAATAAGTAGTCCGAAGGGGGCGTCGGAGGCCAGCCGAGGGGCCACACCACATGGCCGCGCGGGCCCCCGGGCCGCGCCGCCATGTGGTGTGGGGCCCTCGGGCCTCCACTTCAATTGTCCTTCGGCTCCGTCGGTATTCAGGGAAAATAGGCCCTTTCGTCAAAATCCCGAGGTTTTTCCTGAAAGTTGGATTTCGCACAAAAACGAGACACCGGAACGGTTCTGTCGAAAACAGCGTTAGTCCGTGTTAGTTGCATCCAAAATACACAAATTAGAGGCAAAACAATAACAAAAGTGTTCGGGAAAGTAGATACGTTTTGGACGTATCACCACATTAC
>NC_061514.1:260903384-260961165 GCF_022539505.1 Lolium rigidum
AGGTAACTCAGAAAATTATGCCAATTTACGTGAGTGATCCTCAGATATGTACGCAACTTTCATTCAATTTGAGCATTTTCATTTGAGCAAGTCTGGTGCCATTTTAAAATTCGTCTTTACGGACTGTTCTGTTTTGACAGATTCTGCCTTTTATTTCGCATTGCTTCTTTCGCTGTGTTGGGTGGATTACTTTGTTCCATTACCTTCCGGTAGCTTTGGGCAATGTCCGAAGTGTTAAGAATGATTGTGTCACCTCTGAACATGTGAATTTTTATTATGCACTAACCCTCTAATGAGTTGTTTCGAGTTTGGTGTGGAGGAAGTTTTCAAGGATCAAGAGAGGAGTATGATGCAATATGATCAAGGAGAGTGAAAGCTCTAAGCTTGGGGATGCCCCGGTGGTTCACCCCTGCATATTTTAAGAAGACTCAAGCGTCTAAGCTTGGGGATGCCCAAGGCATCCCCTTCTTCATCGACAACATTATCGAGTTCCTCCCCCGAAACTATATTTTTATTCCGTCACATCTTATGCACTTTGCTTGGAGCGTCGGTTTGTTTTTGTTTTTTTTTTGTTTGAATAAAATGGATCCTAGCATTCACTTTATGGGAGAGAGACACGCTCCGTTGTATCATATGGACAAATATGTCCTTAGGCTCTACTCATAGTATTCATGGCGAAGTTTCTTCTTCGTTAAATTGTTATATGGTTGGAATTGGAAAATGCTACATGTAGTAACTCTAAAATGTCTTGGATAATTTGATACTTGGCAATTGTTGTGCTCATGTTTAATCTCTTGCATCATATACTTTGCACCCATTAATGAAGAAATACTTAGAGCTTGCTAATTTGGTTTGCATATTTGGTTTCTCTAGAGTCTAGATAACATCTAGTATTGAGTTTTGAACAACAAGAAAGACGGTATGGAGTCTTATAATGTTTACCATATGTATTTTATGTGAGTTTTGCTGTACCGTTCATCCTTGTGTTTGTTTCAAATAACCTTGCTAGCCCAAACCTTGTATCGAGAGGGAATACTTCTCATGCATCCAAAATACTTGAGCCAACCACTATGCCATTTGTGTCCACCATACCTACCTACTACATGGTATTTATCCGCCATTCCAAAGTAAATTGCTTGAGTGCTACCTTTAAAATTCCATCATTCACCTTTGCAATATATAGCTCATGGGACAAATAGCTTAAAAACTATTGTGGTATTGAATATGTACTTATGCACTTTATCTCTTATTAAGTTGCTTGTTGTGCGATAACCATGTTTCTGGGGACGCCATCAATTATTCTTTGTTGAATATCATGTGAGTTGCTATGCATGTCCGTCTTGTCTGAAGTAAGAGAGATCTACCACCTTTATGTTTGGAGCATGCATATTGTTAGAGAAGAACTTTGGGCCGCTAACTAAAGCCATGATTCATGGTGGAAGTTTCAGTTTTGGACACATATCCTCAATCTCATATGAGAATAATAATTGTTGCCACATGCTTATGCATTAAAGAGGAGTCCATTATCTCGTTGTCCATGTTGTCCCGGTATGGATGTCTAAGTTGAGAATAATCAA
The DNA here is from genome assembly GCF_022539505.1 of Lolium rigidum. NCBI lineage: Eukaryota > Viridiplantae > Streptophyta > Magnoliopsida > Poales > Poaceae > Lolium > Lolium rigidum. Next base: position 260,904,962 of record NC_061514.1, read on the forward strand.
AAGTGAGAAATCCAAAATGCGAGCTTTCTCCTTAGACCTTTGTACAGGCGGCATGGAGGTACCCCATTGCGACACTTGGTTAAAACATGTGCATTGCAAAGATCCGGTAGTCCAAGCTAATTAGGACAAGGTGCGGGCACTATTAGTATACTATGCATGAGGCTTGCAACTTGTAAGATATAATTTACATAACTCATATGCTTTATTACTACCGTTGACAAAATTGTTTCATGTTTTCAAAATAAAAGCTCTAGCACAAATATAGCAATCGATGCTTTCCTCTTTGAAGGACCATTCTTTTTTACTTTTATGTTGAGTCAGTTCACCTATCTCTCTCCACCTCAAGAAGCAAACACTTGTGTGAACTGTGCATTGATTCCTACATACTTGCATATTGTACTTGTTATGTTACTCTATGTTGACTATTATCCATGAGATATACATGTTACAAGTTGAAAGCAACCGCTGAAACTTAATCTTCCTTTGTGTTGCTTCAATACCTTTACTTTGATTTATTGCTTTATGAGTTAACTCTTATGCAAGACTTATTAATACTTGTCTTGAAGTACTATTCATGAAAAGTCTTTGCTTTATGATTCACTTGTTTACTCATGTCATTACCATTGTTTTGATCGCTGCATTCACTACATATGTTTACAAATAGTATGATCAAGGTTATGATGGCATATCACTTCGGAAATTATCTTTGTTATCGTTTTACTCTGCTCGGGACGAGCAGTAACTAAGCTTGGGGATGCTGATACGTCTCCGACGTATCGATAATTTCTTATGTTCTATGCCATATTATTGATGATACCTACATGTTTTATGCACACTTTATGTCATATTCGTGCATTTTCCGGAACTAACCTATTAACAAGATGCCGAAGTGACAGTTCCTGTTTTCTGCTGTTTTTGGTTTCAGAAATCCTAGTAACGAAATATTCTCGGAATTGGACGAAACAAAGACCCAGGGGCCTATTTTGCCACGAACCTTCCAGAACACCCGAGAGCCGCCAGAGGGAAGCCCTGGGGGCCCCACACCACACCCTGGCGCGGCCAGAGGGGGGGCCGCGCCGCCCTATGGTGTGGTGGCCCCAGGCCCCCTCCGAGGCTGCCCTTCCGCCTATTTAAAGCCTCCGTCGCGAAAACCCTAGGACGGAGGACGAAACCCACGTAAACCTTCCGCAGCCGCCGCCATCGCGAAGCCAAGATCCGGGGGACAGGAGTCTCCGTTCCGGCACCTCGCCGGAGCGGGGAAGTGCCCCGGAAGGCTTCTCCATCGACACCGCTGCCATCTCCACCGCCATCTTCATCACCGCTGCTGCTCCCATGAGGAGGGAGTAGTTCTCCATCGAGGCTCTGGGCTGTACCGGTAGCTATGTGGTTCATCTCTCTCCTATGTACTTCAATACAATAATCTCATGAGCTGCCTTACATGATTGAGATTCATATGATGATGCTTGTAATCTAGATGTCATTGTGCTAGTCAAGTGAGTTTTACTTATGTGATCTCCGGAGACTCCTTGTCCCACGTGTGTAAAGGTGACGAGTGTGTGCACCGTGTGGGTCTCTTAGGCTATATTTCACGTAATACTTACTCACCGTTATGAATGGCGTAGTGAAGTGCTTATTTATATCTCTTTATGATTGCAATGTGTTTGTATCACAATTTATCTATGTGCTACTCTAGCAATGTTATTAAAGTAGTTTTATTCCTCCCGCACGGTGTAATGGTGACAAGTGTGTGCATCCGTGTTAGTACTTGGCGTATGCTATGATCATGATCTCTTGTAGATTGTGAAGTTAACTATTGCTATGATAGTATTGATGTGATCTATTCCTCCTACATAGTGTGAAGGTGACAGTAGTGCATGCTATGTTAGTACTTGGTTTAGTCGTGTTGATCTTTCTTGCACTCTAAGGTTATTTAAATATGAACATTGAATTGTGGAGCTTGTTAACTCCGGCATTGAGGGTTCGTGTAATCCTACGCAATGTGTTCATCATCCAACAAGAGTGTAGAGTATGCATTTATCTATTCTCGTTATGTGATCAAAGTTGAGAGTGTCCACTAGTGAAAGTCTAATCCCTAGGCCTTGTTCCTAAATATCGCTATCGCTGCTTGTTTATCGTTTTATCATGCGTTACTATCGCTACCATATTACCACCATCAACTACACACCGTTGCTACCTGCTCATACTTATTCATACCACCTCGTATTTCACTATCTCTTCGCCGAACTAGTGCACCTATTAGGTGTGTTGGGGACACAAGAGACTTCTTGCTTTGTGGTTGCAGGGTTGCATGAGAGGGATATCTTTGACCTCTTCCTCCCTGAGATCGATAAACCTTGGGTGATCCACTTAAGGGAAACTTGCTGCTGTTCTACAAACCTCTGCTCTTGGAGGCTCAACACTGTCTACAAGAATAGAAGCTCCCGTAGACATCAATGATCTGGAAGACAATGTTCCCTTTGAACAAAGTTCCATCAACATTGTTGACGCTAATTTCCGAATTCAGCAACGCCAAGAAAATCCAAGCACACGTTCGTGCCCAACTTATTGCTGGAGCCGAAGTCGCTTTTTCCCTTGTGCTTTCAAGACATCCTTCTGCGAATTTGACGGCTATTGCAGGTGCCGATGGAAATGTAGGACATCTCTATGCCAAGGTGAAAATTCATGCTGCCATTGCGATTGAGAAGTTGTTAGATAGTTCGAAGGTGGGTGATGAAGTAGAAAACTCTGAAGGACGATCTTGAGAACATCAAAATCTTATTAGAATAATACTTATGTACTCGATATATTTCTGCATTCGATTGTTCGGGTGTAGTACGTGTATGATGTAAATTTTGTGAATAACATCATGTTTTGTTATGTTCTAGCAAAACACGATTTCTTCTTTGGGTGCCGTCGACACATTGTTTGTTTGTTTCAAGGAGCAATTCTTGATGCTCCTCGAGCATCGTCGATGCAATTGTTTGTATGTTTGTCGGAGGCGAATTTTTGAGTGATCAGCTCTTGTTGTAGGTTCGCTGAACCCGTAGTAATGTGCAACTTCGCTTCAACTGACGATGTATGTTTAGGTGACAACCCCTGGATTAAATCAAGGGAATTGTCACCTGTCGTTGACTCTGTCCCTCTTTAGTACTTCTGTAGTTTAAAGTACCGGCATGGGCCTTGTTTGTAAGTATATGAATAGTTATCCTTGCTATTCGCAGCACTCGCGTAATCTTGAGGCTTTTAGCAAAATGATATTTATGTATTGTAAGTACTGCTTGCTATACCTTCCATTGCAGCACTCGTATTTTCAGAGGCTTTTTAAATGGTAATAGCAAGTATAGTCTTGGATAACGACCCTTGAATTCGTTTAATCGAGTTGTCTGGGCTGAATTCAATGGTCGTTGTAGTATGAAAAAGTCTTGATGAACCTGTTCAGGTGTCTGAAGGTAACTTTATAGAAAAGAAACTTGAGTCTTTATTAGAAAGATAAGCTAAAGATGATACGGCTAAAGAAAACAGCCTTACTGAAAATAAAAAAAACTTATAAGACGAAAAATTAAAGGTGCATGGCGCTGCTCGTCTTGTTTTAAGCAAGAGGAGGGTTCTTCTTATTTTGGGTATTGTCTAAGGGGCCGGTGACTTTGGAGCTCTCGATGATTTCATCAGACGTGCTTGCAACAAGCGCCAAGGTATTAATTTCTTCGGTTGAAGCTTTGTCGTCAACTTTTGAGGGGCCAATCACTGACACCCCCACTGCGGGGTCATCTGGTTTCTTCTTTGATTTCTTGATCTTGTCATCCTCTTGAGAAGTTAATTTCTTAGACGGGAAGTCGATAGCTTCCTGTTTCATTCCAAATTTGGCAGCAATCCTCTGGAACTCACGATCGCAATTACCTGATCGGGAAAAGCTTCCATGGACTGTTATATTTGTTCCGTTGTTTCCTGGCATCTTGAGCTTGAGGTATGCATAATGTGGGACATCCATGAACTTGGCATAAGCTGGTCTTCCAAGTATAGCGTGGTACTGTGATTCCCAATTTACTACTTCAAACTCGTTCCTTTCTTTCCTGAAATTGTCGGGGTTTCCAAAGACAACATTCAAAGAGGTCTTGCCGAGAGAATATGCTGGTAAGGTAGGAAGGATGCCATGAAAACATGTATCGGATTCTTCTAGCATCTTCATTATAATCCCCATGTTCTTGGTTGTGTTTGCGAATAGCAAATTTAATCCGCTTCCACCATCCATGAACACTTTGCTCATGATGAATCCTCCTATTTGAGCCTCGACTACTAAGGCGGCATGGCCTGGCTTTGGGATGGTCATCGGGTGATCCGCTTTGCTGAACAAGATGCTCAGTGATGACCAGTCTATATATTCCGGGATATTTGCCATGGTGCTCTCTGCGAGGTTCATTTCCTATGTAAGTTTCTTCATCTCTCTTCTCGAAACACCAGTTCTGTGAAACATACTCATCTGTCCTTGTGGTGGGGGAAAGGACTCATTGGGGTTATGAGGTTGCACTTGCTGGACTTGATGCTGAGGTCGTGGTGGTGGTGGCGGATTCGACTGATGCGTCCCCTGAATGAACTTCTGCATCTGAATGAACTGTCGGCAGTCTCTGAGCAGATGACTCGACTTCCTTAGGGTCGATGTATGAATGTAGATAACAGGGAGCGTTTAATTGCTCGACGAAAGGCAGTTCTGGGACCCTTGAAGGTCGCGCTTTGTAGTTACCGCGATTCCCTGAGTTAATACGATCGTTGTCCTGTCGATCATCGCGTCTGTCATTATACCGATCGTCACGTCGATCAGAATATCCAGCGGCTACTATGTTGGTATCATCGTATCCGCGTTCTTTCCTTTTCTTTCGGCGATCTCTTCGATTACCCAAGTCGTGCCTTGGGTGATCATCATCTTCATCGTCGCTACGCGGACGCGGTCTCCTCACATTATCTTCTCCATCAGCCCAACTGTTGGCGATTTCCATCAACTTGGTGATAGTATTTAGCTTCTTTCGACCAAGTTCTTCAATGTATGACTCCCGTCAAATATCATCACTGAAGGTGTCGATTGCTCTGTCGACAGAAACATCTTCGGCAGCGTTTAATAACTTGGTAAACCTCCCGATATACGCCCGCATCGACTCCTTTTGCTTCTGCTGGCAATGATGCAACTCATCGATTCCGACGGGCTTCTTGTAAGTCGCTTGAAAGTTTTTGACGAAAGCGTCAACCAGGTCCTCCCATGACTTGATGGAGCCTTTTGGTAAACCCCTCAACCAGGCTCATGTCGAATCCTTCAGGTAGAGCTGCAAGCATTGCATTGCCGCTATCTGATTCCCCTTATGTAAAATCACAGTTTGTAGATAATCATCTATCCAGGATCTCGGCTCCTGCTGCCCGTCGTACTTGGCAGCGTCGGTGGGAGTAGGTTTGAACCTTTTTGGCGGCATCGTCTCCCGAATCTTGTAACTTAAGCAATCGTCTCCTCGCATCTCGCCGTCGTACTCATGAGTTTCTTCGGAATCGATGTTGTCATAGTCTCCTTTTGCGGCTCGCCGTCGCTGAGCTTTATCAATCCTTCTTTGAGTAATGTCATCTCGAGCGTCTCTCGAATGATGATTGGATCCACTGCCTTGATGCGCAGACTTCTCTTTTCGAGGAACCAGTTTGTCTGGGAGAACTGCGAGACTCTCCAAGGCACCCCGATGAGCTTGCGCCATGGGCCCCTCGGGTGGTGGTTGCTGGTTGATCAGGTATGCCGCGAGATTAGCGGTGGCTCCCTCAACGGTTTTTGGTCTCAACATGCCTGCGGTGTCCATAGTCATAAAAGTATTGGACAAGTTCGAGGTTATTTCCCTTGCATCTTCTTCCGAGAGCCGAGGCACCCTTGCTCGATATCTTCCTGAACCCTGGTTGCTCCGAGATGCGCCTGCCTGTGAGGCCCTTTGGCGCTCGCTGGATTGATCGCCTCCGACTCGATGTCGGTCGAGGGTTGCTTGCTCATTCGACAAACGCACTCGATTTCTCTCTAATATGGAACGGTATGCATTAAGGGTACCTACCGAGGTCCCAGAGGGGAGCCCGATGTTGTTGAGTATAGCAGCTCGAGCTGCCGCCCATTCTTCTTCGGCGATAGTGTAATCGCTGTCGTCATTGCTAGCGTTGTTTTCGTGATTTCGGCGCCTGCTGGCGTGTGGCGTACGTTCTCCTTCATTCGCCAAATTAATAGCATAGATCTGATGATGCGCCATGTTCCAAGAGGTTGTCTTGACGACGCTATCGATACTTTCCTCATCCGAAGAGTAGTTGGCACTGCAGATGAACGGTGTGTCATCCGAGCCCAACCCGTGCCTAGTATCACAGTTTAGGCAATAATATGAAGTCATGTCGGATGACATAGAATCATCGGATCCAACTGACATAGATGACGTTGATCGGGGGGTTGTTGGTGGTGAGGAGTTTGCTAATGCAGTCAATCCGACCGACAGATCAACTGATGACGATGTAGTAGATCTCGTCGCTGACGAAGATGGTGCCCTTGCTGAACTAGAGAAAAAAGGCTCGGGTAACCGAAGGACTCCCTCAGTGTTGATGTTGTAGTGAAAGCTTCCAAACGTCATGCCCAAACCTCCTTGTAGATCCGAAAAGGTCGGGCGGGACGAATAATCATGTGGCGTGAATTCGAAGGACCCGAATCGAATCGAGTTCCCCAAATTTGGCGATGAAGGAGCCGACGATCTCGTCGGCGATGATGACGAAGTTGCCGATAACATGGCAGAGGGAGCCGATGCTGAGTCTTGTGCCGACATGCTTCCCACAGACGGCGTCAATTGTCGAGGGTGCTCCTCGGCAATGCCCACCTTGAGGGCCTTAGGGTTGATGGAATCCTGGAGGCTAACACGAGACATCGGATACCAAAAAAATGGGGAGAGAGATTTACCCAGGTTCGGGGCCCTCGTAGAGGTAAAACCCTTACTTCCTGCTTGTCTGATCTTGATTAATGAAAATATCGGATTACAATGGGGTAGTCGAAGGCTTAGATTAGGGACTCGACAAAAAGCTAGGATGGTGTATGACCTAACTCTCGGCTTGCCGGTGGTTATGGCTAGATTGATTGTGTGTCCCTCGGCAGCCCCTCTCTTGGCCCTTATATTGTGAGTCAGGTCTCGAGAGATCTGTTCGGGTATGACTAGGTTACAAAGAATGCTATAACCAAACTTTCCTTGTTTCTTTGTCTCCTTTCCTTTTCCTTCAAGAATCCTTCACAGGAACCGACATAGCGGCCCACCTCAGTCGGTGATGATCTTCATGGGCCCCCAGTTGGGCCGTAGGAGGTAGTGAAACACTAGTTACCTGTAGGGTAATGCCCACATCATCGGGCATGGACTATAATTGGCTTCATCCAAATGTCCTTAGTCGACGAAAAGATTTTGATCCTTCTTCATCATTTTGAAATAGAAATTGCTTGCGCGTCCAGCGCTCCCGATGGGAGTAGCCCCCGAGTCTAGGGACGGATGCTTGCAACCGTGCGTAGACTCAAGTTGTACTACTCAAAGATTCTGATGCCGATGTTTTCTGAATTGTCTTAATCATCCGATATATTTTTATATATCGGGTATTCTAAAACTTTGAGTGAAGTCATTTAATATGGTAGTACGTAAGTGATAGGAGTAATGTGCCTAGTCTTACTCGATAAATCGATGCTGGTTAACTGCCGATGGCAAAACAATGTTACTTTACTCAGAATCAAGTCCTCGGGCTCAATTCTGGATCTTCTAAAACCTCCGGGTGCATTTTCCTTTGTCTTCAATAATTTTTTATCTGGTGCGCATCCAGCGCTCCCGATGGGAGTAGCCCCCGAGTCTAGGGACGGATGCTTGCAACCGTGTGTAGACTCAAGTCGAGCAACTCAACGTTGTAAATTCCTTCGGATTCTCCACAAATGAGGAGTCGATACTTTTGATGACATCATCAATGACGTGGCTTCTGTGGCGTCTCGATTGACTGGACGTGACTTAACGGGCCCACCCTACTACTGCACGGTCAGGTAGGAACAGACTGATCCTTGCGTGTTGACCGAGGCGCCTCCTCGATTTCCGCGTGTAGTGGGGGTAATTGTCCTTTGGCGTGATGTTCATGGTGACACATGGTGACCTAGCGCAGATCCTCCGGGCCAAATCCTTGGTAACTCCCCCTTTTATAAAGAGAAACATAGATTTTACTTTCTTCGTTCTCCCTCTTATTACTTTCTTCTTCCTCTATTCTTGCATCTCGCAACTATTGCGTCGCCACCACCGTCGTGCTTCAACCACCGTCACCTCTTAAACATATTCCAAGATGGTGAAGAAGAAGGGCTTCGCTGTTGCCGCCGGTGTTGCTTCGAGCACCATCGTCCCCAAGGCAATCGCTGATGCAATGAATAAGGTCGCGCCGGAGGCTTCCGCCGTAACGACCAAGGATGCCCCCGGCGGCTGGCCCGCCTCGACAATGTCGAAGCGCGATGAGAAGAAGGCGCACAACCTCGGCATGATCCCTGCTGAAGAAGGGAACACCATCTTACCAGGTTCAGCCTTGCGTCCCAATCCTCGTTGTGTTCTTGTACCGTGGCTGCCTGCACACGAGTTTCTTCAACATCTTTTGCACTCGTACTGGATACAACTCTAGCAGTTAACTCCAAATTCTATTCTCCACCTTGCGATTTTTATCACCCTTTGTGAGGCTTTTCTTGGCATTCATCCTCACTGGGGTTTATGGAAGAAGATTTTCTTCGTCAAACGTTTCAACAATAGCAGTGGATCCTTCATCACTGGTGGGGTTGGCTTTGTTGTCCGAAAAGAGGTGAATTACTTCAACTTTCCAATGAGAGAATCAGTGTAGGGATGGAGGTTGAAGTGGTTCTATCTTAGAGATCCATCGACAGCTGGCCGCAACACGTGTTTGCCAAAGTTTTTTGACATCCCTGAAGCTGTACCAAATAAATCCGAAGAAAAGTCAGTAGTCGACAAGCTGTTTGAGAGAGTACTGCAGATAAAGGAATCCGATGGTCAAACGATGATCGGCACTGAACTTGTTGTTGTGTTCTTGAAGCGTCGCATCCAACCACTTATGTCCAGAGCTCATCAAATGTGGTTGTATTCGGGTCCTAAGGACGAAACTCGAGTCAATGTTGCAGAATTGTCTGAAAAGGAACTGCTAGTTGAGGTCAGGCGTTTGACCCATTTTAGCCAAGAAGACTCGATTCCCCTGCTGGCCCTTCATGAGCCCTACGACCTTGATCACCAACCATTTGAGGTAATCCTTTTAGTCCCTTTCCTGCTCATGGTAACGCTTGCATCTGATATATTTTGTTTTGCCTTATCAAGTCTTTGCTTAATCTGGCAGATCCCACCAACTGCCGAATACTTTCCGATCAAATCCGAAGATGAAGAAGATCTTGAAGAAGGTGGTTCTACCACCAATATAGAATCTTGTGCTGAAATAGCTGAAGATAGTGAAGTCCTCAAAGGAAAGGATAATGATCCTGCCAACCCGAAGCTTCTTCTGCCAATCATAGAATCCTTGATGATGAACTAACCGATACAGCAGAGTCGAATCATGCAATGATGCTGATCGTGCTCCCTTTGTTCATGCAGCTCCGGAAAAATCCAGCACCTAGCCACCAAAGAGGCCCTCTGGCGGCTTTGCCGACGAGGATGACTTGCTTTTTGATTTGTAAGTTCCTTCTGCTTCTCCCGAAGTTGATTTGTATTTTATTTTTGACTTAACGTTTCGTATGCCTGCAGTGATGAGGGCTTTATAGAGCCTCCTTCGAAGAAGGCGAAGTCTAGCCCCAGCAGTTCCGCCAACAGTTCCTTCAGCTCCTTCCTCCCTTTCGTAGGAAAAAGAGGTTCCTTCGGCAGCTGCCGTTTTCCCTTCTCCCCGCGGGGAACCCGTAAGTATTTCAACCTTTGCTTTCCTTGATAACGGTTTCCTCTCTTCCAGCCCCCAAGTCTACATTTGACTGCTTGCAATTGAATGTGGACTCGAAAGACTTTTCCGACGTAGACATAATACTTCTTGGCTTGTATTTTTCTCATAGGGCATCCAAACTGCCATAACAATCTTAAAGGACTTTGCGTCCCAATTCTCTTCACTCCAAGACGATAATGCTTGGCTCCAAGAGGATGTGATGTCGATGACTTCGAAGCTTGATCAAGCAGCGAAAATAGCTGCCACCGCCTGATGACGCGTGAAGCACACGTCCGTTGGGAACCCCAAGAGGAAGGTGTGATGCGTACAACAGCAAGTTTTCCCTCAGTAAGAAACCAAGGTTATCGAACCAGTAGGAGATGAAGGCCACGTGAAGGTTGTTGGTGAAGGAGTGTAGTGCGGCGCAACACCTGGGATTCCGGCGCCAACGTGGAACCTGCACAACACAATCAAAATACTTTGCCCCAACTTAACAGTGAGGTTGTCAATCTCACCGGCTTGTCTGTAAACAAAGGATTAAACGTATGGTGTGGAGAATGATGTTTGCTTGCAAAGAACAACAGAGAACAATGATTGCGATAGATTGTATTTCAGATGTAAAAGAATGGACCGGGGTCCACAGTTCACTAGTGGTGTCTCTCCAATAAGATAAATAGCATGTTGGGTGAACAAATTACAGTTGGGCATTTGACAAATAGAGAGGGCATAACAATGCACATACATATCATGATGACTACTATGAGATTTACTTAGGGCATTACGAGTTTACGACAGAGAACATAGACCGCTATCCAGCATGCATCTATGCCTAAAAAGTCCACCTTCGGGTTAGCATCCGCACCCCTTCCAGTATTAAGTTGCAAACAACAGATAATTGCATTATGTACTGTGCGTAATGTAAACAATACAAATATCCTTAGACAAAGGATTGATGTTTTATCCCTAGTGACAACAGCACATCCACAACCTTAGAACTTTCTGTCACTGTCCCAGATTCAATGGAGGCATGAACCCACTATCGAGCATAAATACTCCCTCTTGGAGTCACAAGTATCAACTTGGCCAGAGCCTCTACTAGCAACGGAGAGCATGCAAGAACATAAATAACACATATATGATAGATCAATAATCAACTTGACATAGTATTCCATACTCATCGGATCCCAACAAACACAACATGTAGCATTACAAATAGATGATCTTGATCATGATAGGCAGCTCACAAGATCTAAACATGATAGAACAAGAGGAGAAGACAACCATCTAGCTATTTCTATGGACCCATAGTCCAAGGATGAACTACTCACGCATCAGTCCGGAGGTGGGCATGGTGATGTAGAGCCCTCCGGTGATGATTCCCCTCTCCGGTAGGGTGCCGGAGGCGATCTTCAGAACCCCCCGAGGTAGGGTTGACGGCGGCGGCGTCTCTGGAACTTTTCTCGTATCGTGGCTCTCAGTACTAGGGTTTTCGCGACGGAAGGAATAAATAGGCGAAGGGGCAGAGTCGGGGGCGCCCGAGGGGCCCACCCCATAGGCCGGCACGGCCAGGGGCCCCACCGCGCCGCCATGTGGGGTGGCCGCCTCGTGGCCCCTCTTCGTCTCCTCTTCGGTGTTCTGGAAGGCTCCGTGGAAAATAAGACCGTGGGCTTTTGTTTCGTCCAATTCCGAGAATATTTCCTGTGTAGGATTTCTGAAACCAAAAACAGCAGTAAAACGAGAACCGGCGCTTCGGCATCTTGTTAATAGGTTAGTACCGGAAAATGCATCAAAATGATGTAAAGTGTATATAAAACATGTGAGTATTGTCATAAAACTAGCATGGAACATAAGAAATTATAGATACGTTTGAGACGTATCAAGCATCCCCAAGCTTAGTTCCTACTCGCCCTCGAGTAGGTAAATGATAACAAGGATAATTTCTGAAGTGACATGCTACTATCATAATCTTGATCAATACTATTGTAAAGCATATGAGATGAATGAAGTGATTCGAAGCATTGGTCTATAGTTTGTTAACAAATAGATAATGACTAAACAACTCGAATCATATAGCAAAGACTTTTCATGAATAGTACTTTCAAGACAAGCATCAATAAGTCTTGCATAAGAGTTAACTCATAAAGCAATAGATTCTTAATAGAAGGTTTTTAAGCAACACAAAGGATGATTAAGTTTCAGCAGTTGCTTTCAACTTTCAACGTGTATATCTCATGGATAATTGTCAACACAAAGTAATATAACAAGTGCAATAAGTAAACATGTAAGAATCAATGCACACAGTTGACACAAGTGTTTGCTTCTAAGATAGAAAGAAGTAGGTAAACTGACTCAACATAAAGTAAAAGAAAGGTCCTTCACAGAGGGAAGCAGGGATTACTCATGTGCTAGAGCTTTTTATTTTGAAAACATGGAAACAATTTTGTCAACGGTAGTAATAATTCATATGTGTTACGCATAAAACCTCCTATAAGTTGCAAGCCTCATGCATCGAATACCAATAGTGCCCGCACCTTGTCCTAATTAGCTCGGATTTCCATGGATTATCATTGCATTACATATGTTTCAACCAAGTGTCACAAAGGGGTACCTCTATGCCACCTGTACAAAGGTCCAAGGAGATAGATCGCATTTGATTTCTCAATTTTAATAAATCTCAACTTGAGGACATCCATACCGGGACAACATAGAAAACAGATAATGGACTCCTCTTTTATGCTTTAAGCATTCAACAACAGATAATATTCTCATAAGAGATTGAGGATTAATGTCCAAGCTGAAACTTCCACCATGATACATGGCTTTGGTTGGCGGCCCAATGTTCTTCTCTAACAATATGCATACTCAAACCATTTAATCATGAGAAATCTCCCTTACTTCAGACAAGATGAACATGCATAGCAACTCACATGATATTCAACGAAGGTGTAACAGGTTGATGGCGTCCCCAGAAACATGGTTACCGCTCAACAAGCAACTTATAAGAACTAAGATCCATAAGCGACATATTCATTACCACAATAGTTTATAGGCTACTTTCCCATGAGCTATGTATTGCAAAGACAAGGAATGAAATTTTTAAAGGTAGCACGCAAGCAATTTACTTTGGAATGGTAGAGAAATACCACATAGTAGGTAGTTATGGTGGACACAAATGGCATAGGTTTTGGCTCAAGGTTTTGGATGCACGAGAAGCATTCCCTCTCAGTACAAGGCTTTGGCTAGCAAGGTTGTTTGAAGCAAACACAAGTATGAACCGTACAGACAAAACTTACATAAGAACATATTGCAAGCATTATAAGACTCTACACTGTCTTCCTTGTTGCTCAAACACTTTTACCAGAAAATATCTAGACTTTAGAGAGACCAATCATGCAAACCAAATTTCAACAAGCTCTACAGTAGCTCTCCACTAATAGGTTTAAACTACATGATGCAAAAGCTTAAACATGATCTACTTGAGAGCTCAAAACAATTGCCAAGTATCAAATTATTCAAGATAATATACCAATTGCCACATGAAGCATTTTCTGTTTCCAACCAAATAGCAATAAAGGAAGCGACTTTCAACTTTCGCCATGAACATTAAAAACGAAGAACACAAGTGTTCAAATGAAAAAGCGAAGCGTGTCTTTCTCCCACACAATGAATGCTAGGATCCGATTTTATTCAAACATAAACAAAAATAAAAAACAAACAGACGCTCCAAGTAAAGCACATAAGATGTGACGGAATAAAAATATAGTTTCACTAGAGGTGACCTGATAAGTTGTTGATGAAGAAGGGGATGCGGCATCCCCAAGCTTAAATGCTTGAGTCTTCTTGAAATATGCAGGGATGAACCACGGGGGCATCCCCAAGCTTAGACTTTTCACTCTTCTTGTATCATATCATCCTCCTCTCTTGATCCTTGAAAACTTCCTTCGCACCAAACTCAAAACAATCTCATTAGAGGGTTAGTGCATAATCAAAAATTCACATGTTCAGCGAGGACACAATCATTCCTAACACTTCTGGACATTACCCAAGGCTACTGAAAGTTAATAGAACAAAGAAATCCACTCAACACAGTAAAAGAGGCAATGCGAAATAAAAGGCAGAATCTGTCAAAACAGAACAGTCCGTAAAGACGAATTTTTTCGAGGCACTTAACCGGCTCAGATGAAAAATCTCAAATTGAACGAAAGTTGCGTACATATCTGAGGATCACGCATGAATTTTTTCAGGATTTTACGAGTTTCCTACATAGAGATCAACTCAAATTCGTGACAACTAAAAATCTGTTCCTGCGCAAGAATCCAAATCTAGTATCAACTTTACTATCAAAGACTTTACTTGGCACAACAATGAAATAAACATGATAAGGAGAGGTTTCTACAGTAATAACAACTTCCAAGACACAACAAAACAGTAGCAAAATAAAAAACAACATGGGTTATTGACATAGGCATCCCCAATGGGCCTGCCGAAGAGGGTACCTGGGGTTTACTGAAGGCCCACGACCCGAAGTTTTACATAGTTTGGAAAGATAGAGTTGTATTAGGAATATCAACTTGTAAATACCGCGGGATGGTTCACGAAACCCTCCCGGATTCTGTAACTTGTACATCACGAAACCCTCGGCTCCGCCTCCTATATAAGGGGGAGTCGAGGGACAAAGAGAGGATCGATTCATTGTTTTACGCAACCCTAGTTTTCATAGCAGTCGAGTACTTTTCCGGCTGAAACCTTCGAGATCTACTTGCCCTCTACTTCCAACTAAACCCTAGTCTACAACCCGTAGGCATTGATAAGTTAATACCTTATCAATTGGCGCCGTCCGTGGGGATTAGAGGCGACAAGGTTCTGATCTCGATGGCACGTTCGACATCATCAACATCTTCGGTAGCAAGCAACGCGATGGATCGAGGTAAACAGATTGAAACCAATCTAGTCGATTTTGTTCCTCACGCACCCTCCCGTATGGATGCATATGCGTATCTGATGGAGCCCATGGACATGGCGTTCGGAAAGTTCCACTTCCGCGTCGGGAGGGAAGGATATCATCGTCTCGCAAGATCGGATTCGGCGAGATCGGATGCAGTTGGTTCCGGTTCATCGGGATCGATTTCATCGTTCGAGTCAGGCGATGAAGAGATTTCGTCGGCAATCTCCACCAAGCTTGCATCAAGCGGTGAACTCATCAAGATCTTCAGCAACATATCCGTCAGGTCGTTTGCGGACTCAAATATAAGAAGCGATTTCAACAGCGTCGATGCTTTCGATTTCGTCGACAGGTCCACTATTATTGGAGAGGTCTTCACCGATCTATATGATAGTGTCACCAATCCCGACAAAGATCACAGTTCAAAGTACCATCAAATATATGCAATAGGGGACACAAGCCGCCCACAAGAGGAGACATCAGAAAAATTTGATGATGCAGGAAATCCATATGTCGACCCCGCAGATCTTACGCGAGGTTTGGGAACTAAATATATTGGACCTGAAACACGGGAGATGGTGCAATTCCCGCAAACAGTGTGGGACAGAGTCGCAAGAGTCATTGATGGCACAGAGCCAATGACTGTAACGGCGAAAGCTGAAGAGCTACATGCATATCAATATAGACTCGCCCGTACTAGGCGGGAGCTTGAAAAACAGAAAATTGAGCTGGATAGGAGGCAAGCCGCGGCTTCCGCGTCAAGCAGGCGAAGGGCGGAGTTGAGCCGACAATCAGGAACTTCCGGAGATAGTCACAGATCAGCTCGAAACAGAGCAAGATCTCGGCTGCAAAATATACCTGAGGTTGAGAGGGAGACCTTGATCCAGAACCTCGACATGTCTTTCATGTCAGTCGACACGAGAGGGAACATTATCCCAAAAACCCCGGAAGCAGGATATATGGCGACACAAGCCTTCATACTGGCGAACAGGCCACCGGCAGGAGATCCAAGAGAGGCATTATATAACATGGCTTTGGCAGGAGTAGGAGTCATGGGAACTGCGTTTGCAAGTGCGAGCACACCTCCCGAAGGTGCCGCAAGACAAAATAATCCACGACCTACAGGGGCAGTTCAACAACCCCCAAGAACGTCGGCTAGAGATACAGTGGCACAGACACGAGTTGACAGGGCGCGCCAAGAAAGGAGAGAACGTCGGCAATCACCTGAAGGGGATGACGAAGATCTGTGTGGACTCCCTTGTTTCACCCGACGAGTTCGCAAAACGCGAGTACCGTCAGAATTCAAGTTGCCTGATAGTTATAAGAAATTCGACGGATTGCAAGATCCCGAGGATTGGTTGGTTGATTACCTGGAGACAGTAAAACTAACAGGTGGAAATAAGGCGACAGCTATGCAAAGCATACAGGTGTATCTAAGTGGCGCAGCCAGATCTTGGATCAAGAAGTTACCACCTGGATCTATCGACAGTTGGGAAACCTTCGAGGACCTGTTCGTCAAGAATTTCTTGTCCACATGCAAGAAACCCGCGTCAATAGAGGAGTTGAGAGCCTGTCAACAGAAGTATGATGAGTTGATGAGAGCGTACATACAGAGGTGGAATATTATCAAAAACTCGGCAGAAAATGTATCTGATGAGAGAGCGATAGATGCTTTTGTCGCGGGGATCCGAAGGAAGGACTTCATCGAGGACCTCGGAAGGACTAATCCAAAAACAATAGTGGCACTCATGGAGATAGCTAATCGGTGGGCAGATGGAGAGGATGTTGTCAACAACAAGCGACATAGGTCGCCGGAGGAGGATCGTAACAGGAACTTCCAAAATAGACGACGTTTTCCTCGTCAGTATTCAGATCACAACGGTCCCGGCCAAATATCGGCCGGCTTACGAGGAAATAATGAAGGAAACAATCGAGATTATTATCAAAAGAGCGGTGAGCAGCGGGATGGTTCCCGCCAAAATAGGCAAAATAATGGTCCAAGGTTCCAGAGGCCGTACACATCTCCCGAAGATATGATGAACGGGCCATGCCAAATGCATTTTTATCTCGACAACAATGGAAAGAGGCAGTCAGGACACTTGCAGAAAGATTGCCGAACTTTTCAGGCGTTGAACAGAATTGCAGGGCATGCCAACGCACAGGCATCAAACAGATACCCTCAGGGACCAAGGAGCGAGGTTCACCTTCCGCCTCCTCCCGCAATCACGGATGAAAATCGGCACCAGCTCAGAATCGCGGCAGCACCACACCGACCTCCATATATCGACACCCACGCCAACGGCGCGGTCTCGATGATTCAGAAGGCTAGGCCATCCAACAGAGCTCAGAAAGTGATTTCGCAACAAGTTTTTATGGCAGAGAAGATGCCTCCACCAACAATAGAGTATCTAAATTGGTCGGGACAGGACATTGGCTTCACTATAGCAGATCATCCGCAGCAAGTTCCTCGACCAGGGCAATCATCCTTAATCTTACCTGTAGTGATCGCAGGGTTCGACGTGTCGAGAGTATTTATAGATGGCGGCAACAGTCTAAACCTTATGTACGCAGATACATTGAGGAAAATGAATATATCCTTGGCGAACTTAAAACCAACGGACACGCGTTTTCATGGTATCACAGCAGACAAGCCAAGTTATCCATTGGGGAAGATCAATCTCGACGTTCAGTTCGGGACCCGAGAGAATTACAGAATCGAGAGGTTGGAATTTGAGGTCGTGGATTTCCCATCACAACACCATGCTTTATTGGGGCGACCTGCATATGCCAGATTCATGGCAGTACCCCACTACACGTACTTCCTGTGGAGGCTCCCTGGACCCAAGGGACCAATTACGGTGAAAGGTAGTTTTGCGCTAGCAGACAAGTGCGAAAGGACTTCCATCGCCTGTTGGAAACTTTCGGGATGCAAGCAGAGTATATGGTGTCAAAGCTGACAACAGATTATGACGTATTGCCAGACGTCGGGAGGCCTCTCAAGGAACCAACCTTTGACACTACCAAGAACTCGAAGGAAGTGCAGATACACCCGACAGATCCCAAAAAGAAGACAGCTATCGCCACCAACATGGACCTCGCATAGGAAAGCGCGCTCGTCGAGTTCCTCCGTGAGCGCTGGGAAATCTTCGCATGGTGTCCAGCTGACATGCCAGGAGTACCCAGGTAACTTGCCGAGCACCCCTTAAACATGGATCCATTGGCTAGGCCAATCAGACAACCCTTGCGGCGTTTTTCGGAACCAAACCGCAAAGCTATGCTGTCAGAAATCAATCGACTCAGAGAAGCTAGGTTCATTAAAGAAATACATACAGAAGCCACCTGGGTAGCAAACCCAGTGCTGGTCCCGAAGAAAAACACAGGGGTCCTTCGCATGTGCGTCGACTTCACGTGTCTAAATAAACATTGTCCAAAGGATCACTTTCCCCTCCCGAGGATCGATCAAATTATCGACTCCACGGCAGGTTGTGAACGTCTTTCCTTCTTGGACGCATATTCTGGTTACAACCAGATTCGGCTGAAGGAAGAGGATGAAGTCAAAACAGCTTTCATCACCCCTTATGGCGTGTTTTGCTACAGAACAATGCCTTTCGGGTTGAAAAACGCGGGTGCAACATATCAGCGGATGATGCAGAAGTGCTTAGCCACGCAGATTGGCAAGAACGTCCAAGTATACATTGACGATGTCGTCATAACAACAAAGGAAGGCTCAAAATTGATCAATGATCTCAGAGAAACTTTCGACAACCTCGACAAGTTTTGCCTCAAGCTAAACCCGACAAAGTGCTCTTTCGGTGTCTCGGAAGGAGAACTTCTCGGGTTCCTTGTGTCAGCAAGAGGGATCGAGGCTAACCCGGAGAAAATACAGGCTATCGTAACAATGCGGAAGCCAACAAAGTTAAAAGAGATACAACAGCTAACTGGACGAGTCGCAGCTTTGAGCAGATTCGTCGCCAGGCTAGGAGAAAAGGCGTTGCCATTTTACGCCTTGATCAAGAGAGGAGAAAAGTTCGAGTGGAACGAAGAAGCGGATAGAGCCTTCGAGGATCTCAAGCGCACAATATAGACACCCCCGATACTGGTGGCACCCAAGGAAAAGGAGCCTATCCTATTATATATTGCGGCCACCCCTCAGGTGGTCAGCACGGCACTTGTGGTTGAGCGAGAGGAAGAAGGGAAACTACATGGAGTACAAAGGCCAGTATACTTCATCAGCGAAGTTTTATCGCCTTCAAAACAGAGGTACCCGCATTATCAGAAGCTAGCATACGGAGTATTTACAACAGCAAGAAAGTTACGACACTATTTTTTGGCACATCCGATAATAGTGGTCAACGAGGCACCACTGTCAAATATACTGAATAACCCAAGAGCTACGGGTCGTGGCTCCCTTTGGGGAATAGAGCTTTCCCCTCGGGACATCACGTATGAAAAAAGAAAAGCGATAAAGTCGCAGATCTTACCAGACTTCGTCGCAGAATGGACGGAATTACAAAACACGATACCTCCTGATTTATCGAGAACCTGGACCATGAACTTCGACGGGTCCAAGAGGTTAGAAGGACCAGGAGCAGGCGTGATATTGGTTTCACCTCAAGGAGAGAAGTTAAAGTATGTGCTACGGATGACGTTTCCCAACGCATCTAACAATGAGGCAGAGTATGAAGCGTTGATACATGGGATGAAGATGGCGAAGGCTTGTGGTGCGACCCGATTAAAAATATATGGCGACTCCCAGCTGGTGGCTCAACAAGTAATGAATCAATGTGATGCAGTCAATGATAGCATGGTGGCATACAAAGAGTTATACAATGAACTCGAGAAGCTTTTCGACGGATGCGAGGTAAACCATGTTAGCAGGCTCAGCAATGATGAAGCCGATGTTCTGGCAAATATCGGGTCGCAGTGTCTAGCAATACCACCCGGAGTATTTTGGGAAGAAATAAGTGAAAGGTCGACCAAGGCAAGAAAACAGCCAAAGAAGAAGGAAAAGGTCGAGAAACGCCCGGGGGCTTCGGCAGCCCTCGAGGTAGGTGCAGCTGAAGATGAGGAAGAATCGCACGAGGTAATGGTAGTAGAAGTACCATGGATGCAAGCTTATATTGCATATATCTCAAGGCAGCAAATACCCGACGATCCAGTGGAAGCAAGGCGAGTTATTCGACGATCGAAAGCATTCACTGTGGTTAAGGGCGAGCTGTACAAGAAAAGTATATCGGGAGTCTTGCAGCGATGCGTCACACATGAAGAAGGTCGGGTGCTTTTAAAAGATGTGCACGAGGGAGTATGCGGACACCATGCAAGCAGTCGAGTTATTGCGGCCAAGGTTTTCAGAGCAGGGTTTTACTGGCTCACAGCCATTGAGGATGCAAAAAACATAGTGCGTACCTGTGATGCGTGTCAAAGGTTTGCCGCAAAACCTCATTCTCCGGCAACAGAACTGATGCCAATACCTTTGTCGTGGCCCTTTGCCCAGTGGGGTCTAGATATGGTGGGCAAGTTGCACATGGCTTGGCCAGGAGGATACGAGTATATGCTTGTGGCTGTCGATAAATTCACCAAGTGGGTCGAAGCAAAACCAATAAACTCGCCAGATGCAGCATCAGCGGTCAAGTTCATCAAGAGCATTGTTTTTTGGTTTTTAGTTCCGCATAGCATTGTCACAGACAACGGTAGCAATTTCACGTCAAAGGAATTCAAGGCTTATTGTGCGGAAGTGGGTATCAAACTACATTTTGCGTTGGTTGCACACCCGCAAACCAATGGTCAAGTCGAGAAAGCAAACGGTGTCAAATGCAGTGGCATCAAGAAGCGCCTGTTAGGACCATTGGAAAAAGCTCGGGACACTTGGCCAGAGGAGTTACCCAGTGTGCTATGGAGCATACGAACAACACCCAACACAGCAACACAGGAAACCCATTTTTTCTGGTTCATGGAGCTGAGGCAGTGCTGCCGATAGAAATAGAACACAATTCTCCGAGAGTGGCGGAATTTGATGAAGAAACCTCAAGAAAGGCCTTAGAAGATGACATGGACGCACTCGACGAAGATCGAGACAAAGTATTGTCAAGAGTCGCCAAATATCAGCAAGATATGAAAAATTATCACAGTCGACGATTGCGTCCAAGATCCTTCCAGGTGGGCGACCTAGTTCTTCGACTCACGCAAAATAGTCATGAAAAGCTCGAATCGCCATGGCTAGGCCCTTACATCGTCACCGAGGTCATCGAAGGAGGAGCATACAAGATAAAGGACAAGAAGACAGGGGTTGCCGAGCCTAATCCCTGGAACGTGGCGCAACTTAGGCGTTTTTACGCCTAAGTCAAGATATATATGTAAACATACAATGTACTGAAACGCCCGTGAGTTTTCAGACGCACTCTTTTCCTTTCAGGGCACCGAGTGAGGCTGGAAGGTTTTTAATGAGGCGGACTCGCGGTGCTGCAATATAATAAAGATAGTGGAGATATACATCTTTTTCTTCGACAGGCTCGGGGGCTCATCCCGTAAATACAATATACTCAATAAAATTTACTTGCCTTGGTTCAACCTCGCAAACACAATAAAGAAATTAGCCACCGAAACACTCGGGGGCTAGGGAAAAGAAAAATATATATTTCCGGCTTACAACATACATACAGCAAGTCATAGTTTCTTTCGAAAAAAAAGAGAGCTATCTACCGAAGAAATAAATTCAGTCGTAACCTAACAGATCGTCAATACTTACTCTGTCTTCTTCGACAGAGGCACCCATAAAATCAGCATAATGGCCATCTGCAAAAAAGTCGGCATCCATTCGGAGAAGGTCGCCAATTATCTCTTCGGCCACTGGTGTAACTACTGCATCGATCTTATCGACACCTCTTCGCCGTCGCCTCAGCTTGGTATGAACAGTTTCAACTACCTTGGTCATATCAAGTTTTGAATGGCAGATCTGAAGCATAATAAGGGCAAACCTGGCACCGGCTACTAGTTGAGCTCTTACAAAACCATGGATTTTGTGTGAGTCCTTAAATTTCTCCATCAGCTCAGGAAGAGTCTTAGGCTGAACGTTTCGAGGAAACATGGAGTTGTAAACCATGGATAGCGTTTTAGTACAAAATTCAAGGAACTCACTAACTTGGCAGGAGCGGTCTTGAAATCTGACGATTTGTCGGGTGCGTTCAGGGGTAGCCCAAAAAAGGGAGCCATGATCCAGTGCCAGATTAATAAGGAAATTTGATCTTGTGTCGACTCGTTGATCTTCGGCATCAGCGTCCAAAAAGGGACCTGTTTGGCGATAGCACACCAATTAGATGCAGAAAACAGACAAGGAACAGAAGAAGGTCCAGCTCGAGAAAATATACCCGCCATCTCCAGGCTTTCTTCAGTCATCAACTCAAGCATAAAGTTCTCTCGGGAGGTAGCCTGTGTAGCTTCAGCGACTGCAGCCTCTTTTGAAGCTATAGCTTCCTGAGCTTGCTGTACCGCAACTTTTTCCCTCTCGGATGATTTTCAAGATTGTTCCATTAACACGAGTGCTTGTCTTTTCGTCGATTGAAGTTGTTGGCGGAGTTCTTTCAAGTCATGTGTTGGATCCATACTCGAAGAATCTTCAATGAATTCATCATCAGCTGGGATTTTCTTCGAGTACAAGGACGCATGCAAAGCATCGGAGGAATGGGGAGTCGAAGTATAGTTGTCAAATACCAACTGGAAAGAAAATCTCGACATCAATCATCACGCAAAATAGACTTTCATTGATATATTTACATAGTGCTTACAAAAGGATGGGTCCTAGTACCAATCATAAGTTGTCGCAGGCTACATCTATGGCGACAGGCGTCAAAAGAAATAAAAGAAAAAAGATAGGCAGGGCGAGCTACTTGACCTCCGGTTTGGCGGAACTGGAGGAAGGCGTTGGTTTGTATCCGAGGAAGGCGAGGATTTTCTTCGAGCTCGGCTTGGCGGCCTTGATCAAAGATTGCCATTTCTTCGTTTCCATGCTCTTCACATCACCAACCTTCGCCCAGTCAACATTTTGCTGGCTCTCGGCAACTAATGCTATTGTGCCTTCTACGCCAATTTTCAAATTTTCTTGACGAAGAGCAAGTCCAAGATCTTCTTGGGGAACGAAGCTCTTGGCAAGGATAGCAAAAGTGTCGGGTTCCTTTTTCTTCGGAAAGAAGTAAGGGAACGGGCGCGAAAACGCGGCTTGGGCGTCAAAGATGCTACGGCGCACCAGATCCGCATGAATCTCGAGAAGAGACAACGCGTCGAGAAGACGGTCGTTCTCAGGCTTATCCAGGTCAAAATCTTGATTCATTTTCCCTCCTAGAACAAAAGCTCGGGTCCTCAACAAAGAAGAAGGGGTGGAAAACCAGCGAAAAGAACGAAGGAAGGATCAGTGAACTTACTGACAAAACGACGATTCAATGATTCAAGGCGGGAGGCGATGTTCCCTTCATGAACGACATGTTGAGTGATTTTTTCACTTAGAGCAGTCTCTGCTTCGTGAAGCATCTTTCGAAGATCTTCATTACAAGAGGCATCCTTTTCAGCCTTCTTGCGAGCCTCTACGCTCGCCTTAAGTTTGCTGGCAAGGTCTTCATTCCGTTTGTCCGCCGCAAGGAGAGTTTCTGTCGAAAGGACACATGACAAAAGTTAGAATTGCATAGGGACAAAGGAAATTTTGGGGAATAGAAAAAACAGTTCATCCGACAAAATACCTTTCAACCCATCACAAGTGTTGCGGTACCCAATAAATTGGGTGCCAAGGTTAATGAAGGGCTTCATCAGAGGCTACAGCAAAAGAAAGGGAAAGAAAGGTTGAGAGTAGTGAAAAACTCGGCAGACAGAGAAATAAAAATAGTAGACTTACATCGTCCAGAGGTGGAGTCGCTGAACCGCCAGCAAAGCTGAATTCTTCGCCTAGTTCAACCCTCGCTCTCTTTGGCGAAGAGGCTCGGGGGCTAGTGGCAGGCGTTGACCTTTGAAGATCTGGATGAGGAGTCGAGGTTTCCTCCGCCGTGCGCTGTGTTTCCGACAAAGCCAAAGTATGAGACATGCTCATAGGAGCAGTCACATTGGCGGCGGGTTCTTCTTCTTCTTCGTCGCCGCTGCGCACAGAATAAAAAGAGATTATTTGATATAGAAACAAGATATTCGACATACTATGGTTAAAAGAAGCGACAGAGTAACTTACGAGATGACAAGCGCAGCGTCATAGGCATTGAAGGGTTCCGATTCTTCGGGAGCAGTGCTTCTTGGAGCAGCCTCCTCGACGGGAGAGCTGCTAAGCTTGGAGGTGCCAGAGCCTTCTGCGTCACCCCTTTTCCGTTTATTCGGGGAAACGGCGGAAGGAATGGACTGCGTGGACTCCGAAGCCTCGGATTCAACCTATTTTTCAGAGGAAGTCGCGGGTTTCTGAGAAACCGCGACTTCGCTCTCAGGTCGAGAGGGAACCTGGGTGTCCTCGGTGATGACTACGCGCTCTTTGACATCTCCACCTTCGGGAAGGGGAGGAAGAGGCGACGCAGTCTTGTGGTTCTGGACAAGATAGGAAAGTGTCGACCGGAAATTGTGTCAATAGCAGCAGTCAAAGAAGTAGCAATAACCAAAAAAGTGAAGAACGAACAAGAAAACGATAAAGATAGATTACCTGGGGGAGCGCGTTGGAGGCGCTATATGGTGTCACGCGGCAAGATGCCGGGACGGTGTCTTTCTTGCTAAGCGAAGAGATTTTTCGGACAAGTTTTTTCTAAGTCCTTGACCGATAAATCTATCGACAGGCGATCCACATCCTTGTCGCCAGCATACATCCAGAGGGGGTTTTTGCGAGCTTGCAGAGGCTGCACCCTAATCCTAAGGAAATATGCTGTTATTTGGATACCCGAAAACTCTTGGCCATGGGTATTCTGAAGCTCGTGGATGCGTGTCATCAGCGCCTCTGTCGCCGATTTTTCTTCGTCGCTAGCCTCTGCATCCCAGGAGCGGCGGCGAAAGATTTTTTCGTTGTCGTTGAAAGGAGGAATGTTGTGTTCCAGCGAGTCGGCGCACTCCTCGTGGACATACAACCATTTTTTGCGCCACCCTTGAACCGAGTCAGGGAATTTGACATCGAAATACTCGACATCAGGACGGACGCAGATAACAACACCGCCTATGTTATAGGCGACGTTGGGGGAGCCATTACGGCGGAGGAGGAAGATGCGCTTACATAGAGCCCAGTTAGGCTGGACTCCAAGGAAAGATTTGCAAAGAGTGATGAAAATAGAAATATGGAGGATGGAGTTGGGAGTAAGATGGTGAAGTTGCAGCCCATACACAAAAAGCTACCCACGCAGAAAATCGTGGATGGGTGCAGAGAGGCCACGGATAAGATGGTCAACAAAACTAACCCGATACTCAATGGGAGGCATCGGGTAGCTCTCCTCGCTGGGGAAGCGCATCGCGTCCTTATTCTTGCTTAGTCCAAGCTTCTTCAGCAGGTTGATGTCCTGCGCGGAGATCTTGGATCTCTCCCACTCCGTGTTTCCTAGATCTGGCGCCGCCATCTTTGCTTCGGGGATGTTGTGCCTTGAAAGTCTTCGCCGCGGCGGCATCAACAATGGCGTCGAGGAAGCGGAGCAGTGCGTGAGCGCTGGAGTTGTGTTGGAGGCAATGGAGATTGGAGCAGAGGAGATATGAGCAATGGTGCGGCGAAGTGGATTAAACGAGGAAGAAGACGAGTATTTATAATGGGTTCAGTCAAAACGTCGCACCGTCGGATGCCCTATGAATGGACTTGATGCTTCACATGTGGATCAAAGGGTAAAATAGTATTTTGGCCACGATGGAACTGGACAGGCGCTACAGCGCGCGTGCCAGAAAAAGCGGAGGACGTTTGTCCCCCACTTACGTAACGTGTCAACAGGTCGCAGAATTTGGGCCCGCAGGTCAGTGAAGGGATAGCTCTCGCGTCTTTCCAATACAGTGATCGTGGCTATCGTCAGCATTGATGTCACTTTACCAATGAAAATTTCGACTGGGGTTTTTTGAAAAGTGGCGATAGCATTGGTAATCTCGGGAGCCTTTGACCAAATACAAGTTTTTGTCCAAATGCTCGGGGGCTACTTTATAAAAATAAAGTTTCGAGAAGTTTGATGAAGATGGTTCAGAAGGGAACATTTCAAAATATAGTGACATAGGACAATTGGAGCCTACATCCAAGTATAAATCCTCGACTGTAGCCTCGGGGGCAACTCCCATCGGGAGCGCTATTCGCGCACCCGATAAATATGAATAGAAACATGACATATGACAATATAGTGGCAAAAGTGCTAAAAAGGTGAGCCTACAACCAAGTACAAGCACTTGGCTATAGCCTCGGGGGCTACTCCCATCGGGAACGCTGGTCGCGTGCCCGATGAAATTTGATAAGGTATGGCGAGCATATTCTGAGTTATCAAAATAACTCTTCATATAATCCCATCGGGAGCATATGTTAAAAACAATATAAGTCATCCGTTGACTCGAACAAATGTGCTACTCCAGCAGCCGGAAAAAGCACCCGACAATATATTCTCAGGGCGCCTCAGTCGAGAAATAATCTCTGAATGCCGCAAAACTCTGCGAAGGTAAGTCCCCGGGATCCGTCCTGTGCGGCGTGGCACCGCCTCTGACGGCGCTTTGCTACTTTTTCCGTGTCAACAGATGCGAAGAAAAATCCTAACGGACGCGTTAGGTACCCGATAAAACATGACTAGAATTCGGCATCTGGTAATACCTTAAGCAGCACATGTCGAATTACGCTAGTATCCCGAGATCATGTCCAGGGACGTGATCTTGAAGTAGGTTTTGGTGGATTGCTACGAGAGCAGTTTACTGGTACCTGATCCGTCAGATGAACCAGCCCCAATTACAGTTATCCCTGTACAATATACAATTCCTTTATATAAAAATTTGTCGACTTGCAAAAATCATATGCAGATTGTAAAGATGGAGATTTTCCCTGATTCTACGATTCAAGCAAAATCGCGGGGGCTACTGACATAGGCATCCCCAATGGGCCTGCCGAAGAGGGTACCTGGGGTTTACTGAAGGCCCACGACCCAAAGTTTTACATAGTTTGGAAAGATAGAGTTGTATTAGGAATATCAACTTGTAAATATCGCGGGATGGTTCATGAAACCCTCCCGGATTCTGTAACTTGTACATCACGAAACCCTCGGCTCCGCCTCCTATATAAGGGGGAGTCGAGGAACAAAGAGAGGATCGATTCATTGTTTTACGCAACCCTAGTTTTCATAGCAGTCGAGTACTTTTCCGGCTGAAACCTTCGAGATCTACTTGCCCTCAACTTCCAACTAAACCCTAGTCTACAACCCGTAGGCATTGATAAGTTAATACCTTATCAGTTATCTCCCAAGAAGTGCTTTTCTTTAATGCCTTTCAGCTAGGCTCAGAAAGTGCAAATCAAGTAACATCAAGAGAAGAAGCATCAACAGAGGAGTTTGGAGTTTTCTCAACTATGCATTGTATCTTATCTATGTAAGAAACTCCTCTTTCGTTACTCTTAGGCTTACTATCCTCCTCAAACAAATTTCAGGAACAATCCAATCAAAATTCTTTTCTAGTGCCTCATGCATTCCTAGGAGTTTAGAAGGTATTGGTATTTTAATCTCCCCCTCACAATTGGCTTTATTAGTGTATTTTAGCCTATCTTTTTCCATCTTTTCAAGGGTATTTTCAAAATTGGTATAAAAGCCAAGCATCTTATGTTTAATAAAGACTTTCCTAGCTTCTCTAGCTACATCACCAAATTCTCTAAGAAGGGTTTCTAAAACAAAATGTTTCTTTTCTCCTTCTTCCATATCACAGAGTGTAAGAAACATATGTTGCATTATAGGATTAAGATTAACAAATCTAGCTTCCAACATGTGCACTAAAGAGGCAGTAGAAATTTCATAATTAGGAGAAAGTTCCACCAAGGATCTATCTTCAAAATCTTTAACCGTACTAACATGAGTGAAAAATTCTTCTATATTATCTCTTCCAATGATAGACCCATGCCCTACCGATATATCTTTCAAAGTAAACTTAGGGAGAAGCATGATGAAATAAACAAAGGTAAACTAATAAATAAAGTAAATGCAAGTAACTAATTTTTGTGTGTTTTTGATATAAAGAAAGCAAACAAAACAGAAAATAAAATAAAGCAAGACAATAAACAAAGTAAAGAGATTGGGTGCGAGAGAATCCCCTTGCAGCGTGTCTTGATCTCCCCGGCAACGGCGCCAGAAAATATGCTTGATGACGCGTGAAGCACACGTCCGTTGGGAACCCCAAGAGGAAGGTGTGATGCGTACAGCAGCTAGTTTTCTCTCAGTAAGAAACCAAGGTTATCGAACCAGTAGGTGATGAAGGCCACATGAAGGTTGTTGGTGAAGGAGTGTATTGCGGCGCAACACCAGGGATTCCGGCGCCAACGTGGAAACTGCAAAACACAATCAAAATACTTTGCCCCAACTTAACAGTGAGGTTGTCAATCTCACCGGCTTGCTGTAAACAAAGGATTAAACGTATGGTGTGGAGAATGATGTTTGCTTGCAAAGAACAACAGAGAACAATGATTGCAGTAGGTTGTATTTTAGATGTAAAAGAATGGACCAGGGTCCACTGTTCACTAGTGGTGTCTCTCCAATAAGATAAATAGCATGTTGGGTGAACAAATTACAGTTGGGCAATTGACAAATAGAGAGGGCATAACAATGCACATACATATCATGATGACTACTATGAGATTTACTTAGGGCATTACGACAAAGAATCTAGACCGCTATCCAGCATGCATCTATGCCTAAAAAGTCCACCTTCGGGTTAGCATCCGCACCCCTTCCAGTATTAAGTTGTAAACAACAGACAATTGCATTAAGTACTGTGCGTAATGCAAACAATACAAATATCCTTAGACAAAGCATTGATGTTTTATCCCTAGTGGCAACATCACATCCACAACCTTAGAACTTTCTCGTCACCGTCCCGCATTCAATGGAGGCATGAACCCACTATCGAGCATAAATACTCCCTCTTGGAGTCACAAGTATCAACTTGGCTAGAGCCTCTACTAGCAACGGAGAGCATGCAAGAACATGAATAACACATATATGATAGATCGATAATCAACTTGACATAGTATTCCATATTCATCGGATCCCAACAAACACAACATGTAGCATTACAAATAGATGATCTTGATCATGATAGGAAGCTCACAAGATCTAAACATGATAGCACAAGAGGAGAAGACAACCATCTAGCTACTGCTATGGACCCATAGTCCAAGGATGAACTACTCACGCATCAGTCCGGAGGCGGGCATGGTGATGTAGAGCCCTCCGGTGATGATTCCCCTCTCCGGCAGGGTGCCGGAGGCGATCTTCAGAACCCCCCGAGGTAGGGTTGACGGCGGCGGCGTCTCTGGAACTTTTCTCGTATCGTGGCTCTCGGTACTAGGGTTTTCGCGACGGAAGGAATAAATAGGCGAAGGGGCAGAGTCGGGGGCGCCCGAGGGGCCCACCCCATAGGCCGGTGTGGCCAGGGCCCCACCGCGCCGCCATGTGGGGTGGCCGCCTCGTGGCCCCTCTTCGTCTCCTCTTCGGTGTTCTGGAAGGCTCCGTGGAAAATAAGACCGTGGGCTTTTGTTTCGTCCAATTCCGAGAATATTTCCTGTGTAGGATTTCTGAAACCAAAAACAGCAGAAAACGAGAACTGGCGCTTCGGCATCTTGTTAATAGGTTAGTACCGGAAAATGCATCAAAATGATGTAAAGTGTATAGAAAACATGTGAGTATTATCATAAAACTAGCATGGAACATAAGAAATTATAGATACGTTTGAGACGTATCACCGCCCGTCAGAATGCAGACTCTTTGGAAAAAGAGCTTGATCAGCTGAAGAAGAAGCTAAAGTAGGAGGAGAAGGAGAAGGCTGAAGCCCAAGCTCAAAGGAAGGAGAAGGAGGATCTTCTGCACAAATCCACCGTGGCCCTGCTTGGTAATGCTACTATTCCATCTTCAAATTGCCTTTTTATTTAGTTTCATTGGCTTCTAACTCATTCTCTTGTTTCTTGCAGAAGCTGCCGATATTCCTCTTAATTCCGTGGGCAAGCTCCCGGCTGATTCTGCTGCCGATGCCATTTCTTTGGCAATTGAATCTGGCGACCTCGTCCGAGCTCTTCTCCAGAAGAACAGGGCGGTCTTGTCAAGATTGCACGCCATTATCTTCCCAAAGGCGGATCAGCAGAAGACTCTAGGGAAACTAGCGGACACTTTCTCCATCAACACCGAAGGCATCATCGAGGTATTCAAACATACCTCGCGTACCTACGGCGCTCTCCTTGCTTTCCAGCTTCTAAAGGGGCACGGCTTCAACTATCGACCTTATCCCTTTCAAGGCATCAGCGTGCAAATGCGGGCTGCAACTTCTTGAACTGGTGTCAGCTAACAAACCAGCTGCCGGAGGAGCTGCCCCAAGCTTGTCGACGCAGACTCAAGGTCCTTGAATTTTTCTTTACTGAATTGTAATTTTTCCTTTGCTTCGAACAATGCCTTTTCTAAGGCCTTCATTTGTAATGAATTCAGAGCTGGCAATGTTGCCAGTTCTTTCTTTTCAATTGCGATGTTCCTGCTTCTGAATGCACGCTTCCGATGGAAGTGAAATCTATTAACATACTATGTATATTCCTTGACATACTTGATGGTGTAGCTTTTTGCAGGTGAATCATATGCCCTCCTTTGTTGAGGGTTCTTTGGATGATGACTCTAAAAGTGATCGGCTTCAACGTATGAAGACCCGAATTTCTCAGATGGAGAGAGATATGCGTGGTATCCATGACATGGCAGCTATTATAAAGAAAAAGAGCGAACTGGTCATTGATGCAGAGCGATATGCATTAGGCGAGCTACAAAAAGCTACAGAAAGCTTGAACTATAAGTGTTTGATACTCCTTCAATTCCTTCGATTGCTGTAATAATTCGCCTTTTGCTTATGATCTTTTGCATCATTGTCTTTATCAGTCATAGCTGTGAATTTATCCGAAGAAAACAAGCGAATGCATGAACGCGTAGATGCTTTGACCAATCTTTCACAATTCGATTAATTTTTTTGGACAGACAAGTCGAAAGCTTCCACCATTGCAAAATTCCAGGATTGGGTGCAACAAGTGCATCGGTTCTTTGACAAGTGCCATGCAGGTTTGAAGATGATCTAGAAAACTATGTTTCCCCTCAATCGAGTTCCTCCAACGCTTTTGGCCTTAATATCGAACTTCAGGAATGCCAAAAGAGTTAGCGAGTTGGTTTTCTTCCAGCTTCTTGCAGGAGCCAAATCATCTTTCGCTTTCGTGTTGTCCCAGCATCCCTCGTTGGATTTGATAGCAATCGCACAAGCTGATGGCAACATAAGCCAATTTTTCCCTGCTGTTAAAACCCTGCCTCCATTGTAATTCATAGGCTGTAAAACAGCACAGAAGTAGATGACACAGTAGGAATTCCACATGAATAATTTTGATGACATTGTAACTCTGTCGTAATTATAACTTATGCTTTTGACAATTTCTTGTACCCGGATATTCGGAAGCATTTGGTACATGTTTATTCATGTGCATGATGTAACTTGCTTACCCAATCTTAAAGAACTTTTGTAAGGGTGAATGATTTGCTAGAGACGACATGTTTTCCACTTTTGACAAAGTATCGATACCTCATAAGATTATCTTCAAATGCCGGTGGCAATTTTTCTGATGTATTCATTGACTAAGCTGCAAATCTTGATGCACTAGTCCTTTTTGGCATCGGTATTGTGATGCTTTTTACGAAAGGTATCGGCAGAAATTTTTTGAGTGATCAGCTCATGTTGCGGATCCAAGGAACCCGTAGTAATCGCACCTTTGCTACAACCGATGATGTATGTTTTTTGGCGGAAGCCCCCGAGTAAATCGGGGAAACTATGCTCGCTATTGACTCTGTTGCTGTTAGTACCCCCTTGTTCAATGTACTGGCATCGGCCTTCCATAATTTATATTATCCTTGCCATTAGCAGCGCTCGCATGTTCCCTGAGGCTTTGACAGAGGATAATGTGTATTGTTATTTTATTAGACCCTTTAATTATCATCCACTGCAGCACTCGCATTGTCCATGAGGCGTAGGTGATAATTTTTGGCATAATCAGTACAGGTGACCCCCGATCCTTTTTATCAGGTTCGCTTACTTCACTTTATATTTCGAAGTCGACGCTCGCGGTATTATGCGAAAATCTTGAAAAAATTGTCCGGGTGTCCCGAATCAATCAAATGCTCGTATAAACGAAACTTGAACCTTTATTAATAAGTCTATGATGATAGTATAAGCTAATACTGCTATGGATGAAGAAAGCCCTATTGAAAATAAAACTCTATGAAGATAAAGATGTATGCCATCGCTCGTCTTCTTAAGTAAGAGGAGGGTCCTTCTTCTCTTGATCCACGCCCGAGGTGTCGATGGCTTCCGAAGTGCTGATGATTTTCGGGATGGTGCCGATAGTTTCCTTAGAAGCGCTGCCGATTATTGCCAAAGAGTTAGCACCTTCGACTGAGGCTTTATCATCTGCTGCCGAAGTTTTGACAGTTGGTACTGCCGTTGCAGGATCATCCGGTTGTTTCTTCGTCTTCTTGCCACTGTCGTCCTCCTTAAGCTTAGAGTCTTTGCCTTGAAGAGCCAGCTGATTGGAAGGGAAGTTGATAGTTTTAACTACTTGCTTTATCCCAAACTTAGCAGCAATCTTCTGGAACTCTCGATCACAGTTATCTGAACAAGAGAAACTTCCGTGAACTGTAATATTGGTCCGATTGTTGCCTCTAGCATCTTAAGCTTTAGGTACACATAGTGTGGTAAAACCATGAACTTAGTGTAAGCTGGCCTCACGAGGATAGCGTGGTACTGCGATTCCCAATTTACTAACTCGAACTCGATCCTTTCTTTCCTGAAATTGTCAGGTTTCCCGAAGACGACATTCAAGGAAATTCTGCCGAGAGGGTATGCTGGCAAGGTAGGAACAATACCATGAAAACATGTATTTAACTCCTGCAACATATTGGTTGTGATGCCCATATTCTTGACTATGCTTGTGAATATCAGGTTCAGTCCGCTTCCACCATCGATGAAAACTTTGCTCATGCTGAATCCTCCTATCTGTGCTTTGACTACCAAAGTTGCATGACCTGGTCTTAGGATAGACATCGGGTGATCGGCCCTACTGAAAAGGATGCTCTGCGCAGACCAGTCGATGAATTCTGGGACGTTAGCCATGGTGCTTTCTGCAAGGTTGATCTCTTGCGTAAGCTTCTTCATCTCTCTTCTGCAAACGCCAGTTTTATGAATCATGCTTATCTGCCCCTGAGGTGGAGGAAAAGCTTCATTAGAGGCACGAGTTTGAACTTGCTGAACTTGATGCTGAGGTGGCGGTGGTGGGTTCGGGAGCTGTCCCTGCCCCTTACCCGACTCGTAAAATTTCTGAATATCGATAAACTACCGACAGTCCCTGAGCAAATGGCTTGACTTTTTAGTGTTATCCTTGGGGTCGATGTACGCGTGTATGTAACAGGGAGTGTTTAGCTGTTCGGCGAACGGTAACTCTGGGACCCGTGGTGGCCGTTCCCTGTAGCTGCCGCGATTTCCCCCAGAACTGCTGCGGTTGTTGTCCCGACGATCATCACGCCTATCAGCACGTTGATCATCGTACCGATCATCATGTCGATCGGAATATCCGGCAGCTACAATATTGGTGTCTTCATACCCGCGATCTCTTCTCTTTTTTGCGGCGATCACGTCGATGGCCTGAATCATGCTTCTGGTCATCATCTTCATCGTCACCGTGCGGACGCGGATTCCTCACGCGATCTTCTCCATCAGCCCAACTGTTGGCAATCTCCATAAGCTTAACAATAGTCTTTGACTTTTTTCGGCCAAGTTCTTCGATGTAGGATTCTCGTCGGATGTCATCACTGAAAGCATCAATCGCTCTGTCGACGGAAACATCTTTGCCAGCGTTTAGGAGTTTGGTAAAACGTCCAATGTACGCGCGCATTGATTCCTTCGGCTTCTGCTGGCAATGACGCAACTCCTCGATTCCAATGGGCCTTATGTATGTGTCCTGGAAATTCGCATCAACTAAATCTTTCCAGGAATTAACAACTCCTTTCGGCAGGCCTCTCAACCATGCTCGTGCTGAATCCTTTAGGTAAAGTTGCAGGCACTGCATTGCTGCTATTTGATTTCCCTTGTGCAAGATCACGATTTAAAGATAATCGTCTATCCAAGATCTCGGCTCCTGCTGCCTATCATACTTGGCAGCGTCAGTGGGAGTAGGCTTGAATCTCTTCAGTGGAATTGTCTCCCAAATTTTGTAGCTCAAACAATCGGCTCCTCGGAGCTCGCCATCGTACTCCTGAGTTTCCTCGGAATCATCACTGTCGTATCCTTCCCTTGCAGCACGCCAACATCGAGCTTTGTCGATTTTACTCTATGTAATATCGTCGTGAGCATCTTTTGGACGATGCTTAGATCCACTGCTTGTAGTTTTCTCCTTCCTAGGGGTGAGTTTATCTCCAAGGATCGCAAGGCTTTCCAAAGCACCCCGATGTGCTTGCGCCATTGGGCCATTGGGTGTCGGCTGGTGATTGATCAAGTAAGCTGCGAGATTAGCCGTCGCCCCTTCGACAGTTTTTGGCCTAAGCATGCCAGCGGTGTCCATAGTCATAAAGGAATTAGAGAGATTTGAACTGATCTCCCTTGCATCATCTTCCGAAAGACGAGGAATTCGTGGCCGAAACCTCCCTGAACCTTGGTTGATGCGAGACGCGCTTCCATGCGACGCCCTTCATCGCTCGCTTGATTGATCAGCTGCACGCCAGCGTTGATCGAGGTCGCCTTGCTCATTTGCTAACCGAACCCGATTCCTTTCCAAAATAGTGTGATACGCGTTGAGGGTCTCTGCCGAAACTCTAGAGGGGACCCGAGTGTTAATCGCTACAGTAGTGCGAGCAATCTCCTACTCTTCCTCGGTGATGTGTAAGCACTATCATCGTTACTGGCGCTATTCTCAACGTTGCGGAGTCCACCACGATTGACACGTGAGGTATGTTCACCTTCATAAGGTCCTTCTTCGTTGACTGAGTTGAGGATAGCATAGATTTGGTGATGCGCCACCCTACAAGTGGCTGTCCTGGTGATGTTGTTGATGCTTTCTTCATCGGAGGAGTACTTGGCGCTGCAGACGAATGGCGTGTCATCCGAACCTAGCCCGTGCCTGGTGTCGCAGTTGAGGCAATAGTATGACGTCAGATCGGACGATGCAGAATCGTCGGATCCAACGGCCATATACGATGTCGAACAGCGCGAAGACGATGATGGCGAAGATGTCGGAGTCGATGCCGATAACGTAACCGGTAGATTGACCAGGATCGGAGTCGATGCGGTCGATCCTGCAGTCGATGAAGTCACAGTCCTTGACGTGCTAGGGGCGAACAGCTTCAGCGTCGACGCGGTAATGGACGCTCCCGAACTTTATATCCAACCCATCGCGTAGACCCGAGAAGACCGAACAAGATGAGTCGGTATGCAGAGTAAACTCGAAGGACCCGAAACGAATCGAATTCCCCAAGCTTGGGGATGAAGGGGCCGATGAAGGCGTCGGCGATGCTGGTGGAGTCATGGTCGACATGATCGAAGCAGCCGATGATGTGCCTTGTACCGACAGGTTTTCCACAGACGGCGCCAATTGACGAGGGTGCTCCCCAGCAATGCCCACCATGAGGGGCTTAGGGGTGACGGGATCCTGCAGGCTGACACGAGACATCGGATACCAAACAAACGGGGAGAGAGATTTACCCAGGTTCAGGGCCCTCGATGAGGTAAAAACCTAACTTCCTGCTTGTCTGATCTTGATTATCGAATATATCGGGTTATAATGGGGTAGCCGATAGGCTGTGGTTGTTGTCTCGTTGAGAGGCTAAGATTCTAGGGTTCTAGCTCGTAACTTGCGGTGAATCTATGTGTTGAAGTTGTGTCTCGGCAGACCCTCTCCTAGCCCTTATATAGGAGGCCAGGTCTCCTGAGAGGTATGTCCGGACTCGACTAGGTTACAAAGAGATCTATTCTAATCTTTCCTTGTATAGCGTCTTCTTGCCTTGTTTATCGAGAATCCTTCTTCGGGTGAGTCTCCTTCACTGGAACCGACGTATAGGCCCACCTTGACTATTGGGCAATCTTCATGGGCCCTTGGTTGGGCCGCAGGAGGTATTCTAATGTTGGTTACCCGAAGGGTAATGCCCACATCAAAATGCCTCATGTATTTTAATGAGTCATGCTTCATGAACATGATGACCACGTCCATTAAGCTATTGTCATGCTCAGGGACGTGCAAGAGTCTAAGCTTGGGAAGTTGATGAGTGCATTTTTGGTATGTACTTAATGCTCGTGAATTAGTTGTGATAGCATTTTGGTATTTTACTGCGCACACGCACACCTATGTTAGTTTCTACAGGATCCCCGAAGGGAAGGACATAATGGACACAATCAATGGAATAGTCGTTTTTTGGATACAAATATGTAGATTGAAGGCCATTTAAACCAATAAATCTATTTACCTTAGCATGTGGGAAAACATCAATGAGAAAAAAGACAAAATGAAGCAATCAGAGAGTTTGGTGACCATTGGTACGGTCATAGCCCGCCTGTACAACGCAGTTGTACGACCCTCAACCGACTTCGTCTCTTCAAATAGTTTCACCCCGTGCAAACATGTCACATATCCGACATTCATAGACACCAGAAAGCGCAAAACCTCACCTCTAGAAGGGATCTGGAGGGGGCACCGATCCTCACCGCTACTCGGATCCAAGGAGGCTTGGTCATCATCTCCATCACCATCAGCTGCACCAACACCATGATGACCATCATCCATTTCCATCTTGTTGTATTTCTTATACCTTGGTGTAGATTTGAACAAGAATTCATTCCCTTTATGTGTTTGATCCATTTCATTACCACGATGATGTCTGCTACCTCTATTTGTGAGTAGATTTCTTTGTCCTTGGGGATATGGTGAAACCCTAGTCATGGATTAGAAGTTAAATAAAGATGTTTTATTCATTCCTTGATCATTGTGTATTAATTATCCCTCTTGATGTTGTATGAAGCCGAGCATGCAACATTTGCATATAAGGACAACAAAGGTGATTACCCTTAGACACATGGTAGCGAGGAGGCGTCAAGTGATACCCTCACGATCACATGGTCAAGGGGGATAAGAGGAGACTCATAGAGCGTTCATCCATAGCCATGGGATCCTAGCGGAACCCTTAATAGTAGTGTATTGAGGTGGTTTGCCCTTTATATTGTTGTGGTTATGATAGGATGGTTGAGCAGATGGTATCCGCCCTATGTGGAGCTTCTCCCATACACATACATAAAGAATGGCTAGAATATCCCAATGTTTGATATTCCAAACACTAGAAGTGAATCCAAAATTCCCGAGAACACTTTAGCCCAATGCAGTTTCAAGCCTTTACAACACGCTGTTTTTCATTTCATTAGTTACTTTTAGCACTTTTACTTTTACTGTTCAATACACTGAATCAACCTTATTTACGTTTACTTGAAATTAAGTGCATCCTTATGCATTATTTAGTAAGTTGTAACAAGGAATAAATATTTGACCATAGCTGGTAGGCTCTATGTGGAATCAATACTCTTATTTCAAAACTAGCTACACCTACCTATGCCCTTGCAGTTATCAGCGGCATGTGGTATATGGTAGATCAGACGCTCTTATGTATACGATTTTCTTATACAAAACCATTTTCCCCTTCCGAGCGCCTATGCAAGCGTCTAACCATTGAAGACGCCGTTAAAACTTTATGGTACTAGCTATAAAATTTGAAAACTCTATATTTTTTAAACTAGAAATTCAACTGAAAAACCGTTTGAATATTTGGTTCCTAGTGGGAAGAGCTTCAAAACAATACCAATTGAATACATTTTTACAATATTTGAAATTTTGAAACCTGATCTAACTTTGAAAATTTAATGAAACCTAGCAAAATTATTGATGTGTTTCACCAAGTTTCATCATGTTTCAAAATTCAATTTCTAAAACTTGTCAGAATATATTTAAAACCGCTCTTGTTTCAAAGTCCTGGCATTTGGAACACAAATATGCACTTAGAATATAAATTGGATATTTGATTAAAAAAATATTTACAAATTTTAGATTTCAATGAAAAATATGGGATACGAGGAGAGATAAAGCTAGATAGTGACTGGATGAATAGCAAAATGCTTGCATGCGCGTCAGAGTATATCCCCTGCTGCAATAGGAGAGAACTATTTCCGAATATGAACGAGAAATCAACAGTGGCAATACAAGAGCGTTTCTGGCAAGATTTCTCATCGGATGATTCGGGTCTCACAACTGAATAGAAAGAATCCATTTTCTTGCCGAGTCATCTCCTTCCGTCCGGCAGCTCCAAAATCTCGTCCACCAGCCTCTGCAGCGCGGCGCACGACGAGCCGCCATCCCCGACGGCCCTCCGGAACTCGGCGCTCGTTTCCGATACCTTCGCCCTCGCCTTCCTCCCCTCCTCCGACCCGCCGTCCATCAGGTTCCTCACCGCGCGCTCCAGCTCCGCCGCCTGCACGAAGAACCCCTTCTTCCGGTCCATCTCCAGCGCGACCGCCACGCCCACGCTCGCCACGAGCTCGAACGCGTTCAGGTGCTGCTCCCCGTACAGCGGCCATGGCACCATCGGCACGCCGAACCACAGGCTCTCCAGGACGGAGTTCCACCCGCAGTGCGTCACGAAGCCGCCCACGGCGGCGTGGGACAGGATCTCCCTCTGCGGCGCCCACGCCGGCCACACCAGCCCCCTCCCCGCCGTCGCCTCCAGGAACCCCTCCGGGAGCAGCTCGTCCAGGTTCGCGTCCGTCGGGTGCCGCGTACCTGCGACGGGTGAGCCTCGCAGCACCCACAGGAAACGGTGGCCGCTGCGCTCTAGGCCCGCGGCGATCTCCCTCACCTGCGCCGCGTCGTGTGACCCCATGCTTCCGAAGCAGAGGAGCACCACTGACGCCGGCGGCTGGGCGTCGAGCCACCGCACGCACTCGTGCCGGTGTTGGTCGTCGTCTTTGGGTTCGAACCAGATCACGGGGCCGATCGCGTGGAGCGCTGGAGCGGGGCGCCCGGGCACGCATCGGCCGTCCGCGATTGCGGCGAGGACTGAGGCCTCGAGCTCCACAGTGGTGTTCACGATGATGCCCCTGGCTTCTATGTAGCGACGCCCGTGGTACTCGAACGAGTCGTAGCTCTGAATCTTCGATTTGACGAGGCAGGCCGGCATGTACGACGGCGGCACCGGCGGCAGCCCCGGCACGTCCACCGTGCCTTCCATCTCCGCAAACCCAGGGCCGGTCAGTTCCTCGCGGAGCGCCGGCAGGCGCAGCATGAGCGCGAGGAACGCGGCGGGGGAGGCAAAGTACACGTACGCCGGCACGGCGAGCTCGTGGGCCACGTCGAACAGGGCCGTGAAGAAGAGATCGACGACGACCGCGGCCGCCCGGGACGACGGAGCCAGGCCGGCGATGGCCGCCTTGACGTGGGGCGTGTGGAGCTCGACGTACCGGGACGCGAACTCCACGGGATCCACGCAGCCGGTGGGGTGCTCGACGGCAGGGAGCTGGAGGAAGCTGATGTCGAGACCCAAAGCCGACTCCCGGCGCACGTGGCCCTCGACCTCAGCCGCCTTGGCTTGCATCGGCGCGTGCATGACGAGCACGGTCAGGGAGAAGGCGCCCCCGCCGGCGGCCAGCAGCCTCTTGCCGGCCTCGAGTGCGGACATGAAGTGTCCGGATCCCCAGAGCGGGATGAGGACGACGGTAGGGCGAGACGCCATTGATGAAGGACTGGAGTGGGCACAGTGGGATTTGGAAAATTTGCCAACAATGGCGAGATCTGCCTTGACGGAATTGAACTGCTGCACGCCTGAACCTTGTTTTTATGGTCAAGAGATTGTCCCAAACCATATACGGTACGTATCTAAAGAGCTTTCTTGTCCTCAGATTCTCATCCAAATGGCATCAGGTTTGCCACCGATAGCTACTCCTTCTATTCGCAAAAAAAAAAAAGCTACTCCTTCCCAACGCTATTCGCGTGCCGAATGCCCTTGAGTGATCATGCACGTCTTCTTCACCAGGAAATGACAATACAGACGACGTCATGGTAACGGTCACAGGATGGAACGTTCCTGGAGGCTGGAGGATTTGTCTTTTTGTTTTTTTTTTTTTTTTTTGCGAAACACAGTACAATCAAAGACGCTCATACATACGCGCACACACTCACCCCTATGAACGCACGCACGCACACCCTACCCCTATGAGCACCTCCAAGATACTGCATCGAAGAATTGATCCGGCGGGTCTTGAGATTGACGAAGTCACCACAGGCGCCTCGCTGTCGACGGGAACGTCGCCTCCCACTGAAGAATATTCCACCTTTATGAGACACCAAAGTGTCAAATCTGGGATTTGAACTCTGGTGAGCTGGGGTGCCACTGCCCTCCTAACCATCCAACCACAGGTTGGTTCTCTGTCTTTTTGTTTTCGATTTGAAGAATTTGTCTTTTTTTTTTGAAAGGTTATCGAGTGAACCCACCGGACAAAAGCTGCTATTAATAACTGGGGTACAAGAAGACCCAAAGGAATACAAGGAATTACACAGGGTCCAGCAAAAAGCAAAGAGGACCCTAGAGAAAACTTGAAGAACGCAATCAAGTCCTCCATCCTCTTCTCCTCCAGTTCGAGCTCCGACGCCGGACTGCAACTTCGCCTCCGGGGAACATGCCACTTGGAGACGCAGCACA
Organism: Lolium rigidum; assembly: GCF_022539505.1. Classification (NCBI taxonomy): domain Eukaryota; kingdom Viridiplantae; phylum Streptophyta; class Magnoliopsida; order Poales; family Poaceae; genus Lolium; species Lolium rigidum. The sequence goes on from NC_061514.1 coordinate 260,945,789, forward strand.
GATGAGCACCGACAGCCAGAGCAGAGCAAAAGTGGAGCGACAGCCCTTCTGCCATTGGGTCCAATGCTCAGACGGGGAATCCGCCACTATAACGCCGGAGAGAAACTCCTCTTCGAAACCGTCAACGCCAGCAAGCAGATCCCGAAGTCAAGCCACCACCATAGGGCTTGAGAGAACGGGAGAGAGCCAGCTGCGACAAGAACAACATCAGCAACTGAGAGGAGAAGCACGGACTGTGCAGCACCACGAACCCCTCGCCTCCACGGCCGGTCGGGTCGGAAGTACAACAAGCAGTCCTCCTCCATGCCAACCTCCCCCGCCACCATGGCCAGCCAAGGAGGCAAGGAGGCAACCTTCGTCTTCAGCTGTTGACTCCTAGGCGCCTTATCGAAGAGCCTAGCCGCCGACAAGCTCCAGGCCAAGCTCCACCACGGATCTGGACGGAGGTTGCTAGCGACGGGCCAAATGGTGCCGTGCCGGAGCACCAAAGAGCCACTCAGCCCCTGACACCTTCAGATCGATACCATGACGACGTCTCCGACCGGTCCCCCTTGCCACCAAGGCTGGCCAGGAGCGAAAGGAAGGGCGTCATCACGAGCTCGAGGGGAGGGGCGAAGGCCTTATTACGGAGATCTGTCGAGGTAGTGGCTTCCATCCCAGACTCCGAACGCCGGAGCAGAGAGGGTCACCGCCAACACTCGGCCCGCTCTGGATCTGGCCGAGAAACCAGAGCTTCAACTCCAAAACTAACCAACAAACCGCCGGGAAACTACTCCTACCCTAGGAAAACCTACTCCGCCACCTCACCTCCGCCACCTCCGGTCGGCATCACCACCGGAGAGGCTCGGGATCGGGCCGGCTCTCTGATTTGCCTCTGGCTACTGTAGCAGGGAGAGAGGAGGGGGTCGGGCCCCAAGAATTTGTCTTCTAGGGTGATCGTCAATTTCATGGAAGTGCACCGCTAATTCTTGAAAATCAGAACCCACCGCTGATTTTTCTTCATTTTCTTCTAACATTTGAACGTTTCGAAAATCAAACGTATGGCAACCAAAATACCATGTTCAAATGGCTGTGAAATTTTTATGCGTTGAAACAGGACCTCGGTTTCCTAAAAAAAGATATATTGAAATCTCTGTTCTGCTGAAATGTATCTTAGAACTTTCTCATGAACCAGGAAGCTTGGTGTCAAGTGCTTGCCGTCACAAGTTCGATAAACATAAATCAATTTTTTACAGATAAGCGCAAGTTTTTTTCCCTTTTGTGGGAAAGGCAAGAACTGGTTCATTCTTTTCCTTCGGATAGTGTGCACAAACACGTCAATATACCATCTCAAATTCTCAATCAGAAAGAAGACGTGCACTAGTCCATTTCTGTTTATGCACATACGCCTGCACGCAAGACTACCATCACGATCATACCAAACGTCTTCTGTTAGGAGAATCTTTCTTTAGGAGATTTCGGAAAGAAAAACCCTGTGGATCAACCGGGGATCACATCTGTTCCATCGTCCACCTCCGCACGACGACGCGTGTCCCCTGGGCCCCCTTCTTCTGTTCTCTCTCTCACGGGATCGCTCCTCCGCCTCGATTTTGTTTATCTTGGAGCTCCTCAGCGGTCCAGCCCCACCCAATTTCGAAGTTTTATCACTTTAAACCATAAGTTGTGGATTTTTTTAAATCACAAAACCATAATCCTAAGATTTTTTTTCACAAAGCACCAACCTTTGGGATAATTGTTTGCATATAACACATAATCTATAATTAGCTGGTTTGTTAGCCCATGACAAACATATCGTTGCGGTTAAAGTGACATATAGTCACTGATTGCGGCAACCAATCAATTGCTAGAGTGTAAAAGAATCAAAGTGCATCATTCATGATTTTCTTATGACGGTGGGCAGAAATGATGTTTGGATTCTTGTACATGCTTGCTATGTGGGTTGAGAGTGTTTTGAAGCAGTCTTTTAAGAATAGTTCAACTTCTACCAGTATCCCTCACATGACCTTCTTTCTCGATGACGCTGGGTGTCTAACGGACTAAATACTTGTAATCCCGGCTAATTAGAGATTATGTGTTTTATGCAAACAATTACCTTAAAGATTGGTGTTTTGTGAAAAAAACTAAGGTTGTGGTTCTGTGATAAAAAATCTCCAACTTATGGTGTAAAGTGATAAAACCTCCCCAATTCCACCTCCACCTCCTCCTCCCGGGACTCCTCCGCCTCGTCCACCTCCCACCTCCCGGAGCTCCTCCATCTCGTCGCCTGAGAAAGGCAGTCTCGCCGCCCGAAGTTAGCCCACGTCGATCTAGGCCCTTGTCGCCTACGAGGCGCGGTGCGGCGGGCACGAGGCCAGCGTCGGAGCCCAGGTCGCTAAAGCAGAGATCGACCGTCGGGGAACCACCGCTGCCCTCCATATCCGCGCCCGTGTGTTCCATACCCAGGCTCACCCCCGTGCCGCATGGAATATGCTGCAGAGGTGGGCGGTGGGAGGCGGGCCTTGCTCCCAGTGGCGTACGCCGTTGCTCCAAGCGGCGGACGCCATTGCTCCCAGCAACGGACGCGATTGCGCCGAGCGGCGAACACTGTTGCTCCGAGCAATGGACGCAATTTCTCCGAGCGGCGGACGCCGTTGCTCCCAGCGGCCGACATGCTTGCTACAAGGGGGGTCCGACCTTGCTACAAACGGCGACGAGCTTTGATACCATGGCGCGGGGGCTTTGCTACAATGGTGTGGCGGCGTTGCTACAAGGGGCGGCTAACCTTGCTACAAACAGCCGCTGGTTTTGCTCCAAGGGGCGAACGGCGTTGCTACATGGAGCTTCCAGCGCTGCTACCCATGGCGTGGTGGAGTGGAGGTGATGCTACCGGAGTGGTGCAGTCGTGCTACAAAGTTCCAACGGCGTTGCTGCTTCACCGCCGACGTCCCGCCGGGTTTCTCTGACGGTGGAGGAGATGCGCGGCGCTGGGAGAAGATTCTGCAATAGTTCTCCGGCGACGCCCACGACAGGTTCTCCGGCGACGCCCACGACAGGTTCTCCGACGACGCCCTTGACGAGGTTTTCCATCGGTGCCCGCGACGGGGTTCTCCGGAGATGCTTGCGACGAGCTCTGCGGTGACGGCTCCGGTGTTGTTTGTGGGTCACGGGAAGACCATGGGGAAGAGTGGCAGCACTGTATGTGGGAGGAGCAATTTCTCATTTATTCTGTGTGGATTTTTTTTCTTCTAAAGAAAAGGACACGTGTCAGCCTCTCCGCCCGGGGGATCGGAGGAATTGATCCCCCAGGGACGCTCAGCACTCCCCAATCGTTCCGTACAAAAAAAAATCAGTGAAACCAAACAAAATAACATATTTTTTTAGATATGGGAGCATCGCCCCAGCTTCTACATCAATAGATGCACACGGCTAGCTTTATTTAACCAAAGTAAAGTACGAGTTTACAAAAGTTTCATTATTACAATCAAGGAAATGCTAAGGTCGACACATGACTCAACCATAAGAAGATGCAACACATAGAAATCCTATCCATTTAATATGTCGCCATCCAGTACCCTGGAAAAAGAAGTCCTGAGCAACCACTAGCATCCGGTTGCATCCAGTAAATATATCCTCCCATTGTTCCAGCGGGAGAAGCAAAACCCCGTGTCGGATAACCTGCAAAAAATTAGTTCCACTATGTTTGTTAAAGATGATATCATTCCTAGTCCTCCAAATGGACCAACATAGAGCAGAAACTCCAATATGAATCTTATGTTTATCATTCTTGCATACACCATTATGTCATTTACCAAACATATTAGTAATATTAGCTGGTGGGGGATATTATAAGAAAGATAAACCATACGCCAAATAATTTTTACAAAAGGGGAACCAACGAACAAATGATTAACGGTTTCAGTAGAATTACAAAAACAACATTTTTAACACCCATTCCACTTCTGTTTAGCTAGATTACCTTTACTAAGAAGCACTTTGTTACTAAGGAGCCGCATAAATATCTTAATTTTCAAGGGGATATTTAATTAACATAGATATTTACGAAGAAAAATAATATGTCCATTCATCAGATCAAGATACATAGACTTAACTGAAAATAGACCGGAATCTGCGAGTTTCCAAACAAACACATCGGGTTCAGTATTCAAAGTAATTGTCATTAGCCGCTGACATAAGTTCAACCATTGTAACCATTTGTTATCACTCAACCCTCTTCTAAACGAGATATTCAAAGGCGTGGTTACCAACACCGTTGATACTAGAACATTTTTATGTTGAACAATATTATATAATGACGGGTATTGTTGACACAAAGGGGCATTCCCCATCCAAACATCCTCCCAGAACCTAAGAGTCATTCCATTTCCCAGTTTAAAGAACCCCCGGTTAAAAAAGTCGGTTCTTAACATGCATAAGGCCCTTCCAAAAGGGTGAATCATTAGGTTTATCTTCAACTTGTGATAGCGTTCTATTTTTGAGGTATTTATTATGTAACAATTGCTGCCACATACCCTCCTCTGAAAGGAGTTTAAACAACGATTTACTAAGTAAATATTTGTTCTTTAACTCAAGTACCTCAATTCTTAATCCCCTTGGTCCTTAGGTCTGCACAAAATTTTCCACTTAGAAAGTCTATATTTCTTCTTATTATCATCCGATTGCTAGAAGAAATTTGATCGATAATAATCTAGTCTTTTCCTTACCCCAACTGGGATTTTCAAAAAGGATAACATAAACATAGGCAGGCTTGTAAGAGCCGAATTAATCAGGAAAAGTCTGTCACCGTAAGAAAGCATTTTGCCACGCCAGTAACTTAGCTTAGAAGCAAAACGATTCTCAACAGGGTTCCATTCCGCATTTCGGAGTGTCCTATAATGTATAGGAATACCCATATATCTAAAAGGAAAGGATCCAAATTTGCACCCAAAAATATTTATATATTGATGCTCCATATCTTTAGCCTTACCAAAACAGAAAATTTCACTCTTATGAAAATTAATTTTTAGTCCCGATAGTTGTTCAAAAATAGATAGAATAAGTTTCATATTAATAACCTTAGCAATATCATGTTCCATAAATAAAATCGTATCATATGTATATTGTAATATAGAAATCCCCCCATCAATCAAATGCGGTATCAAACTTCCAACTTTCCCATCTTCTTTAGCCCGAGCAATCAGAATAGCCTTTGCGCAAACCTTTCCTAGTTTGAAAATTATGACCAGTATCGTTTACCCGAATTCCTACACTCCCACCTTGCACATAGTGTTTAATCCTTTCACACAAAATAGGATGAAAACCCTTCATGTGAAGAACTGTTGCAAAAAAGGCCATTTTACCTTATCATATGCCTTTTCAAAGTCAATGTTCGAAATCACTCCATCAAGATTTTTCCTATGCATTTCATGTATCGCCTCCTGAAGAACCACCACTCCCTCTAAAATATGTCTCCCTGGGATAAACACAGACTGTGTCGGTCTAACTACTTTTTGAGCTACTTCCGAAATTCGATTTGTTGCCACTTTAGTGAAGATTTTGAAGTTAACATTCAGTAAACAAATGGGTCTATATTGTTGAATTTGGGAGGCATTTTCATTTTTTGGTAGAAGAGTAATAACTCCAAAATTCAGTTTATACAACGGTAGTCCTCCTTTCTGAAAACACTCAAATAGTGCCATCAGATCAATTTTAATAACTTCCCAAAAATGCTTATAAAACTCAGCCGGAAATCCATCTGGGCCAGGCGATTGATTATGTTCCATTTGAAAGATAGCCTTACGAACCTCCTCCATTGAGTAATCCATAATTAATAAGTTATTCTTAGTTGCCGACAATTCCGGATTTTCCAAACAATTTTTTATAGTACTCGGTAATATATACCTTAAGATTATCATCTCCCACAATAATGCCTTCCTCTTGCTCTAGCTGAAAGATTTTATTTTTCCTATGTTTCCCATTCGTTATTAAATAGAAATATTTAGTATTATCATCTCCCTCCTGAATATATTTCACCTTAGCTCTTTGTGCCCATTTAATCTCTTCCTCGCGTTTGAGCTTATTTAATTTTTCATTAGCCATTTTAAGATCATTACGCTCCTCAGGAGATAACGGTGTGGATTCGGTCTTAATATCCAAGGCATCAATGATAACTAGCAATCGTTCTTTTTTCTCTTTTATACTTACCGCTGAAATTTTTAGCCCAATCTCGTAAGAAATGACGCAAGTGTATAATCTTATTTTGCCAAGTTTGTATAGGAGTTTTTCCAATTGATCCAGCAGCCCATTCAGCTAGAATCATATCATGGAAACCTTCCTGCTCTAACCATGATAGCTCGAAAGAGAAACGAGCCTTATTGCCAACATGAGCTTGACGCCCAACATCAATAAGTAAAGGTGTGTGATCAGATCCAGAACGAGTCAAAGCCCGGACAGATACCAGTGGAAATTTCTGCTCCCATTCAACACTAGCTAGGACTCGATCCAACTTTTCATAAGTAGAATTCTCTCTTCTACTTGCCCAAGTAAATTGTCTTCCCGACAACACAATCTCTTTTAGATTAAGATTTTCAATGATTGCATTAAAAATGAAAGGCCAACGAGGATGGAAGTTATCATTACTTTTCTCCTCAGGTCTTCTTAATATATTAAAATCTCCTGCTAGTAACATCGGTAAAGTTTCTGAATCACACATCCTCACCAATTCAGCAAGGAATTCATGTTTGAACTTATCTTGCGCCGCCCCATACACAGGCACAAGCAACCATTCAAAACCATCTAGCTTTAATAGCCAGTTTAACACAAAAATCACCACTGTCCACTCTATTCACTTTTAAAGTACTAGTATTTATCCCTACCAAAATTCCCCCGATCACCCCTGTGGTGGTAAGCAATACCAAGAAAAATCCTTGCCAGCCGACAAATCTCTAAGGAAATGTATAGAAAAACTTGACCGGCCTGTCTCTAATAAAGAAAAAAAAATCCAGGTCATACTCCCTAATGGATTCTTTGACAAACAAATATTTTCCTGGGTCATTAAATCCTTCACTATTCCACATAATTCCTTTTATGTTATGCATTATGATTTCGAACTCTTAATACGAATAAGGTTACTCCTCCGCACATTTTTCTTATCATACGATTTTTTACGCCTTTTTTAATCCTTCACAATAAGAGGAGGATCCCTATTCATATCATCCCCCTCTAACTCATCGTCATCCTCCAAGTCCTCACAAAGATTAGAGGCACGAGAGACTGCCAAGCACGACGAAGCAAATTCATTATTATTTACTATTTTATCACTTTTCCTTGGCAAACTTAAAGTTCACCCAAATTCAATCTCTTTAATTAACTTAACCGAAGTAATATTCGCAGAAAAAGAAGTTCCCAATGACACCCCAACGAACTAGCATGCTCAATAATATGATCATCGGAAAAAGAAAGTAACGACGTACCAATCACGGACATTTCATCACGCTTCTTAGCTATCATCCTTGCTCTTTCCATCTGTGTAGCATCATAGTTTGGCTGAGCACGCAGCCATCCACTCGCACACCCAGCAAAGCCTCCTCTTTGATGCCACCAAAATCCACAGTTTGGTCATAAGAAAAAAGGCATATCCGTCACCACACCAATATTCGCACAAGTCGAGACCAAACCAGGAGTGCAACCATCATGTTTATCATTCGTATTGCAATGAATTGGAGTACCAACAGAATGATTCATTGAATGCACATATGATAAAACATTCACCTTATGTGTCACTGTAGATGTGGGCATGCTGGTCGCCATGATCGACGTAGGCGTGATCATACTCGGCTGCATGGGGCTTCCAAGGCCATGCATGGCAGGCCGAGACGCAAAAGGGCCGCGCCCCAGCGGCGTAACTGGGCCAGGCGACGTGGCCGTGGCAAGAGTCGGCCTGCCCAACGCCAATGCAGCCAACGCCTCCTGGCCCGGCTCTGCATGCCTGGGGCCGCGTGCGCCATGCACGCTGGGCGTGATCGACGCGCTCCTCTCCTCGCTGCAGGTGATCACCGGCTCTGGTACATACACCAATTTTTGAATCTTGGCTGCCCCAGATTTAGGATCAATGAGAGGAGCATTTGGCACATACTCACCAACCTCCTCCACACAACACTGAAATAAGAATAAAGTTGTTTAGGACTAATACATAATTTATCGAACTAAAAAATACATCATCATACCTTGGTGTATTTTTAGAGTTTGTCACAACTTTAAGATTCCTCTCCATAACACCAACAGAGCCAGACTTCATTATTTGCATGCCCAAAGAATTTGCATTCGACTTTTGCGGTGACTTGGAGGCACCTTTTTAATCATTTATATTCCCAACATTCTTAGTTCTCTTAACATTGCGCTCAATGTCACTACCTCCAGGCTTATCATGAGCATTAGAGTGAGAGTCATCATCTCCCCATCTCCAGGAGCATCCGACATGGTGACATATGGATTATTCGTAATCTGCTCTCCCTCCACCTCAAACCTCAGTCGAAAAAATTCTTGCTTGATCTTAAGATCCCATGTGTCAGGAATAAGAGTGGTATCCAAGCAAGTAATGAGCATGCGGAGTACATTATTTTGTCGTGTAAAAGTTATATCAATATCTCTAGTCTTACCAAAAACATCACCAAGTGCCCACAGAGCTCAAGAGCTACTGGTGGCACGCCATACACCCTTACCCAAACATCTTCAGGTACCCAAACCGGTTGAATCTTCTTTTTCCAAAAATCAAAAGAGAGAACATATAATCCCTTTATCTGCCATTTTTTCGACCAGGCAAACACCTTCTTTTGGGGAACCGGACCAAACACCTAAGCCCATGATTCCCTTGCTCACAAAACAATTGGCCAAGTCAGCACGCTGATCTGATCGCTGGGCCATCCCATATAATCCCTTTATCTCCGAATAAGTGTACTTTTAATTATGTTTAAGGCAAAAAAAGTTAACATTTTAAAATCCTTTTTAACATTGATCAACTTTATAGAAAATAGTAGTAAGAGTAAAGACAATAGTAGAGCTAGCAAGGGATGTTATTTTTTTGCTCTCGGGTGTACCAGAACCCGTTTTAAGCAATAAAAAAAGAAAAAAACATACTAAAATTGATTATAAAAATGTGCCATAAATCATACGTGTGGAAAGTATGTGCAGGTACAGGTGTGTCAATTTTCAAACAAAAATATAAAACTATGCATCCTATACAAAAATAACAAATTATAGTGTTCACAATATAAAGATTAGACGTATATAATTTACAGCAACAAAGCTTCTTTTTTTTTTTGGTTAAGGGGGATAATCCCAGCCTCTGCATCAATTGATGCATGCGGCCATTTATGAAATTTATTAGGTCTCCAATATAAATTTATTACAAATCATGGATCACTTAAAGTCTCGACATGAACCAACCATCTAACAATGATAAAAAAGACGCGCCGCCACAAGATCTTCATGTGAACCGCCTATCAGTACGCCAACCGCACCGGCTGTAAAAATCCTGTGCTACCGTCGCTAAATGGTTGCAAACAATATCCATGTCCCGCGCACAACCTCCGGCTGGAGATAAGATCACATATGGATCCAATGGGTTACCACAGGTATAACCTGCAGAAAAGATGGGAAACATTTTTGTGTTAAAGACAAAATCATTACGGACATTCCAGATTGCTCAAAGCAATGCACAAACTCCAACTCTGATGTGGCCTTATCCTTCTTAGACACGTCATTTAACCATTTACCAAACAGATTATTCACATTCATAGCTTTAGTTTACTTTTTTGTGTACGTCATATGTGGTCAAAAATTTCTTAAAAAATTGCACGAGTAAGTGTTAAGGTGATATGTATGTGCGTGAATAATTTCAATTTTTTGTAATATGTTTAAGTAGTATTTTCTAAAATTTATTGAAATCAGGTGCGCCGGTACAAAGAGTAACGCCTAAAGAGTAAAGACACAGTCCGGCCTCTTCTCGACAGGGACCTGTACAAAGCTCTCCGCAGTGGAGCTTCTTTGTCTCGTGGAAGAATCCCCAGCAGAGATCAAACACATAAACAGACATGGGCCGGGTGATGGGTTGTGCCCTTTGTGATCGGTGACATTTTCTTTGACTGCATCCTTGCCAAGCTGTTTTGGGCTGCTTTTGGCGAGGTCTTGGGGTGCAAATTCTTCCTTGCTATCTTGTTGAGTACTTTATTTTTTTTTGAAACATGAACAAAAGCTTTGCGCTAATTTATTAATTAAGAACAAGTATTTTGACAATATAGTTCAGACCAAATAAATGAAAAGCGGGATTATTCTCCTTGCATGATTTGATCCAAACACTTTGTACCCGTGGTTATTCACAAACTGGTTTCCCTTTTAATTTTTTCTAGGAAAACTGAAGGTAGCATATGCTTGTTTTTGAAAACCCTTGTGTTTCGCTCGTTCTAAATCTTACAAGTGACAAGAAGGGTGAGGGACACGATGGCTTTGCAGTTTGGCATGGGCCCATTGGTTCGGATGGGGATGTGTAACATCCCAACTTTTGAAGTCAATGAAGAATCTCAATCATCATTTCCCAAATTTTAGAATCAACAAAAATCTTGAATTAGTGTTGCATATGTGCATAGTGATCATGCATGAATGAATTGATGTTTGCCATAATTGTTTGCTAGAGTGTTACTAATACCTCTAAAACCCTAAACCTTGCTAGTTGAGGTCAAAAAGAAACAAAAGAAAAGAAAAGAAAAATAAAAGAGAAAGACATATGAGAGCAAATGGCAAATTTGCAAATCTTGGCCTAAGCCATTTCTTGATAAGGGGTGGCCCGATCTTCTCAGTAAGCAACGGTGGTGATGATGATCACGGGGTGATTGCTGCGGAGGTAACTTGATGAAGTGGATGATAACTTGTATGACGCAACGAGATCTCTCGATTGGTCCCTGTCGCCAATGCAACAGCTCTCAACCCTACAAGATATTCACAACTCCACACACTTGCGCACGTAGCCGCCGACCATGAAGCGGTAAGTTGCAACCGTCTAATTCCCAATGGAACAGCAGATCACACAAGACTTTTCAGATCTACGCAATATCAAGCTATATGGTGTAGGGGATTCAATAGTTTTGCAGAGCAAACAACTAAGAACTAGGGTTTATCTTAAACGTGGTCTAAAACAGCTAGGGGGCGTCCTGGGCACTTATATAGGCTTCCGGGACGACTTCTGGTCGAAAAGATACAAGAATAACCGACCCAGAATAGATCTGGTCGAGACAGACTCGGACACGGCCGGTCTGGGGGCCGGTCGACCGGGCCTAGGGCCGGGCTGGCCGGTTCAAACCGGGCCAGGGACCGGGTTCCAACCGGGCGGGCGAAGTGTCGCGCAATAACCCTCCCGGTTGGCATCAGCGTGGCGCCCGGTCGGCGCCGGGTGGATCCGGCCTACCGCCCGGTCGGACCGTGCCAGGGACCGGGCGCGCTGGCGTGGCGGCCGGTCTGACCGGGTGCTGGGCCGGCCTGGACTTCGTCTTCTCCTCTCGCGCATGCCTCCCGCTCCTCCCTCGTGCGTCCATGAGATATCTTCTTGTCCAATGATACGTCTCCGACGTATCGATAATTTCTTATGTTCTATGCCATATTATTGAGGATATCTACATGTTTTATGCACACTTTATGTCATATTCGTGCATTTTCTGGAACTAACCTATTAACAAGATGCCGAAGTGCCGGTTCCTGTTTTCTCGCTGTTTTTGGTTTCAGAAATCCTAGTAACGAAATATTCTCGGAATTGGACGAAACGAAGACCCAGGGGCCTATTTTTCCACGGAGCTTCCAGAAGACCGAAGAGCATACGAAGTGGGGCCACGAGGTGGCGACACCACATGGCGGCGCGGCCAAGGAGGGGCCCGCGCCGCCCTGTGGTGTGGGCCCCTCGTCAGGCCCCCGAATCTGCCCTTCCGCCTACTTAAAGCCTCCGTCGCGAAACCCCTGATGCGAAAAACCACGATACGGAAAACCTTACTGAGACGCCGCCGCCGCCGATCCCATCTCGGGGGATTCGGAGATCTCCTCCGGCACCCTGCCGGAGAGGGGATTCATCTCCGGAGGACTCTACACCGCCATGGTCGCCTCTCGGAGTGATGAGTGAGTAGTTCACCCCTGGACTATGGGTCCATAGCGGTAGCTAGATGGTTGTCTTCTCCTCATTGTGCTTCATTGTTGGATCTTGTGAGCTGCCTAACATGATCAAGATCATCTATCCGTAATACTCTATGTTGTGTTTGTCGGGATCCGATGGATAGAGAATACCATGTCATGTTAATTATCAAGTTATTACATATGTGTTGTTTATGATCTTGCATGCTCTCCGTTACTAGTAGAGGCTCGGCCAAGTTTTTGCTTTTAACTCCAAGAGGGAGTATTTATGCTCGATAGTGGGTTCTGATGGCGTGTATTTCACACGTTCGTTGGGCAACCCCAAGAGGAAGGTATGATGCGCACGGCGGCAAGTTTTCCCTCGAGAAAGAAACCAAGGTTTATCGAACCGGGAGGAGCCAAGAAGCACGTTGAAGGTTGATGGCGGCGGGATGTAGTGCGGCGCAACACCAGGGATTCCGGCGCCAACGTGGAACCTGCACAACACAACCAAAGTACTTTGCCCCAACGAAACGAGTGAGGTTGTCAATCTCACCGGCTTGCTGTAACAAAGGATTAACCGTATTGTGTGGAAGATGATTGTTTGCGAGAGAAAACAGTAAAAACAAGTATTGCAACAGATTTGTATTTCAGTATTAAAGAATGGACCGGGGTCCACGAGTTCACTAGAGGTGTCTCTCCCATAAGATAAAAGCATGTTGGGTGAACAAATTACGGTCGGGCAATTGACAAATAGAGAGGGCATAACAATGCACATACATGACATGATAAGTATAGTGAGATTTAATTGGGCATTACGACAAAGTACATAGACCGCCATCCAAGCTGCATCTATGCCTAAAAAGTCCACCTTCGGGTTATCGTCCGAACCCCCTCCGAGTATTAAGTTGCAAAGCAACGGACAATTGCATTAAGTATGGTGCGTAATGTAATCAACAACTTCATCCTCGGACATAGCGCCAATTTTTTATCCCTAGTGGCAACGAGCACAACACAACCTTAGAACTTTTCGTCACTCTGTCCCGGTGTCAATGCGAGGCATGAACCCACTATCGAGCATAAATACTCCCTCTTGGAGTTAAAAGCAAAAACTTGGCCAGAGCCTCTACTAGTAACGGAGAGCATGCAAGATCATAAACAACACATATGTAATAACTTGATAATTAACATGACATGGTATTCTCTATCCATCGGATCCCGACAAACACAACATAGAGTATTACAGATAGATGATCTTGATCATGTTAGGCAGCTCACAAGATCCAACAACGAAGCACAATGAGGAGAAGACAACCATCTAGCTACTGCTATGGACCCATAGTCCAGGGGTGAACTACTCACTCATCACTCCGGAGGCGACCATGGCGGTGTAGAGTCCTCCGGGAGATGAATCCCCTCTCCGGCAGGGTGCCGGAGGAGATCTCCGAATCCCCCGAGATGGGATCGGCGGCGGCGTCTCGATAAGGTTTTCCGTATCGTGGTTTTTCGCCTCGGGGGTTTCGCGACGGAGGCTTTAAGTAGGCGGAAGGGCGAGTCGGGGCTCGACGAGGGGCCCACACCACGGGCGGCGCGGGCCCCCCTTGGCCGCGCCGCCATGTGGTGTCGCCACCTCGTGGCCCCACTTCGTATGCTCTTCGGTCTTCGGAAGGTTCGTGGCAAAATAGGCCCCCGGGTCTTTGTTTCGTCCAATTCGAGAATATTTCGTTACTAGGATTTCGAAACCAAAAACAGCGAAAACGAGAACGGCACTTCGGCATCTTGTTAATAGGTTAGTTCCGGAAAATGCACGAATATGACATAAAGTGTGCATAAAACATGTAGGTATCATCAATAATATGGCATAGAACATAAGAAATTATCGATACGTCGGAGACGTATCAAGCATCCCCAAGCTTAGTTACGCTCGTGCAGAGCGAGGTAAAACGATAACAAAGATAATTTCGAAGTGATATGCCATCATAACCTTGATCATGCTATTTGTAAACATATGTAATGAATGCAGCGATCAAAACAATGGTAATGACATGAGTAAACAAGTGAATCATAAAGCAAAGACTTTTCATGAATAGTACTTCAAGACAAGTATTAATAAGTCTTGCATAAGAGTTAACTCATAAAGCAATAAATCAAAGTAAAGGTATTGAAGCAACACAAAGGAAGATTAAGTTTCAGCGGTTGCTTTCAACTTGTAACATGTATATCTCATGGATAATTGTCAACATAGAGTAATATAACAAGTACAATATGCAAGTATGTAGGAATCAATGCACAGTTCACACAAGTGTTTGCTTCTTGAGGTGGAGAGAGATAGGTGAACTGACTCAACATAAAAGTAAAAGAATGGTCCTTCAAAGAGGAAAGCATCGATTGCTATATTTGTGCTAGAGCTTTTATTTTGAAAACATGAAACAATTTTGTCAACGGTAGTAATAAAGCATATGAGTTATGTACATTATATCTTACAAGTTGCAAGCCTCATGCATAGTATACTAATAGTGCCCGCACCTTGTCCTAATTAGCTTGGACTACCGGATCTTTGCAATGCACATGTTTTAACCAAGTGTCACAATGGGGTACCTCCATGCCGCCTTGATGACCCACAAGTATAGGGGATCGCAACAGTCTTCGAGGGAAGTAAAACCCAATTTATTGATTCGACACAAGGGGATGTAAAGAATACTTATAAGGCTTAACAACTGAGTTGTCAATTCAGCTGCACCTGGAAAAGCACTAGCAACAGGGGTGATGTGAAAGTAGCAGTGGTATGAGAGCAATAGTAATAGTAACACGACGCGGTAATAGTGATATGAGAGCAATAGCACCGGAAAACGAGTTGACATGTAGAACAAGTATATGATGATGAAAGATGGACCGGGGTTCCCGGCTATCTACACTAGTGGCAACTCTCCAATAACAAGTGTTGGGTGAACAAATTACGGTCGGGCAATTGATAGGATTGAAATAGCATTAAGACGGAATATCAAGATCATTAATCATGTAGGCATGTTTTCCAATAATAGTCGTACGTGCTCGCAATGAGAAACTTGCACAACATCTTTTGTCCTACCAGTAGGTGGCGGCCAGGGCCTCAAGGGAAACTCTTCGGATATTAAGGTACTCCTTTTAATAGAGTACCGGAGCAAAGCATTAACACACCGTGAAAACATGTGATCCTCACATCACTACCATCCCCTCCGGTTGTCCCGATTTCTGTCACTTCGGGGCCATTGGTT
>NC_061514.1:260961265-260991987 GCF_022539505.1 Lolium rigidum
GTGTCCTCGAGAACGTTTGGTCATTATAAGTAAACAAACCGGCTTGTCCTTTGTGCTAAAAAGGATTGGGCCAATCGCTGCAATTATTTCTCTCGCACTTTACTTACTTGTACTTATTTCATCTGCTATATCAAAACCCCCTGAATACTTATCTGTGAGCATTTACAGTGAATCCTTCATCGAAACTACTTGTCAACACCTTCTGCTCCTCGTTGGGATCGACATTCTTACTTATCGAAGATACTACGATACACCCCCTATACTTGTGGGTCATCACATTACAAATAGATGATCTTGATCATGATAGGCAGCTCACAAGATCTAACATGATAGCACAAGAGGAGAAGACAACCATCTAGCTACTGCTATGGACCCATAGTCCAAGGATGAACTACTCACACATCAGTCCGGAGGCGATCATGGTGATGTAGAGTCCTCCGGGAGATGATTCCCCTCTCCGGCAGGGTGCCGGAGGCGATCTCCTGAATCCCCCGAGATGGGATTGGCGGCGGCGGCGTCTCTGGAACTTTTTCCGTATCGTGGCTCTCGGTAATAGGGTTTTCGCGATGGAGAGTATAAGTAGGCGGAAGGGCAGAGTCGGGGGGCGCTCGAGGGCCCCACACCATAGGCCGGCGCGGGCCCCATGCTGGCCGCGCTGCCCTATGGTTAGGGCGCCTCGTGGCCCCACTTCGTATCCTCTTCGGTCTTCTGGAAGCTCCGTGGAAAAATAATACCCTGGGCGTTCGTTTCGTCCAATTCCGAGAATATTTCCTGTGTAGGATTTCCGAAACCAAAAACAGCACAAAACAGGAACTGGCACTTCGGCATCTTGTTAATAGGTTAGTGCCGGAAAATGCATAATAATGAGGTAAAGTGTGTATAAAACATGTGAGTACAATCATAAAAGTAGCATGGAACATAAGAAATTATAGATACGTTTGAGACGTATCAAGCATCCCCAAGCTTAGTTCCTACTCGCCCTCGAGTAGGTAAACGATAACAAGGATAATTTCTGAAGTGACATGCTATCATAATCTTGATCAATACTATTGTAAAGCATATGAAGTGAATGAAGTGATTCGAATCAATGGTAAAGACAATGATTAAACAACTGAATCATATAGCAAAGACTTTTCATGAATAGTACTTTCAAGACAAGCATCAGTAAGACTTGCACAGGAGTTAACTCATAAGGAAATAAATTCTTAGTAGAAAGTTTTGAAGCAACACAAAGGAAGATATAAGTTTCAGCAGTTTCTTTCAACTTCAACATGTTTATCTCATGGATAATTGTCAACACGAAGTAATATGATGAATGTAGATAAGCAAGTATGTAGGAATCAATGCACATAGTTGACACAAGTGTTTGCTCCTAAGATAGAAAGAAATAGGTAAACTGACTCAACATAAAGTAAAAGAATTGGCCCTTCGCAGAGGGAAGCATGGATTACTGTTTTTGTGCTAGAGGTTTTCATTTTGAAAACATAGAAACAATTTTGTCAATGGTAGTAATAATTCATATGTGTTATGCATAAGATGTCCTATAAGTTGCAAGCCTCATGCATAGAGTACCAATATCGCTCGCACCTTGTTCTAATTAGCTTGGATTTACATGGATTATCATTGCATAACATATGTTTCAACCAAGTGTCACAAAGGGGTACCTCTATGTCGCCTGTACAAAGGTCCAAGGAGATAGATCGCATTTGATTTCTCGTTTTTGATAGATCTCAACTTAGGACATCCATACCGGGACAACATAGACAACAGATAATGGACTCCTCTTTTAATGCTTAAGCATTCAACAACAGATAATATTCTCATAAGAGATTTGAGGATTGATGTCCAAACTGAAACTTCCACCATGATTCATGGCTTTGGTTAGCGGCCCAATGTTCTTCTCTAACAATATGCATACTCAAACCATTTGATCATGATAAATCACCCTTACTTCAGACAAGACGAACATGCATAGCAACTCACATGATATTAAACAAAGGTGAAATAGTTGATGGCGTCCCCAGAAACATGGTTACCGCTCAACAAGCAACTTATAAGAAATAAGACACATAAGCTACATATTCAATACCACAATAGTTTTTAAGGCTATTTTCCCATGAGCTATATATTGCAAAGACAAGGAATGGAATTTTAAAGGTAGCACTCAAGTAATTTACTTTGGAATGGCAGAGAAATACCATGTAGTAGGTAGGTATGGTGGACACAAATGGCATAGTTTTTGGCTCAAGGATTTGGATGCACGAGAAGTAATCCCTCTAAATACAAGGCTTTGGCTAGCAAGGTTGTTTGAAGCAAACACAAGTATGAACCGGTACAGCAAAACTTACATAAGAAGATATTGCAAGCATTATAAGACTCTACACTATCTCCTTGTTGTTCAAACACTTCACCAGAAAATATCTAGACTTTAGAGAGACCAATCATGCAAACCAAATTTCAACAAGCTCTATGCTAGTTCTTCATTAATAGGTACAAAGTACATGATGCAAGAGTTTAAACATGATCTATTTGAGCACAACAATTGCCAAGTATCAAATTATTCAAGACATTATACCAATTACCACATGAAGCATTTTCTGTTTCCAACCAAATAACAATGAACGAAGCAGTTTCAACCTTCGCCATGAACATTAAAAGTAAAGCTAAGAACACCAGTGTTCATATGCAACAGCGGAGCGTGTCTCTCTCCCACACAAAGAATGCTAGGATCCGATTTTATTCAAACACAAACAAAAATAAAAACATACAGACGCTCCAAGTAAAGCACATAAGATGTGACGGAATAAAAATATAGTTTCACTAGAGGTGACCTGATAAGTTGTCGATGAAGAAGGGGATGCCTTGGGCATCCCCAAGCTTAGATGCTTGAGTCTTCTTGAAATATGCAGGGATGCACCACGGGGGCATCCCCAAGCTTAGACTTTTCACTCTTCTTGATCATATTGTATCATCCTCCTCTCTTGATCCTTGAAAACTTCCTCCACACCAAACTCAAAACAAACTCATTAGAGGGTTAGTGCATAATCAAAAATTCACATATTCAGAGGTGACATAATCATTCTTAACACTTCTGGACATTGCACAAAGCTACTGAAAGTTAATGGAACAAAGAAATCCATTCAACATAGCAAAAGAGGCAATGCGAAATAAAAGGCAGAATCTGTCAAAACAGAATAGTCCGTAAAGACAAATTTTTCAGGGGCACTTAACTTGCTCAGATGAAAAAGCTCAAATTGAATGAAAGTTGCGTACATATCTGAGGATCACGCACGTAAATTGGCAGATTTTTCTGAGTTACCTACAGACGGGGCTACTCAATTTAGTGACAGCAAGAAATCTGTTTCTGCGCAGTAATCCAATTCTAGTATCAACCCTACTATCGAAGACTTTACTTGGCACAACAATGCAATAAAATCAAGATAAGGAGAGGTTGCTACAGTAGTAACAACTTCCAAGACTCAAATAATAAACAAAAGTCCAGAAGTAAAATAATGGGTTATCTCCCATAAGCGCTTTTCTTTAACGCCTTTCAGCTAGGCGAAGAAAGTGTGAATCAAGTATTATCGAGAGATGAAGCATCAACATTAGAGTTGGGAGTTTTCTCAACAATGCATTGTATCTTGTCTATGTAAGTTTCAAAGGCTCCCCTTTCATTACTTTTAGGCTTACTATCCTCCTCAAATAAATTTTCAGGAACAATCCAATCAAAATTCTTTTCTAGTGCCTCATGCATTCCTATGAGCTTAAGAGGTATTGGTACTTTAATCTCCCCCTCACAATTGGTTTTATTAGTGTACTTTAGCCTATCTTTTTCCATCTTTTCAAGGGTATTTGCAAAATTGGTAAAACACCCAAGCATCTTATGTTTAATAAAGACTTTTCTAGCTTCTTTAGCTACATCACCAAATTCTTTAAGAAGGGTTTCTAAAACAAAATCTTTCTTCTCTCCTTCTTCCATATCGGAAAGTGTAAGAAACATATGTTGCATTATAGGATTAAGATTAACAAACCTAGCTTCCAACATGTGCACTAAAGAGGCAGTAGCAATTTCATAAGTAGGGGCAAGTTCTACCAAGTGTCTATCTTCAAAATCTTTAACCGTACTAACATGAGTGAAAAATTCTTCTATATTATCTCTTCCAATGATAGACCCACGCCCTACCGGTATATCTTTCAGAGTGAACTTAGGAGGAAGCATAATGAAATAAACAAAAGGTAAATAAAGTAAATGCAAGTAAATTTTTTTTTGTGTTTTTGATATAGAGAAAGCAAACAAAGCAGTAAATAAAGTAAATGCAAGTAACTATTTTTTTGTATTTTTTTTGATATAGAGAAAACAAAGCAGTAAATAAAATAAAGTAAAGCAAGAAAAAAACAAAGTAAAGAGATTGGATGTGGGAGACTCCCCTTGCAGCGTGTCTTGATCTCCCCGGCAACGGCGCCAGAAAAATTGCTTGATGACGCGTAAAGCACACGCCCGTTGGGAACCCCAAGTGGAAGGTGTGATGCGTACAGCAGCAAGTTTCCCTCAGTAAGAAACCAAGGTTTATCGAACCAGTAGGAGTCAAGGGCCACGTGAAGGTTGTTGGTGATGGAGTGTAGTGTGGCGCAACACCAGGGATTCCGGCGCCAACGTGGAACCTGCACAACACAATCAAAATACTTTGCCCCAACGTAACAGTGAGGTTGTCAATCTCACCGGCTTGTTGTAAACAAAGGATTAAATATATGGTGTGGAAAATGATGTTTGTTTGCGAAGAACAGTAGAGAACAATGATTGCAGTAGATTGTATTCAGATGTAAAAGAATGGACCGGGGTCCACAGTTCACTAGTGGTGTCTCTCCAATAAGAAATAGCATGTTGGGTGAACAAATTAAGTTGGGCAATTGACAAATAGAGAGGGCATAACAATGCACATACATATCACGATGACTAATATGAGATTTAATCAGGACATTACGACAAAGTACATAGACCGCTATCCAGCATGCATCTATGCCTAAAAAGTCCACCTTCGAGTTAGCATCCGCACCCCTTCCGGTATTAAGTTGCAAACAACAGACAATTGCATTAAGTATGGTGCGTAATGTAATCAACACAAATATCCTTAGACAAAGCATTAATGTTTTATCCCTAGTGGCAACAAGCACATCCACAACCTTAGAACTTTCTGTCAATGTCCCAGATTCAATGGAGGCATGAACCCACTATCGAGCATAAATACTCCCTCTTGGAGTCACAAGTATCAACTTGGCCAGAGCCTCGACTACCAACGGAGAGCATGCAAGAACATAAACAACACATATATGATAGATCAATAATCAACTTGACATTGTATTCCATATTCATCGGATCCCAACAAACACAACATGTAGCATTACAAATAGATGATCTTGATCATGATAGGCAGCTCACAAGATCTAACATGATAGCACAAGAGGAGAAGATAACCATCTAGCTACTGCTATGGACCTATAGTCCAAGGATGAACTACTCACACATCAGTCCGGAGACGATCATGGTGATGTAGAGTCCTCCGGGAGATGATTCCCCTCTCCGGCAGGGTGCCGGAGGCGATCTCCTGAATCCCCCGAGATGGGATTGGCGGTGGCGGCGTCTCTGGAACTTTTTCCGTATCGTGGCTCTCGGTAATAGGGTTTTCGCGACGGAGAGTATAAGTAGGCGGAAGGGCAGAGTCGGGGGGCGCTCGAGGGCCCCACACCATAGGCCGGCGGGGCCCCATGCTGGCCGCGCCGCCCTATGGTTAGGGCGCCTCGTGGCCCCACTTCGTATCCTCTTCGGTCTTCTGGAAGCTCCGTGGAAAAATAAGACTCTGGGCGTTCGTTTCGTCCAATTCCGAGAATATTTCCTATGTAGGATTTCTGAAACCAAAAACATCACTAAACAGGAACTGACGCTTCAGCATCTTGTTAATAGGTTAGCGCCGGAAAATGCATAATAATGATGTAAAGTGTGTATAAAACATGTGAGTATTATCATAAAAGTAGCATGGAACATAAGAAATTATAGATACGTTTGTGCCGTATCAGCCAGCAAGCTCTCGAGCATCGCCATGATGATAGCAAGCCCATGCCGTCCTCGCCTTGCCTCTTCGCGCACCAGAGCAGCCGCGCCATGGACGCCACCGTGCGCACCCCCGCAGCACACCTCGCCGCTATAAATAGAGAACCTCCCCGCACCATCTCTTCACACCAGCAACTTCCCCTCTCATCACTGACTCTCCTCGAACACATCCATCTCCACATTGCCACCGGAACCACCTCAATTGCTCGCCGGAGGACTGCCAGTATCGTAGCAAAGGCGCCGTCGATTGGAGCCACCTCGAGCGACGCCACCAGTACCAGGAGACTCGCCGTCCTCGACAACGTCCCCCTGCGTCAACACCGACGACCGCCGGACCGCCGGTAAGCCGCCAACCCCCAAGCCTCGCCGCCAGAGACACCGGATCTCGTCGGAGAAGACGATGATCCTCAGCCGTCAGATCCACTTCTAATCCTACGCCTCACACTCACGCGTACCGATTCGCTCGTTATGAGCCGCTGATGGGTGGACCCCATCGTCAGACGGCCTGCTCGCGCGAGACGCGCAGTGGGCCGGCCCATTTCTTTTTCTCTCCTGGGCCAAGTCATTTTCCCGCGCGAGCCCGTCAGTTTGAATTCGAATTATTCATTTAGTTTAAATTTCAACACTGGTGCTGCACTAAAAATTGAATAACTTCAAATCTAGAAACTCAAATTGAGTGATTCCAATTTTGTATGAAGGCTTATGAAATGATCTAACAAACCCCACTGGTTTCAAACCCTAGTTCTTTGTAGATCAAGTGCAACAAAACTAGCAAGTCAGTGACTTTTCCAAATTCAAACAATTATTAAAAATCAACCATAATGAGTTTTGAGGTGATTTAAATTCTCATAAATCACATTTCAAGAACTATAATTGTTTATGCAAAAACATGATATAGTTGTTGAAGATGATCATGGGCTAGAATAAAAAATTGGCTATGTAGTCAATACTAGCCCATTTAAATTATTTTCAAAGTTAGGATTTTAAATCTATGAGGTGTAGCACCTCATTTAAATCATCTTCCCAAGTAAAGTAAGGTAGGGTGATGACCTTATCTACATTGCCTTATACTTGCTTATTTGAGGATTTAAATCTTAGTATTTATAAATGAGAGGAAATTATTTCTCTCACATTAGTGTAGTAAAACCCTAGTGATTAAGTGGAGTGATGATTGGGGTGATAATAGGTCATCTTGATTGAGCCATTAGGGCTAAGTAGCCTCCATAAGTATTGATTGGTGTTTGTTACCTCGTATTCGTTTATAGACGCTAGTACCGAAGGATACGAAGAGGAGGAGGTCTTCTACGAGGAGGAAGAAGAACACTTTGACCAGTACTCCAACCAAGGCAAGCTACCCTAATACAAGCTCTACCATGCCAAGTTACTAGTGCAAAATACCATGGCACTAGTATTGGTGTTTCAAGTCTTATTCATCCAAACCCAAGTTTTTACCTTGCTTTACTCTTTACTTTATTTATCAAAGCTTACTTATTGTTTTCTTACTTTGTGTCTAAGTATAGAGTATCACAAGAAGTGTCACACTTAGCTTAGCAAGAAAAACTATGGTAGCACCCCTCATGATTAGTTGCTACTGCTAAACTAAAATTTGGTTTACTCTAGATGGGAACTTGTGAAGCAAGTGATTTGTGAAAACCTTGGAATGATGATTCATTCCATCGAAAGTTTTGAAGGTGAAGGTGACCCTTGAATGACTTGGAGAATTTGATCAAAACTGATGGTTGGGTTCGGATGCGATACCATTCCAATTTTAGAGTACCCCCACAATACCTGATTATAGGTAAGGCTTTAGCTGGAAAATTATGTACCTTAGTGTGGGTTCCCTCTAACAAGCGTCATAGAGGTTATGCCGAGGCTGCCTCCGTTAAAAGTGAAATGACGTGAAAAGAGTTGAATATCCTACCCAAGCCCTGTTCAGTTCCCGGGATGACGGTTTGTTATCACCGGGAGGCCAAGCTCATGGGGGAGGTGCCTCTACTAGAGTATGTAAGTGAAAGGTTAATATGGTTGATGATCCGCATACTGAGTTATGATGATTCATGGCTATCCTAACAGATGTAATCAAAAGTTGTGGCACAAGAGTACAACCTCTACAGAGTTTAAACTATTCGAATAGCCGCGTCCACGGTCATGGACAGTTGGAAAGGCCATACTGTTCCGTCATCAGAACTTTTCCAAATGTGGCTCGTAACTTGTGTTTTGAACTTGAATGGTGACTTGGTTTTGAATCACAACAAGGGTTGTGGGAATGACACTAATGTTCCCACCTGAGTAAGTCTAGGAAAATAAAGAGTCTTAACTAGTAAGTGCTTATGAAATAAAACTAGCTTTATGCAAATGAAACTAGAGCTTAGAACCTACTTAGAGCTATTAGTACTTCTATTAGAATAGTTTGCGAGTACTTTAAAGTACTCATGGCTTTGTCCCTGGCTATTCAAATGGCCAGACTATGAAGAGGAGACCCCGTACCCGGAAGATGGTCAGCAGGACGTCTACAATAACTAGGACTACCCCCTGACGTCAAGCGTTGCCTGTGGAGCTGATGAACCACTACTACGTATCTTCCGCTGTGTGTTATGTATTTGATCTCTAGATCAATTGTTGTAATGAACTGGATCATGTGATCCTTTGTTGTAAGACAATTATGGTTTGTAATAAATGATGTGCTGTGATATGAACTTATTATGTCTCGCAAAAACAATCTTCCTGGGATTGCGACGTATGGCATAATAGGCATCTGGACTTAAAAATCCGGGTGTTGACAGGATGCACAACCATTGTCGAATGTAGATCTAAATACGAAAGAGTACCTACACTCGACGAAGAGGTGTAAAACTGATTTTGTTGTTTGCTTGCAAAGACGGCAAGGCCACAATTTCGCCACCCATGTTTTTGCTGAGTTTATCAAGTCCAAGATCACGGAGCTTTGGCACCACGTGCAGTAGTTGGACTCATGTGCAAGAGGAAGCGTTCTCTATCTACCCCTTGTTAGAGCACCTCCACCTGCACGTTAAATAGGCGCTGGCAGTGCGCTATGGGGGTACGTCGGCAGTTGCTCCCTCCACTTGGGGAGGACTGCCCCACACCGGCGACCCCAAACCGGCATCCCCAATAGGATTTTTTGACAAAAAAAATAAATCTAGCAAATAGGGATAGAGATTTGAATGAAGTTTTCCTGTCGGATTGACGGCCACGTCGCCCTCGCCGAACAAGGGGGAGTACCGAGCGCGGTTGTCCATCTACGACAAACGCATCTGTGACATCGACTGTGGTTCCGTGAAGAACATCGGCGTTGAGAAGGAGGAGCTCCTGCGCACGGTCTTGGCGTAGAACTCGCTCACAGCTTCTGAGTACTGTTGCGTCCCGCCGAGCCTGTGGCATACCTGTGTCGGTTCCGCCTTTGCTGCGGCCGTGGCCTGGTTCGCCTGGCCAGTATTTGATCAAGCACATGAGCAACAGCAGGTAGAGCAAGGCTAGCACAACAAAAATATAGGGATGCAAAGTATGCAAAAGATTGAGCTCCCTAAGACGATGCGATCATGTTACCCAGCCGAAAGCCCCTCTTGATAGTGCGGCTATCTATCCTATAACCCGGTCTCCCAATAACCACCGTGAGACCGGTAAAAGTAAAAATTTAGCAAGAACATACCTTTGCCTTGCGCATCCGGCTTGATCTTGATGACAACGCTTCAAGTTCCACTCAAGCCGGAATGCCTCACTTGATCGTTGTTGCTTCGTGAAGACTCACAGTTGCTCCCCCATACACCACTATGACATAGCTCCATTGAGGCACATCTTCACATGCCCAATCACCAAATGGACGGCAAGCTTCAATCATGATCTTCTTGAATTCAATCTTCGTTCTTAATCTTGGTCAACCATGTATCTCTTCATGCTCTATCATAATATATTGATCATTCATTTGTTAACACATATGTTAGAGCATGGCTAACTTGAGTTCCACACGAGAACAACATCTTTATTTCTTTTTCTTGATCATATCATAGTCTTCTCTTAAAATCGATGATCTTGATGCCAATACCAACGGTATAACATTATATTGATGGCATCCACACTTGAATCCAACATATGAACTTCAAGAAATACCTATGGAATATTCCTTCATATAAACACAATGAAAACATTAGTCCATAGAGGATTTTCATTAATTACCAAATACACACTTAGGGGCAATGTACCTTTACATTATTAATATATGCTCCTTGTAAAAAAAACTACATGGCCTGCCCGTCAGTGTCACATAAGCCACTCCTACTCCCGCCGCCCAAAAACCTCGTATTTCACCGGTACCAAGTCCTAGCCTGCGATGGACGATGCCGCCTCCATGGACATCGACCAAGATGCCCCAAGTAGCGCCCCAGTCGTCCCAGAGCTTGCCCCAAAGCAGGATGCTGCCGTGGGGTGGAGGCGAAGGTGCCAAGAAGGAGCAGACGACGGAGGAGAGGGTGATACAAACAAAAAACCCAAGGACCGATGCACCATCTTGCAGGCAAAGAAAGCCCATCAAGCTATCGAAGTTTCCGCCAGGGCGGCCGTTGAGATGGTTCTGGAGATGCAGGCCAACGCGAACACCCAGCTCGGGATATCTCCTTTCGTCGTTGAGGCCATGCTCATGTTGAAGCGGGAGTCAATCATCGGCCGCGCCTAGGCCTCGTTGACGAGCTCTATAAGTTCCCAGAGCACACTGCCACCTCTACATCCACGGTCGTCACTTCTGCCACCGGCTACACCATGTCCCGCAATAAAGGTCTAGACATCATTGTCCCGCCTCGCCAGCTCACGGACATTCTTGCCGGATGACCCGTACAAAGAGACTTCCTCGGGGACCCTCACCTAGACCTGAACCGCACGATGGGTGGGGAACCACCAGCCGACACCATTAGGAAGACTCGGGCGATCCTGACGGAGAACATGCCCGCTGTCCGCAACCTATTCGACGAAATTCCACGGTCCCTCCTCATACTGAGCAACCCGACATTCTCATCGCACCTTGTGCCCCTTATCGTGTGCTATATCCATCTGATGCCTCGTGATTTGTAGGCCTACTATGCCGAGTATCACGAGGCATGCATGGACACGACGATCCATGGCAACGGCTTCATCCCGGTAGACAACCTTGGGACCGAAACCCAGAGCCAAGGGTACACCATCGATGGGGTGCCATTGTTGTCCCAATTTGTCCAATCAATGGACCAAGACTCTCCTGTGCTTGATGATGGCGAGGGCTTCGAGTAGGGTGAGCCCAAGGCCGAGGCCGAGAAGCCGGCGATGGAAATAAGAAGGGCACAAGCCAAAGGACCGTTGGCTACACCAACAAAGAGGACCTCGTGCTCTGCCATTCTTGGCTCTCCATTAGCGAAGATCCTATATGTGGTGCCGAGCAAAAAGGCCAAGCGTGTTAGAGGAAGTTCTCCCAAGAATTCCATGAACACCGACGACTAGCAACGTTCCGTATTCATGGTATCCACAACCAACCATCTCTCCAAAAGAGGTGGGCATACATCCAACAAGAAACAAACAAGTTTTGTGGGACGATCGATCATGTCGTTTCGCGCAAAGTGAGCGGACGCGGCATTGTCGATGTGGTAACGACACGTTTAGCTTGGTTCGTGAATGTAAATATGTTGGCTTATCACCAAGGTCTAACAAATTGCGTATGCGCATGTGCCTCGGGCCTTGAAGTGCTTCAAGGCATCATGGGGAAAGGGCTACCACATGGTCCTCGGTAGGCTTGTAGGGTGAAGAAATCTCCAAAGGTTACATAGCCTATATGATCCGCGTCAAGAATGGCGGAGCCAGTGTAGCGGTGGCCATCGATGCCAAAGACGAAGCCGGACCAAAATGCCCTGCCATCTCGACCAAGGGGGCACAAAATCCACCAAGGCCAATCCCAAGCATGATGCGTCGGCCCTCGCGTGCAAGACCTTGAAGACGATGATGGCCAAGACACAAGAGGCCCTGTCCAAGAGGGATGAGAAGTGCCACCGGAAGAAGGAGCCGACCGCCTCCCACCTTCATCGACCTCGCCGAGCATGCCATAGAGGTCCAAAGGATAGACGCTGTGACCAAGTTTCTTGTGGAGGAGAACCGTATCATGTCCGCCTACTTAACCATCCTGATCCAGACCAAAGGGTTTGGTTTGAGAAGAAGAGGGTCATCATCTGGGAACGTGATGCGTGATCGCCAACATCTATCCTACTTTGCTTTATTTTATTCGAACTTGTGCCCCTTTTTGCAATGTGGTTAACTACTTATGTGCCTTTTCTGATTGACTAAACTAGCCGAACTTTTATTTTCTTTGTTTGTATGGGCAATTTGGCTCATGTATTAACTGTTTTTGGCGAATTTGGATCAATATTTTTTTCGCCTGCCTAGCAAAATATGTCGGGCCATTAGGCTATCCTGGCCCAGAAGAACATACAACAATATCATATTTATGCTCACGGTCCAAACTAAACGAATATTTTTCGTGTCTGAAATTGCTTGGCGGCCGCTGGAGATTCCCTTGACACAGACCACAGTTTTTTTTTTTTTTTTTTTTTTGAGAAACACAGACCACAGCTGGCTCAGCCGCTGCAGCATCTGCACAAATATGGTCGATCGTCTCGTGGGCCAAGGAAATTTAAACCAGAGTTTTTCGCCTGTTTGGCAAGGGCTGTCCACATCCATGTGCCATATGTTCGCATGGCATGCAGATGCAGTTAATGCTCATCTGTTAGTTGTCGGCCCGGCCTGGCATGGCACTTGTGATTTTCAAATGCTTTTGCTTTCTCCTCCCGACGAAGGTTTCAGGAGCTGGGGATTTTTTTTTTTTAAAAAAAGAACGACATCAGCACAAAATATTGTCATGTCCTTGTTTAATTCGAAATATCTCGAGTGGCAGTAGACAATAGGCCTTCTCAGATGAAATGTGTGAAGAATCACACATACTTTCATGCTGTGAAGAGGAAAGGGAGAGGGGAAATGCATGAACACTCATGCTTTTTCAAGAGATGTTGGTTAGAGGTAAGTATACGCCAATCATAACAAGATCTTAGTTG
The DNA here is from genome assembly GCF_022539505.1 of Lolium rigidum. NCBI lineage: Eukaryota > Viridiplantae > Streptophyta > Magnoliopsida > Poales > Poaceae > Lolium > Lolium rigidum. The sequence continues at coordinate 260,974,451 of NC_061514.1, forward strand.
TACTGATCTTGCTAAAAAATCCAGAGAAGGATAGAAGAGATTCCGTCGAAACAAAATAAGAGAAAGAGAAGAGATGAAGAGAAGAAATAAGAGGCAATGCGACTCTGCTGCTGGAAGCTTAATTATTTCAAATTAATCCCTCCATAATACTATGTACAAGATACATGCTTAGTGCAACAATCTCCCAAGGCATCAAGGGCATGCTGGAAAAACAAATTAAGCAGCAAAGCAAAACTAGTAGCAGCACATACTCCTCTCCACCACCGTCAAGAAACGAGACGGCTGGCGCAAGAAGGCCACCAAGGACGGGGGAGGATGGAGATGGTGGCCGGCTAGCCGGCCGGCCATCGCGAGCGCGCGCAGATTGATTAATTTAAGGTCCTGCCGTAGCCCTAGCACGCGCTCGCGGCTTAGTAGAGCCTGTAGTGGCGGTAGGACTTGAGCATGGCGCCGCAGAAGGTGCAGATGATGGCGCGCCAGGTGACCCGGTGCACGGTGAGGAGGTAGCAGAGGCGCGTCGCCGTCTCCATGTCCGCCACGCTGGCGCAGCCGCCGCACCGCGAGCAGATGCCCGCCGCCGGCTTGCTGCTGCGCACCTTCCGCCGCTGGTCCACCAGGAAGCAGAAGGACACCATGTCCGCGCGCCGCCGGTCACCTTCGGGCTTTCTCTGCCTTCTGGTGCGTGTGCGAGGTAGTAGCTAGTTTACAGCTAAGCCGCGCTCAAGTCGCCCGTTTAGTATGTCACCGCTTCAGCCTGTGTGTATATATACTGGCTGTGCGGTGGTGGTAAGGCAGTGGTAGTTGTGGTCAGCAATGGCGGAGAGCCAGTCAGCAATGTGCGCGGTGCGACGGGCGGAGAGCGGGTAGGAGGAGAGGATTTAAGGCGGCGATTGTATGGGCCGCATTGATGTCTATCTCCGGGCGCCGGGGGTAGGGGTGGTGGCCGGTAGGGGTGGCCATTATGGCCCCTGCCGCGCGCGCGAGTATGCTTCTTGACTAAGTCTGCCGTTGTCCGGTGGTTACTTATGGCCGGGGCAGACAGAAACACGGCGAGCACCAGCACAGACTTGGCCGGCCGTGTGGTCCGCGTGTGATGGCGCCAACTCTCAACCTCCCCGTGCCAAGTGGATCATAGTGTGTGTTTCAGCAACGTTCACTTTCACCATGGTTGGGAGCTCCGCAGGGGGGTGTGGAGGTCGACACAAACCAAATTCGAGCTCCACTTTCACCCTATTGTTTCGGGATTAAAGCAAAGTCCTATTCTTGGATCACATCTCCAAGGTAATCTTTCACCATCTTGTGGCTACACAGATGTATCAGCGGTTGCCTTTGCTTGTCGTTGTGGAAGACCTAGCAGCCCACGCAAGCAGGCTCAACCGCTTGCAGCCGAGATGTGTTTGTTATCTCCATGACCAGGGATGATGTAACCGGCGGGCATTGCTATTTTCGTACTATATTTTTACAATATTTTTTTGTCTTATTCGAATTGAGCCGGTAATGGTTGGATGTAAATTCAGATACAGATTATATCGGATTATGAATATGAAAAGAACTCAAATTAGAGTGGGTAATCAACAAATGTACGCGTACTTTTATTCAAGCAATATGATATAAAAACATGTAACGCAAGATGCACGCTTATTCGTACAATGGACCGATTTGCTTGATAGCACAACATCAAAATCACCCCAAGACAGCTCCGTACATTTACAGTAGACCAATAATAATAGTGTAATTGTGCAATGTGAATGACATGACGAGTTGTGGTAGCATGCATAATTGGGCAGATGGACTAATAGGTTGGCTACGCATTTTGAGCTTGGGTTAATTGAATCGGATAATCCTCTTTCAATACCTCGGATAGTCTGAAAAGGTCAGAGAATCCATATCCGTTGAATTACCATTATCATATCCACCACTATATCCGTTAGATATTATTCATTTGGACAATATCCACATCTGCTTCCGTTAGATATCCGCTTGGACATTATCTACATTCACATCCATACCTAGCTAATTTCTAAAAATGCGTACCATATATTCTCACAAAAAGATGTGGATGTGGATTTAGTGTACCATGCACTCCATACACTACCCATGAGCCATGCCGGTGGAGTTTTGAGATGATCTAGTGTACAAGTACAAAGATCTGAATCCTACGGAAACAATGTATAGAGGCGTCGGTGGACTACGATGGATCGGACGGACGGTGTATCGTGTTCCCCTTACCAACTATGGTTGGAGAGGGAAAAGTATGGGTTAGGGTGCTGGGACAAGGACGGGGCGTAGGTTGCTTGGCAGAGGTTGGTTTGTACTTCAATTAGGTGATGGATAGGAAGCAGCAGGAGCAAGGCGACCGTGTCATGACATTAATGCCGCCCCTAATCCCATTTGGCTTTCGCATAACCATTTCGTGTGTACCATGCGTGTGCAGATGCAGGCTATTCCTTCCTTGCTAAGCGAGCGTGCTGGCGAGGGTTTTGATCCGACTTCTTAAGGGCAAATTGGTTAATTCGGTTAATTAGTTGGGTGCTGCTCCGACCGTGCGGAGCTGCACGCAGTGACAAAATGCAACTTGCTCCTATGATGCTTAGGGCATCTCCAACCGGGCGACCCATCCCGCGCCCGCGCGTCCGGATGGATCCAGCCGGACAAAAACCCGGCCCAGCGCGCGGACCCATCCCTAAAACGGATGCCCGCGGCGTCCGGAACGACGCAAACCCGGCCAAATCTTGGCCGGGTTTGCGTGGCCGCGGACGCGAAAGGCTGGTCGCTCGCGTCCGCCCCTGGCCCGCGTGTCATAGGCATAAATAATATTTTTCATTAAATAGAACTCATTACAATTTTTTTTTAGCTACTACTTCTATCCTAAATACGTACGGGGCCGGCGGCCTCGCCGGCGACTCCTCGCCGGCTCGCCGTCGGGGCCGTGGATTTCACTCGACGCGGGCGGCCTGTACGCGTGAGGATTCCTCTCCAGCTTCCTACGGGCTAGGTGGCGCGTCGGCGGCGGCGCGGGCGTCGGCGGCTGCGCGGGCGGCGGCGCGGGCCTCGGCAGCTTGGACGGAGGGCATCATCCTCCTCCTTTCCGTCCGCGCAGCTCGGGCGCGCTCGCGCTCCGCCTCCTGCGGCGGAACCATCCGCTTCCCGCATAGCTCAAGCTCCTACAGGGCGGCGCGTTCCACAGCGGTGCGCGCGCTCCGAGCGGACGCGGCCGGCGGCTCGGGCCTCGTGGTTGTCCTGCCGCCGGCGCATGCGCTCTTGCCGGCCGCGCTCCGCCGACGCAGGCATCCTCCCGGCGCGCCGCTCGGGCGACGGCATCTCGGATGAGGTGACGGGCTGCTCGCATAGCGAGCGGCTCGTTCTTCCGGCCGAGGAGGTCGCCTGGCGGCGGCGGCCGGCCCGCCGGATGCCCTCGTGCTCCTTCGTCACGCGCGTGAGGTCGGCGAGACGCTCCTCGATGGCGGCGTTGATGTTCGCCGGCGCGAGGTCCTCCGCGGCGACGGGCTCCTCCGCGGCGTCCGCCCCTCCTCCGCGGCCTCGTACCCGCCCGTCCGCGGTCTCGTGCCAGCCCTCCGCGGCCGCTTCCCCCATCTCCGCGTCACCGGCCTTCTTTGCCGCCGCCTCGGCGGCCGACGCGGAGCGCCTCGTCGTCGGTGACCCACCGCGAGTCCGCGCGCTCCTCCTCGTCCGTCCGCGGGAACCTCGGCCCGGCGGCGAGGAGAGCTTGGCCCATGTGGCCCGAAGGGTGCGCGGCATGGCGCCGGAGAAGGTGGAGGGGGAGAGAACGGTGATGCGGTCCGGGTGAGACCGCCGCCGTTCTTTATAGCCGGCGGTCCGGCGGGAAACTTGGGCGCCGGCGCGCGCCAATGGCGTCTTCGCGCTCGCGGGAACCTCGGTGCGCGCAGGATCTTTCCGCGCGTTCCACCGCCCACCATGGCTGTCCCGTCGAGGCCTGCCATGGCGCAGCGCCGCGCAACGAAGACGAACCACGTGGCGTCTCTTTGGGTCGCCGCGTTGGGCGCCGCGTGCGACCCAAACGGACACGCGGACGCGGGGCGCTGTCCGCGTGTCCGGGCGGCCACGAAAACGGCCCAAAACGGACGGCCCAGCGCGTCCGTTTGGGTCGCCCGGTTGGAGATGCCCTTACCTACTCACGGTCCTGCACTGCCTTACAACTCTTCTGCTGAAGTAACATCATCGATTCATAAAAATAAAAAAGCAAAACCCCAAAACTTGTTGCGGGTCTCGTGTGTAATTAGTTGTCCTTTATGGACTGTGACATCCTTAAACGTACCTCTCCTAGCTTTATATCTAGGCTTTCTTTCCATATATAATATAATAGGCAGAGTTTCCATCGGGTTTACCCAAACGGGCCGCAACACGTATTATGGACCGTGACACATATTTATAGGACTAGTTAAATGCCCGTGCGTTGCTACGGGGCCTAATATACAGTTACGTCATTTTTTTTTGTCTATTTCAAATGTGTGCTGGTTTCAGATGAGAAAGTCCCCTCTTCCAAGTGTAGTGTCATAATATGTGCGCGTGAACACAATGTGTATCATCCTCCTACCTTCCCCTCCCCCCGATAGTGCATCATACATATGTATAGTGAAAGGGCACCATGCAAAAATGACAATTTAATTCTTTTTTGTAGTAAGAAAATTTCAATGTTGAACAATATGTGTGTAAAATTGCTCACTTTCACTTAGGATATTCAAATATACAATTCCAACACATAGTGTAACAAAATTTCTTCTAGGTCAAAAATTCAATCCTGGTCACTTGACCTTGACCTTCGATTATTTGAAATGTCATCTCAAGATGATGCATTCTACAGCTAGGTTTAAAGATTTTTCAAGTTACCCAATTGTAACGTCATTCTTCAATAGTTGATATATTTTTGGCAATTCGTGATAACTTCTTTTTATAACAAATGGAACCTGGGTAGAACATCGCTTGTACGTTTAACAGATGAAAGCACTTTTATAATATCTGAATCTGGCCAACTCCATTAGACACGGACACTATATCAGTATGACACATATGAACATCAAAAGATGGCCTTCCATTTGCCATAGATACCTAGGTAAAGCAACCACCAAAAATAGCAGGTACTTACACTTTTGATTTATGAGCATATATGGACTTAGCAGCCTGCAAATATACTTGAGTTCTTATAATTGAACTTGCTACCTTTTTTCATACAACTAACTTTTTAAGAAAAAAAAAACAAGTTAATGAAAGATTGGAACTCATCTTGAGATCAAAAAGCGATACACAAGTATAGAAAAACCCAGGTAACGTCAAAGGACTAAGCTACTTCTTTTTTATATGATACAAACCAAGATCAATTAGTGGAGACAATGTTCTTGATTAAAAAAGGAAGTAATCACAGGTTAAACATACAGTAGTTCATATACACAACGCACGAAGTATTACAAACCGAAACACTTGCACCTCGACTGATATAGATTGCCATATTTCCATGAATTTAAACCATAATACATGACCAAAATATACTTCACCTTTGGGCATCTGTGCCGCAAAAAACACCGCCAATCTTTAACCGTATATGGACTGTCAGGCATGAGACCACTCACTCTTCTTGTCTAATAGAATCTGAACCAAAATACATGAGCAAAAGGGCAATGAATAAGTGATATATGTTTTCTTGGACATCAACTGAATCGTGACACGCATCACAAACCTCATCTTTGTTTTTCCAAGATCGTTTTCTCATTTCTAGGAAAACGAAACGAAATAAAAAAAGTTGAAACATTGGTTAATAATTTAAAAGGAATAATTGGTTTTCTCATGGACACTGAGGATTATTTCAGAGGCATCCCAATTTAATCTGCGTGGAGAAAGCGTTAATAGCCATAGAAGGTAGTTCCCTCTTAAAACAAAGCATATCTGCAGAGAGAGTCTGATTAAATACATGCAAATGAGCTCATATGGCTCTTGTTTGGTTCATATGAAACTTTGTAAAAAACGAGGTTAACAATGGATGTACATAGTAGCTATTCATCAATGTAGAAGTATCAATGGCAGAAGGGATAATCTGCAATATCAGTCCATAAAAAAACATGACAGTTCACATGTATCAAAGTTGGGTGATTCTCATCAAGGTCCTTTATTTTCTTGCTTAACTAAAATATTCCTTGGACTATATGAAAGGATATGTAGTGATCACTACAGGGATGGATGCCAACGGGTTTAGGTATACCTGCATGATAGGTCTAAATTGTAAGCAATAGAGTGGAGACACATTAAAAAGCTAACCTCAGATGAATTGAACATAAGTTAGTGCAAAAGTATCAGTGTCTGCCCTTCATAGAAAAAAACAAAAGAAAATCCACTGGCTAGAAAACAACTGGAGAATATTCATCGGGCCTAAAAGGAAATCGAACAAACCACAAAGAGGCATAGAGATGAAAATATAAACTTTGTAAATTTGGATGTATACAATCTTTAAAATATCTTGATAAACTGATCAGGCACGATTAACAACATGATACTGCTAATGCTTAACTCAAAAGCAGTTTGTTCTTTGGCACTTGAGTTTCGTCTCTATTTACTTCCATTTCCATAGAAAAAAAAACTTCCATTTCCATATATGTGCAGAGGTCATTTCGTTCAGCTGCATTTATTAATGTTTTGATAAAATATATTCAAGGAAAACCTATGTTAATTCGATATATTTTTCAAGAAAAACCTATCATAAATCACGGTTCAACCAAAGGGGAAAAGGCATAACCTAAGAGCATCTCCACTCGTTTGGCCTCCTCACGCCGAAATCCGGGGTCAATTTCGTCCGGATTGGACGAAAAAATGGCGTGGGGAGGGCCAGTTTCCCAGCCGCGATCTCAGGCGAAGACGGTGATTTAATTTTGAAAAACGAAAACTCGACGAAATACGGCTAAAAACGATTGAATTTATACTAACTTTAATGATATTTACTATATAGAGGGCGAAGTTCATACATAGAGACCGAATTCGAATATATTTCTAATTCGGCCATGGGAATACAACTTCAATATTAAAACACGGTGCTCTACATGCCGAAATGGCGGTAGAACACCGTGTAGTCCTTGTCGCCATCGCCGCCATCATCGTCGGAGCCGTCGTCGTCGAAATGCGGCGGCGCCGCCGCCGCCTGGCTGCTGCCTTGGCCGAGGTCTCCCCACCGGCCACTGTTGCGAGGCGGGGACGGCGAGGGCTTGTACCACTCGTCGTCGGACTCCTCGAGGTCGATGACGGGGACGTGGACACCGGATGGAGGAGTCGCAGGCCGGCGGTAGCGAGCGGCCTGCTCGAGGAGCCGAGCTTGCCGCTCCGCCTCCTCCTTCTCCCACTGCTCCCTCGACCAGGTGCAGGCCTGGTCGAGGAGCATGGCGTCCTCGGCGAGGATGAGGTCCTGGAGCTCGGCGTCGACCTCGACGCTGATCCGGACGACGAGGAGCTGGCAGCCATGCGTCGTGGCTGCCAGCTGCCCCGGCGGCGGCTGGTCGATGCCCTCGACGGGGGCGGCATTGTCAGAACAGGCGCGTTGCCGCCCTCGATGTGCTCGATGACGACGTCGAGCGTCCGGCCCGGCACGCTCCACCAACGCTTGCGTCCGGCGGTGTTGTTGCGCCGAGGCGGCGGCGGCGGGCCGTCGTAGGAGGCGAGCTCCTGCTCCCACCGCCATAGGAAGTAGGAGTTCCACGCCGTGTAGTTGTCGGGGTGGTAGCGTGGCTCGGCGCGCTCCTGGTCCGACAAGGTCAGACGGGCCTCCTCGATGGCGACGTCAAGGACGTGTCCCTGGGGCGACGGCGGGATTGGCACGCTGCCCGCACTTAGCCGCCACCCGCCGCCGGGAGGCCTCGTATCCGGCGGGCAGGGGTACCCCGCCTGGTGGAGGAGGTGGCCCTCCCACGCGTGGAGCGACCGGAGGGGGAAGCCGTTGTTGGCCGCGCCGTCCTGCTCGTTGAACGCCATGGATCTCGGCGAGGGAGCAGTGGCGGATAGGGTTCGTCTCTGGCTGGGGTTTCGTCGGTGCTACGCGTCGCGGCGAGTTATGTAGGCGGGGCTGGACTCGGCAATTAAATGCCGCGTGGATGCTACGCGTCCGCGGCGAGCTGACCGGCGGCAGCCTTTACTGCGCGCGGAAGATGATGCATGTGCCGCTGACTGGCCGTGTCCATCTCTGTGGCGAAGTCGAAGCGAAAGCGCGGGAGAGAATTCTCGGTGTTTCGCGCGCTTTCGCTTCGTCCGGAGTCCCCGAGCGCGCCTCGGGGGACCGGGGATGGTGTGGGCTCGCCGGATGGATGAAGGCCCAAATCCGGGGAAAAACGTGGAATCGGGGGCGCGACTGGGCCAAATTTCGCCGTCCGGATGAGAAAAACGGCGCTCGGGGGCCTCTTCGGGAAGACGAGTGGGGATGCTCTAACACCACATGACCCTAGAGCCTTCTCGGACGGGATTAAGCGCTCTTACAGGCGAGAGTGGGGGATCATGCGACCATGCTAGACTTGTAGAACAGCTGCACCTACGGATGGATCATGAAATATAGTAGTATCAGAATGAGAAAGTCATCAGCTCAAAATATTGCAGCGGATAAAGAACATCGCATCTGGATGGATTAAAACGTGAACTTTCTTAGGACCTCAAGCTGTATTTGGTGAATTTTATACCTGAGGCTTCATACATGGGGAGTCCTGGACCTTCGGCGAATTCGGTGGGCAACCCTCAGTGAGCGGACACCCCACTTAGCAGAAAATGTAGATCAAGAAGAACCCGAGGTAGACCCTATGTTGATCGAGAAGAACCTGAGGTGGAAGAATAAACCGGTGACGAGCACAACAATTATAACTGCCATGGAAGTGTTAGAGTTCCTCAAGCCGTCGCGTCGTCAGGGCGCCACAAACGAGTTGAATTTCCTCAGACTGCTCATAGTGGGAGTAACATAGCTAGTAACATCACACATCTCAAGACATTTTGATGACATGGCATGCTAATAAATGAAGAAAGAGAGTGAGGTGGTAACTAGCTATGTTACCATAACATCACACACCTCAAAGCAAGATGAGTCTACAACATAATAAATGATACAATGTATGACACCACATATAAGTTACTACCCACTATGAAGGTAGTAACCTAGACTAGTAACATGGCATATGTTACTAGTCTAAGTTACTCTCCACTATGACCAGCCTCAAGGCGCTGGCTCGCTACCATAGATGAGCACCATGTACCCTAGGCGCACGACCTGGACACAGGCAAGCTCATTTGTTTTGATCTTCTTTTCCTTTTTATTGGGACGCGGGTATGGACTGCTGGCACACAGGGAAGGAAAGATCCAATTTAATTTGTCATGATTGATTCTGATCTGATACGGTGATCACTTTTAGGTAGTGACATGCTTGGCATGGAAAGATCATATTTAATTTGTATTGATAGAGTTTAATTTGATACCGTGATTAACGATAATAAATTTAAACAAATGGCGACTTGCCGTGAAAAATGAATCAGACGATTGGATGTTAAACGGAGGCCGTGCGATTAGATTTGATGGCTAGGATGCTTCCAATGACGACCACCAAAGTGCGTTGAGTGTCAAACGACCAACTCCCATTTAATAGTAAAGATGAATGCAGTGGGATGATACAAATTTTCTAAGGGAAGTTGTGTCGGACAATTATGTTTTCAGAAGGAAAAAAAGATAGTAAAGTATGTACACTCTAAGAACTCGATTTGTTCGTACGATTTTCATAATGCGGAGACATGAGAAATGTATGAATGCAATGTCGTGGTGTGTAGAATATTACATGAAATGGAAACACCGGAATTTATCATACTCCTTACAACTCCTAGACATAGGTCTTTAGTGGCACTAGCATGGAGCCCCCGCTTTGCTATGGAGAACGTCTAAGGCTGGTCATACTAGTGAGGAGTAACTTAGATTAGTAATATATGTCATATTACTAGTTTAGGTTACTACCTTCATAGTGGGTAGTAACTTATATGTGGTGTCATGCATTGTATCATGTATTATGTTGTAGACTCATCTTGCATTGAGGTGTGTGATATTATGGTAACATAGCTAGTAATTACCACCTCACTCTCTCTTCATTTATTAGCACGTCATGTCACCAAAATGCCTTGAGATGTGTGATATTACTAGCTATGTTACTCCCACTATGAGCAGTCTACTACCTCCGTCCCAAGGAATAAGGCGCACACGTATTCCAAGACGAACTTTAACCATAAAAATTGAGCAACATAATCTTGATTATATTATATGTAATTAGTATCGTTGGATTCGAATTGAAAAGCACTTTCTAATGATGCTAATTTCATACAAACAATCTTTATATATTTGAAGCAATTCTTGGTCAAACAAAAAACACGTAAAACGAGAACGCCTTATTCCTTGAATCGGAGGTAGTAAGAAAGAAAGAATTTGCTAGGGGAAGGTAAATCCTAAAGTAAGATTTTGAGTTGGAGTGTCATCCCATATTGTTTCAATTGTGTCAGTTGCAAGAGTGTTGGTCATAGAGAGAGTAAGAGTGTGTTTTTATATATGTGTCAGTATTGGTGGTTCCACAAATGAATTCAATAACGTAGTATATTTGTTTGTTAGGTGTCTTATGTATGAGAAGTGGTCCCTCCTATGAATATGATTGCATTTTTCATTTGTATCTTTTATAAGTTAGTGGTTCCACTTATATTATACAAGTAAAAAAATGAAGAGAGGGTGAACTCACCACCAACTTCAATCTTTATGCTCTCTCATATGGTTTGAATTCTCGTTAGGATTTTCATGTGTTTGCTATTACTCCCTCTCAAACTTCCTGTATTTTCCGGTCATCTGTTTTAAACATATATAACTATATCCGATTTCTATATTTTTTACTCATGTGCTTCTAGAATACATGGAAAACCAAACAAATCATAATCAAGTTTGCCAATCGTTTGACATATGGACTGCAACGGTCCTCGAATTCATATGCAAGGACCGCGAGCATGGGTGTCCTATACAATACAAAGGATAACTGATAACGCCAGTACGTCATGTAGAAGGTCTACCGAAACATGCCACAAGAAGGCATTTATTTCTTAGATATAAAACCATGAGTGCGGTTCTAGGGTAAACACTAACCAGTTCTTTATCGCATATGCATTTTTAAGAGTGAATGGTGTGACCTTGTGATTATGTTTTTGGTGCGATGAATGTGAGACGTGCGATCAAGTTGAGACATGTTCTCAACTGCATTTGTGTCAACTTTTAACATCAAAATTGTCAATTACATCGCTACCAACTGCACCACTCTCAGCTCATTGTCTCGACTGCATTAGACAATCATGAATTACTATCATATTATAGCTATTTAGTTTTGTACACATTGATATTTTATATATATATATATTTGATCAAACCTTACATTATGTGACTTTGGAGAAATATTACACCATTTTTCAAGACTGAATAGAGTAATATGTCCATATTGATGGTGCTTATCGTAACGCCGACTTCACACTGTTAGGGAACCCCAAGAGGAAGGTATGATGATCACAGTAGCAAGTTTTTCCTCAGTAAGAAACCAAGGTTTAATCACCAGTAGGAGAAAGGCGTGACTTCTGAAGGTGTTGCTAGCTGTCTAGTGGCAGAACGCACTACTGACGTCAGCAACAACGTGGAACCTGCACATAACACAACCAAAATATTTTGCCCCAACTTACAGTGAGGTTGTCAATCTCACCGGTTTCGCTGAACACAAATGATTAAATGTATCTAGTGGAAGGAGATGTTAGCAGTAATTAAAAAGAACAGAGCTTTGCAGTAAGTAACAGAGCAGGATTGCAGTGGTTGAATTTATCAGTGTAAAGGGGCCGGGATCCACAGTTCACTGGAGGTGTCTCTCCATAGAGATAAATAGCATGTTGGGTGGATAAATTACAGCTGGGCAATTGACAGAATATCGACCATACATGACAAGATGATTACTATGAGATTTGTTTAGGCATTGCAACATAATACATAAACCGTAATCCAACTGCGTCTATGACTAATAATCCACCTTCCGGTTATCGTCTGAACCCCTTTCAGTATTAAGTTGCAAGCAACAAATTATCGCATTAAGCAATATGTGTAAAGTAAACAATAGAATTACCCTTGGATAAAACATTGTTGTTTTCTCCCTAGTAGCAACAACACATCTACAATCTTAGAAGTTAATGTCACTCTCCCAGATTACTAGAGGCATGAACCTACTATCGAGCATAAATACCCCTCTTGGAGTCACAAGCACCTACTTGACCAGAGTATCTACTAGCAACGGAGAGCATGCAAGATCACAAATAACATATGACATGAATATATAATCAACCTCAACATAGTATACAATATTCATCGGATCCCAGCAAACACAACATGTATGATTACATAAGGATGATCTTGATCATGTAGGGCAGCTCACAAGATCTAAACATGATGCACAAATTGGAGAAGACAACCATCTAGCTACTATTAATGACCCATAGTCTAGGGATGAACTACTCACACATCACTTCGGAGGCGGGCATGGCTATGTGGATGCCTCCGACGATGATTTCCCCCACCGGCAGGGTGCGGAGAAGAGCTTCAGAACCCCTCGAGATGGGTTCTGCAATGGCGGCCGCGATGGAACTTTTCGTGGATGGAGGCTCGGGTCTTCAGGGTTTTCCCGAGATCGTGAATAAATAGGCGGAGGGGCGATGTCGGTGGCCACCTGGGTGGGCCAGAACATGCCTTGGCGCGGGCCTAGGCCTAGCCACGCCAAGGGGTGGTTTGGCCCCCCTGTGGCTCCTATTCGTCTCTCCTCTGGACTCTGTCTTCGTTACGGAAAAATATTGACTTCGGCTTTTGTTTCATCCAATTCTGAGAATATTTCATGTACAACTTTTCTGAAATACAAAAACAGCAGAAAACATGGAATTGGCACTATGGCATCTTGTTAATAGGTTAGTGCTGGAAATCATATAAAAGTGCAACAAAGTGTAAGCAAAACATATATGAATTGGTGTAAAACAAACATGTAGAATCAAAAATTATAGATACGTTTGAGACGTATATATGAAGCATCCCCAAGCTTAACTCCTGCTCGTCCTCGAGTAGGTAAGTGATATAACAAAAATAATTTTTGAGGTGACATGAAGCCAACACAATCTTGATCAAGCATTGTAAAGCATTGTGAGCTGGGATCAAAATACTCTAAACATAGGCATGATAGATATGATTCTATAGAACTTAATAACTATGTTATAACATGAAGAGTAACTCAAACAAAAGATCATGAATAATAGTGAATTGAAAGCAACTGTTTGTTTATGAGCACAGAGTAAACATAACAAAGTGGTACTTAACATGTCCTTCATGGAGTAGCAAAACATAAATGCTAGGACACCTTTAAAGTTCAGAGAGTGACTAGATACAAATAATTTAAGAACAAGCAATAGCACAATCATGAATCAATCAATAATAATTTTGGGACTATGCACATTGCACAAGAATGACAACTATGCTCTCTTAATTGGTGCATAAACTAGAAGATGAAGACTCAACATAAAATTAAAAGAGAGACTCTTTGTAGATCGAGTAAGCAAGATAAACAAGTTTTATAAACCTTCCAAAAAGTATGGTACTTATTAGCTTTGAGCTCTCATTGCCCCTATCATAAGCATCTTGAATGGTTAAACTTAATGTGAATCAAATATGAGCTATATGCTTTGCAAACCACAAGTTGAAAATCTCAGCCCCTTAAATACGAGTACCTAAACCTCATGGTACTCAACTTAGGTCCCAAATAAGTTTTTATCATTGTAAGCATACATGTATCATCGAGAACCGCCAATAGGGTACCTCTTGCCCGATGATATGGAGGTACTCTTGTAGGAGCAATCCCATGCCAAAATGACAAGACAAACAGACAATGAGCATCTCAACAATTTTTTATTTACTATTGGTATAGCTTTTTATTGAAAATGCTTCATAGAATGCTCATTATGGTTCGTTGTAAATTTCCACCATGAATGATGCATGGCTTAGATTAGTGGCCCATGCATTTCTCTAACTCATATACAAACTTCATAGACTTATAAGTTTCCATTTTATTTTGCACCGCTATGCATGCATAAACTAAAGAACATAACATAAACTAAATATAAGTGCAATGTCGAAAGTGTTTCCCGTGAAAGCATGGTTATACTAACTCCCAACTTGCAATTTGCAAATATATAAACTTCATAAGATAGGTACAATGATCATGTTTATTAAGTGAAAGAAAGTAAATGTGTCATCAAGTTCGTGAGAGCTTTACTAACTAATTTTCTCATGCCAAAATTTAATTTGGAAGATAAATAAAAACATGATGAATTAATTGGAAAGCAACAATGCTACTAGGTAGATATGGTGGACACAATTGGGAAGGTTTGGCTTATGGTGGTTGGATGCACAAGTAGAGTTCATACTCAGTACAGGCGAAAGCTAGCAAAAGACTAGGAGCGACCAACTAAGAGAGCAGTAATGGCCATAATCATGCATAGAGAAAAAACATTATCAATAAAAGCATAAAGTGATATTACAATTCAAAAACTAAATGACCATAGAGGCTTTAGTTGGCTGGTAGTAGTCATAACATGGTATAAGCATGCGCCAAGTCAACCCAATAAAGCATCAAAGGAGAATACCACAATATTACACTTTTATGATGGAAACAATACATGATTCTTTCAATGGCACATTAAGCACTCTCAGCTATTTGAAACAAGTCATGCCACAACAATAAATACTAAGCGTATGACAATAATAGCATCCAACATGACATGTCAAAGTCTATGCCACAGTCTAGACAAGCTTCCTTTTGCATCACTATAGGCATAAAACATTTTACCCGTATCCAACACCAATCAACTTATTTGAAATAGCTCTCAGAGATGAAATAAAATATGGACCAGAGATCTAATCATACACAAATAATGAATACTAATGAGATCTAAACAAAATTAGAATCAAAAACCAAGAGCTAAACGCAGTACTAGAAAATTAGAACACTCGCAGAATAATAACAATGAGAACTAGAGTGTTCTATGCAATTAAAACGGAGCGGGTCTTTCTACAAAACAAATGTGTCGGGATCCAACATATGCTACAGCAAACAAAACTAAACTAAACTAAAAACAAAATAAAGACGCTCCAAGAACAACACATAGCGTATGAAGCAATAAAAATATAGCGCATAGAGAGATGACCGGTTGCTTTGTTGATGAAGAGGGGATGCCTTGGGCATCCCCGAGCTTTGACGCTTGTACCTCTTGAATATTTCTTGGGGTGCAGGGGTATCCCCAAGCTTGAGCTTTTGTCCATTCTTCATCTCATTACATCATTCTTCTCTCCCTACACTTGAAAACTTCCTTCATACAAAATTTCACACAATTCTCTATTAGCAGCATTAGTACAATCAAAATAAACAAATCCACTTGGGTTCAGTTCTAACATATATAAAACATCTATTAAAGCATTAGATACTGTAGCAATTCTTCAAAAAGATCTTTGATCAAAAGAACTAAAAAAAGAGATTTAAGAGGCAAATACAAATAGTGCAGAAATCTGTCAAAACAGAACATCAGGTAAAGATCGATTTTTTCGAAAACCCTATGTTGCTCATCTTGAAAAGTGGTCAACTAACGAAAGTTAGATAATAACCTGGGGCATACGCATAAACAATGTCAGCTTAAAAATCCGCTCTGGCTATTTTTACGAATTTTTATGGTGACAACACAGAATCTGTTTTGAGGACAACAACTTCTCCAAATTTTACTTTCTTCCTATTAGAGGCTATTGCTGGCACAAAAACGAAATAAAAATGATAAGGAAAGTTTTTTAAAGAGGTAATAACTTCCAAGACTCAACAAAAGAAAAATTACGGAAATAAAACATGGATTATCTCCCAAGAGTGCTTTTCTTTAACGCCTTTTAGCCATGCGCAGAAAAAGAGCAAGCATCAAGTATTATCAAGTGAAGAGGCATCAAAATCATAATTTGTTCTAATAATAGATTCATAAGGTGACTTCTTTCTCTTTCTAGGGAAGTGTTCCATACTTGTCTTGCGTGGGAATTGATATTTAATAATCCCATCTCTCATGTCAATAGCAGCACCAACAGTTTTAAGAAACGGTCTTCCCAATATAATTGGACAAGAAGCATTGCATTCAATATCCAAAACAACAAAATCAACCGGGACCAGGTTATTGTTAACCATAATAATAACATTATCAACTCTCCCCAAAGGTTTCTTTGCAGCAATATCAACAAGATGAACATCCAAACAACATTGTTCTAACAGTGGCAATTTAAGCATATCATTGATTTTCCTAGGCATAACAGAAATACTTGCACCAAGATCACATAAAGCATTGCAATCAAAACCATCTATTTTCATCTTAATGATGGGATCCTAGCCATCTTCTAACTTTTTAGGAATAGAGGCTTCATGTTTTAATTTCTCCTCTCTAATTTGCATAAGAGCATTTGTAATGTGCTTTGTAAAAGCCATATTTATATCACTAGCATTAGGACTTCTAGCAAGATTTTGTAAGAACTTAATTACTTCAGAGATATTGCAATCATCAAAATCAAAGTCATTTTTATCAAAGGTGAAAGGGCTTTGTCTCCCGTACTCCAAAAAATTTCAGCACACTTATCAGGAGTAGTTTCAGTGGTTCTAGGCAATTTTGTAGAAGGGCGGGGACTTTTCCTGCACCAATTATTTTGACATTAATAGTAGGAGAGTGGCTAGCATTTGAAACTTCATTACTACTGGTGGTAGTGATGGTACAAATTTTAATCAAATTATTACTTCTAGCAATTTTATCTTCTCTTTCCCACCTAGCATGCAATTCCGCCAATATCCTAACATTTTCATCAATTCTAACTTGAATGGCATTCAAAGTTTTACTTTCTTTAACATCATGAGGCAACACTTTTATTTAAGAAATTCAACATCATGGGCAAGGCTATCGACTTTAGAAGCAACAATATCAATTTTGCCAAGCTTTTTCTCAAAAGTTTTATTGAAAGCAGTTTGTTTACTAATAAAATCCTTAAGCATGGCTTCAAGATCAAAGGTGTAGGACAACGTTGCATAGAAAACAAAAATTTTCCTACCGCGAACACGCAATCCAAGCCAAGATGCAATCTAGAAGACGGTAGCAACGAGGGGGTATCGAGTCTCACCCTTGAAGAGATTCCAAAGCCTACAAGATGAGGCTCTTGTTGCTGCGGTAGACGTTCACTTGCCGCTTGCAAAAGCGCGTAGAAGATCTTGATCACGATCGGTTCGGCGCCACGAGCGGGCAGCACCTCCGTACTCGGTCACACGTTCGGTTGTTGATGAAGACGACGTCCACCTCCCCGTTCCGGCGGGCGGCGGAAGTAGTAGCTCCTCTTGAATCCGACGGCACGACGGCGTGGTGTCGGTGGCGGTGTAGAAGTCCGGCGGAGCTTCGCT
>NC_061514.1:260992087-261004497 GCF_022539505.1 Lolium rigidum
GGGTGCACTTTTATTGTTGCTGTAGGAATTACTACTCCCTCCATACCGGATTAATGGGCAATTACGCACTTAGAGAAACAAGTTTGACTATAAATTTGGTCAATAAAATATGAGATATATGCCACAAAAATTATACCATTGGATTCGTATTCAAAAAATGTTTCCAGTAATATAATTTTTGTGATATATATCTTATGTTTCGTTGATCAAATTAGCACTCAAACTTGTTTCTTGAAGTGTGTATTTTCCCATTAATCCGGTATGGAGGGAGTATAAGAATTGCCATAAGAATTACTATTATTAGAAGGATATGGCATATAATTGTTGCTACCAAAATTATTCCTATAAACATTGTTGTTGAAATTATTGTTTTTAATTAAGTTCACATCAACATGCTCTTCTTGAGCAACCAAAGAAGCTAACGAAATATTATTTGGATCAACATGAGCTTTACCATTAACAATCATATACATAATAGTATCAATCTTATCACACAAAGAGGAGGATTCTTCGAAAGAATTTACCTTCTTACCTTGTGGAGCTCTCTCGGTGTGCCATTCTGAATAATTTATCATCATGTCATCAAGTAATTTAGTTGCAGCCCCCAAAGTAATGGACATAAAGGTACCTCCAACAGCTGAATCCAGGAGATTTCTTGAAGAAAAATCCAGTCCTGCATAAAGAGTTTGGATGATCATCCAAGTAGTTAATCCATGAGTGGGACAATTCTTCATAAAAGGTTTCGTTCTTTCCCAAGCTTGAGAAACATGTTCATTATCAAATTTTCTAAATTTCATTATGTTGCTTCACAAAGATATAATCTTAGCAGGAGGATAATACTTTCCAATAAAAACATCTTCGCATTTATCCCAAGAATCAATACTATTTCTAGGCAAAGATAGCAACCAATCTTTAGCTCTACCTCTCTAAGAGAAAGGAATTTTTTTAGTTTTCTAATGTCACCATCTACATCCTTATATTTCTGCATCCCACAAAGTTCAACAAAATTATTAAGGTGAGAAGCGACATCTTCAGTACTAACACCAGAAAATTGCTCTTTCATAACAAGATTTAATAAAGCAGGTTTAATTTCATAGAAGGCTGCTTCGGGAGCAGGTGGAGCAATAGGTGTACAAATAAAATCATTGTTGTTTGTGCTAGTAAAGTCACACAACTTATTATTTTCAGCTGAACCCATCTTAGCAAAATTAAAACTAAGCAACATAAATAACAGCTATAATAGAAACTATTTTTTGTGTTTTTGATATAAAGACAACTATAAACGAAACTATTTTTGTGTTTTTGATATAATAAAGCAAACAAAACAAAATAAATTAAACTAAGCAAAACAATAACAAAGTAAAGAGATTGGAGATGAGAGACTTCCCTTGCAGAAATCCTCTTTCTCCCCGGCAACGGCGCCAGAAAAACTTTGATTGCGGTTGACGGGCTTGATGGAGTGTCTTGATTACTCCCCGGCAACGGCGCCAGAAAAATAGCTTGATGATGCTTATCATAACGCCGACTTCACACTGTTGGGGAACCCCAAGAGAAAGGTAGGATGAACACAGTAGCAAGTTTTTCCTCAGTAAGAAACCAAGGTTTAATCGACCAGTAGGAGAAAGGTGTGACTTCTGAAGGTGTTGCTAGCTGACTAGTGGCAGGGCGCACTACCGGCGTCAGCAACTATGTGGAACCTGCACACAACACAACCAAAATACCTTGCCCCAACTTACAGTGAGGTTGTCAATCTCACCGGTTTCGCTGAACACAAAGGATTAAATATATCTAGTGGAAGGAGATGTTTGTAGTAATTAAAGAGAACAGAGCTTCGCAGTAACTAACAGAGCAGGATTGCAGTGGTTGAATTTATCAGTGTAAAGGAAACGACCGGGGTACACAGTTCACTAGAGGTATCTGTCCATAAAGATAAATAGCATGTTGGGTGAACAAATTACAGTTGTGCAATTGACAGAATATCGGCCATACATGACAAGATGATTACTATGAGATTTGTTTGGGCATTATAACATAATACATAGACAGTAATCCAACTACATCTATGACTAATAATCCACCTTCCGATTATGTCCAAACCCCTTTCAGAATTAAGTTGCAAGCAACAGATTATCGCATTAAGCAATGTGTGTAAATAAACAATAGAATTACCCTTGGATAAAATATTGTTGTTTTCTCCCTAGTAGCAACAACATATCTACAATCTTAGAAGTTACTGCCACTCTCCCAGATTACTAGAGGCATGAACCTACTATTGAGCATAAATACCCCCTCTTGGAGTCACAAGCATCTACTTGGCCAGAGTATCTAATAGAAATGGAGAGCATGCAAGATCACAAATAACATATGACATAAATATATAATCGACCACAACATAGTACACAATATTCATCGGATCCCAACAAACACAACATGTATGATTACATAAGGATGATCTTGATCATGTAGGGCAGCTCACAAGATCTAAACACGAGGCACAAATTGGAGAAGACAACCATCTAGCTACTGTTATGGATCCATAGTCCAGGGATGAACTACTCACGGATCACTTCGGAGGCGGGCATGGCGATGTGGATGCCTCTAGCGATGATTTCCCCCTCCGGCAGGATGCCGGGAAGAGCTTCAGAACTCCCCGAGATGGGTTATGCAATGGCGGACGCGACAGATTTTTTCGTGGATGGAGGCTCGGGTCTTCAGGATTTTCCGAGATCGTAAATAAATAGGCCGAGGGGCGATGTCGGTGGCCACCTGGGTGGGCCAGACCATGCCTTCGCGCGGGCCCAGGCCTGGCCGCGCCAAGGGGTGGTTTGCCCCCCTATGGCTCCTCTTCGTCTCCCCTCTAGACTCTGTCTTCGTTATGGAAAAATATTGACTTCGGCTTTTGTTTCATTCAATTCCGAGAATATTTCCTGTATAACTTTTCTGAAATACAAAAACAGCAGAAAACAGGAAACTGGCACCGTGGCATCTTGTTAATAGGTTAGTGCCGAAAATCATATAAAAGTGCAACGAAGTGTAAGCAAAACATATATGAATTGGTGTAAAACTAGCATGGAGCATAAAAAATTATAGATATGTTTGAGACGTATCACATATGGGTGTGAATCATGTTTTCCTATTTTCATACACTATTTGCATACACTCATTGGTTCAAACTAAATATTTGTATGGTGACACAATTCGTCTGTTTGGTTCAGAGGAAAAGAGTAAAGGAAAAAATACCAAAAAAAAAACCTTTGGTAATAGTATCATAGTAATATGGATTATTTTTATTTTAAAAATTTCTACAAAAGTCTTTGGTGACACTAGAATGGGGCCCGTGCATTGCTATGGTGTGAACACCTAAAAACAATAGGAAGGTAAATCATAAAGTATTGTTTTGAGTTGGAGTGTCATCCAATATTATTTTATTTGTGTTAGTTGCAAGAACGTTTGTACTAGAGAGACGAAGAGTGTGTTTTTATATTTGTGTCTTTTGGATGGTTGTTTCACATATAAATTCAATAGAGTAGTGCAATCGTTTGTTAGGTGTATTATGTACGAGAATTGGTCCCTCTTGTGAAGACGATTTAATTTTCTTATTTGTATCGTTTGTAAGTTAGTGGTGCTGCATATATATTATATAAGTAAAATGAGCAGAGGCTAAACTCATCGCAAACTTAAAACTTTATATTGTTGGAGATATGCCCAAGAGGCAATAATAAAAGTGGTTATTATATATCTTTGTGTTTATGATAAATGTTTATATACCATGCTATAATTGTATTAACCAAAACATTGATACATGTGTGTTATGTAAACAACAATGAGTCCCTAGTAAGCCTCTTGTATAACTAGCTTGTTGATTAATAGATGATCATAGTTTCATGATCATGAACATTGGATGTTATTAATAACAAGGTTATGTCATTATATGAATGATGTAATGGACACACCCAATTAAGCGTAGCATAAGATCACGTCATTAAGTTATTTGCTATAAGCTTTCGATACATAGTTACCTAGTCCTTTCGACCATGAGATCAAGTAAATCACTTATACCGGAAAGGTACTTTGATTACATCAAACGCCACTGCGTAAATGGGTGGTTATAAATGTGGGATTAAGTATCCGGAAAGTATGAGTTGAGGCATATGGATCAACAGTGGGATTTGTCCATCCCGATGACGGATAGATATACTCTGGGCCCCCTCGATGGAATGTCGTCTATATTAGCTTGCAAGCATATGAATGGTTCATAAGAGACCACATACCACGGTACGAGTAAAGAGTACTTGTCAGGAGACGAGGTTGAACAAGGTATAGAGATACCGATGATCAAACCTCGGACAAGTAAAATATCGCGTGACAAAGGGAATCGGTATCGTATGTGAATGGTTCATTCGATCACTAAGTCATCGTTGAATATGTGGGAGCCATTATGGATCTCCAGATCCCGCTATTGGTTATTGTTCGGAGAGAGGTCTCAACCATGACTACATAGTTCGCGAACCGTAGGGTGACACACTTAAGGTTTGATGTCGTATTAGTACATATTGAATATGGAATGGAGTTCGAAGTTTTGTTCGGAGTCTCGGATGGGATCCAGGACATCACGAGGAGTTCCGGAATGGTCCTGAGAATAAGATTCATATATAGGAAGTCATTTTATAAGTTTGAAAATGATCCGGTGCATTTATGGAAGGTTCTAGAAGGTTCTAGAAAAGTCCGGAAGAAATCACTTTGGAAGGCGGAGTCCCGGAGGGACTCCACCAAGCTTGGCCGGCCAACCCTAGAGGGGTGGAGTCCCAGGTGGACTCCACCAAGGTGGCCAGCCACCCCCCCCCTCTCATGGAAAGGTGGGAATCCCACCTCAAGTGGGAATCCCACCTTGGGTAGGTTTCATGCCATATGGAAGGTTTTGGTTTGGGGTCTTATTCGAAGACTTGTAGACCAACTCTTGGGGGTTCCACCTATAAAAAGAGGGACAAGGGGAGGGGCCGGCCACCTCAAGCCATAGCCTTGGCCGCACCCCATAGTGGCCGGCCACCCCCTCTCCCAAACCCTAGCCGCCCCACCTCCTCCACCTCTCCCGCAAACGCTTAGCGAAGCTCCGCCGGAGATCTCCATCGACACCGCCACCACGCCATCGTGCTGCCGGGATTCAAGGAGGATCTACTACTTCCGCTGCCCGCTGGAACGGGGAGAAGGACGCCGTGTTCATCAACACCGAACGTGTGACCGAGTACGGAGGTGCTGCCCGACTGTGGCACCGTCAAGATCTTCTACGTGCTTTTGAAAGCGGCAAGTGATCATCTTCTGCAACAACGAGAGCCTCCTCTCGTAGGCTTTGGAAATCTTCAAGGGTTAGTCGTGTTCATCCCCTCATTGCTACCTTCTTCTAGATTGCATCTTGGCTTGGATTGCGTTCTCGCGGTAGGAAATTTTTTGTTTTCTATGATACGAATCCCTACAGTGGTATCAGAGCCGTGTCTATGCATAAATGGTTGCACGAGTAGAACACAATTGTTTTGTGGGCGTTGATGCTTTGTTGTCTTTAGTTTGAGTACTTTGCATCTTTGTGGCATAGTGGGATGAAGCGGCTCGGGGTAACTTTACATGACCGCGTTCATGAGATTTGCTCCACGCTCGACATGCAACTTGTATTGCATAAGTGGCTTTTCGGGTGTCTGTCTCTCCTACTATAGTGAAGATTCAATTTACTCTTCTATTGACAACACTAGTATCACCGTTGTGGTTCATGTTCGTAGGTAGATTAGATCTTACTCGAAAACCCTAAACCACGTAAAATATGCAAACCAAATTAGAGACGTCTAACTTGTTTTTGCGGGGTTTGGTGATGTGATATGGCCATAATGTGATGATGAATATGTATGAGATGATCATTATTGTATTGTGGCAACCGGCAGGAGCCTTATGGTTGTCTTTAAATTTCATGTTGAGTAGTATTTCAAAGAAGTTGTAATAGTTGCTACATGGGAGAACAATCATGAAGACGGCGCCATTGACCTTGACGCTACGCCGACGATGATGGAGATCATGCCCGTTGATGATGGAGATCATGGCCGTGCTTTGGAGATGAAGATCAAAGGCGCAAAGACAAAGGGGCCATATCATATCACGTATGAATTGCATGTGATGTTAATCCTTTTTATGCATCTTATTTTGCTTAGAACGCGACGGTAGCATTATAAGATGATCCCTCTCACTAAAATATCAAGATAATAAAGTGTTCATCCTGTTGACGTCAGAAACCCACCGGCGAGCAGCGACGGGCAACACAGTAGAGCCGGGAACAACTAGGGCTGCGGCTGGCCCCAGTCCCTCAGAGCGACGGCCCGCAAAGCCTCCTGGTCACACGTCCGATGCTATCGCAAGGGCGTGCCACCTGACCTATACCGGCCGGGAAGGTGTTGGATGATGCCTCGCTTAGTTTCTGCGGAGGCATACACGTAAACGTTAAATACGAGCCTCGATCGGCTCTCGGGTTATCTCGTGAATCGGCTCAAAGAGCCGATCCACCCATGATTCGTACAAGGTGTCCGAATATATGGTGGTCCTGCTTGATCAAGATAAAGCTAATGCGATCTACGACGATTTAGGGTTTTCACCGCATAATCGGATCATCCTACTCACGATTGGGCCTCGCGCTCGCGTACGGTGATCATAAGCCGATCCTAGACAGAGCCTAAAAACCAACACGAGGTTGATCCTCGGAACATCCTGTCTAGGGCTAGCGAATTACACCCTACACGCCGCTGGATCCTCCAACCCTTTGTAGGGCCTAACTATTGCAGATATTAAACTAATCCTTGCGAGCAAGGAGCAACCATAACGGATCGGATCTACTAAACTATGATCAAGCGGGGTGCCGCCCCTACACCTAAGATAGGTGTAAGGGCGGCTAGATGTATAAGGGTTGCACTACAACAGCATATGATACGAAGAACAATGCTAACCCTAACACACCTAAGATAACTACGTTGCTCGCCATCAAAAAGGCTTCAGCACGAGCAACGCATGAACAACGAGATAGGCTTATGCTGCCTAGATCGCAAGATGCGATCTAGGCAGCATGGTGCTTACCGGAGAAACCCTCGAGACGAAGGAGTTGGCGATGCGCCGAGATTTGTTTGTGTTGAACGTTGGTTGTTGTTTATTTCATAAACCCTAGATACATATTTATAGTCCAGCGGACTTTCTAACGTGGGAATAATCCCCACCGTGCACGAGACAAACTCTAACTTTTAATCTACGATACAATCTACTATAATTAAAGATACACGGGCAATCTAGCCCAAATTCTTCGTGCAAGGCCGCTTCAGAGATCTTCCACGTGTAATCTTCCAAGCCCATCTTGATTGCGGCCCATCTCCTGATTTAGCCAAAATCTGGTGATAACACATGCCCCCTGGTTTTGGTAATGATAATTTCAAAACCACTGCTATTTCCTCCGAGGGGTCATGTCGTGGCGAGAGCAGAACCGTCGCAGTATTTCCATCATGACAACTTGCCTTCCCAACTTCTCTGCACGACTTGACAGTTTTTTTGGCACCACTTCCTCGAAAACCGTTCGGTCATTAAATCCCCACTTCTTTTATCCAACCGTACCGAACAGTTCTTCTCCTCATCCTTTCCGCATTAGCACTCCAAAAGCCCTTCTGCGCACCATGTCTTCTTCTTCCTCCGCCTCATCGGGACTTTCCCTCGAGTCCTCTTCCTCCCACGAGCCGACGCGCGAACCGAACCCACAAGAGGTCCATGCGGCCAACCCCCGCCGCGCCATAGAGGCCGGGGAGGAGCCGGACCATGACTTCTCCATCTGGTCCGAGGACGACAAGTCCTCGACGGACGGGGAGAGCGACCTCCGCTTCCTCGCCGACGGGGAATCGGAGGAGGAGAGCGATGACGATCGCTTCTCCTGGGATGACTTCATCTCCTCCGAGGAGGTGATGGAGGAGGAAGAGGAGGAGGAGGATGACGACGACAGCCCCTCCGACGAGCCGCCGGCCAAGCGCCACTGCCCCTGGCCAGGGAATCTCAGTGACTACGACAGCGACGACGACGACGACGAGGAGGATGAGGATAACGAAGGTCCCGCCGGTGGCCGCTACTGGCGAGCGACGACGAGCCCGCCGGGAGCAGCGCCGACCGGCGGCGACGAGGGTGACGACGAGGGCGGCGACGGCCCATAGATAGGACCCTTAGCATAGGATCAGCGGTAGTAGACGGGGCAATGTATCCCCTTAGTACTCCCTTTTGAGAGCAATCAGCTCTTCTATGTAAGAAATCTGGTTTATCAATGAAGAAATTCCCCAATTTGATTTTGCCGATTTCCTTTATGCCAATTTAGCCGATTTCCCTTTATACTGATCCCGCCGATCGTCACTTAGCCAATGCTTAATGAGCCGATGACAACGCATCGGTCTCTCATGACCCATTCTTCATCCCTTTGACGTTGGATCGATCGTGAATTTGATCAATGCCCGAAAGCTGACGTTAACATATCAATCCTTCACGATCTATCTTTTGCCTTTTCCAACCGATGACTTTGAGCTTTGGCGGACAACTAGGCAGATCAACGCTCTTACGAGAGCCCCGAACCACCTGCTGAAACGACTTGATGCTGAAGTCGATACCTCTGGGTTTTCAGATATTCAGTGATACTCTTCGAACCTGCCCAATCCCCTTTAAAAAGGTTATGATGGAGGGCCACCCGATGAAATCCCAATCGGCTTCTTAAGAACAGAAAATTCTACGCAATCAGTTGCCCCCCGAGCCTCTATCAAGGTGAGCATAGCAGTGGGCTAACCAAACGCGTCGCCATCGGACCCAAGTCATGATGCAGAGCCAGCCGATTTCAACAAAATCGGCTCTCCAGAGCAGAGAACCTTCAGGGTGAGCTGCCCCCCGAGCTTCTTCAGTCCACTTCTCGCGCCTTGCAGGTCAGATCGGGTCCTTTCCTTTGGCGGATCTGATGCAATCCATCCTTAACCTGATCTGCACGTCCAGGCTGCTCTTTGGCATGGGTCAGGGTCATGATCCTGAAGGAGATATGCCCTAGAGGCAATAATAAAGTGGTTATTATTTATATCTTTATGTTTATGATAAATGTTTATATATCATGCTATAATTGTATTAGCCGAAACATTAGTACATGTGTGATATGTAGACAAACAAGAAGTCCCTAGTATGCCTCTTAAACTAGCTTGTTGATTAATGGATGATTAGTTTCATAATCATGAACATTGGATGTTATTAATAACAAGGTTATATCATTGTGTGAATGATATAATGGACACACCCAATTAAGCGTAGCATAAGATCTCGTCATTAAGTTATTTGCTATAAGCTTTCGATACATAGTTACCTAGTCCTTATGACCATGAGATCATGTAAATCACTTATACCGGAAAGGTACTTTGATTACACCAAACACCATCTGCGTAAATGGGTGGCTATAAAGGTGGGATTAAGTATCCGGAAAGTATGAGTTGAGGCATATGGATCAACGAGTGGGATTTGTCCATCCCGATGACGGATAGATATACTCGGGCCCTCTCGGTGGAATGTCGTCTAATGTCTTGCAAGCATATGAATGAGTTCATAAGAGACCACATACCACGGTACGAGTAAAGAGTACTTGTCGGAGACGAGGTTGAACAAGGTATAGAGTGATACCGAAGATCAAACCTCGGACAAGTAAAATATCGCGAGACAAAGGGAATTGGTAATATATGTGAATGGTTCATTCGATCACTAAAGTCATCGTTGAATATGTGGGAGCCATTATGGATCTCCGGATCCCGCTATTGGTTATTGGTCGGAGTGAGTACTCAACCATGTCCGCATAGTTCTCGAACCGTAGGGTGACACACTTAAGGTTGGATGTTGAAATGGTAGTACTTGAATATGGAATGGAGTTGGAATATTTGTTCGGAGTCCGGATGTGATCCCGGACATCACGAGGAGTTCGGAATGGTCCGGAGAATAAGATTCATATATAGGATGTCATTTTATGTGAATAAAAATGTCGCGGAAGGTTCTATGGAAGGTTCTAGAAGGTTCTAGAAAAGTCCGGAAGAAACCACCAAGGAAGGTGGAGTCCACATGGGACTCCACCTCCATGGCCGGCCAACCCTAGTGGGGGAGGAGTCCCAAGTGGACTCCCCCTAGGGGCCGGCCACCCCCATATGGGAGGTGGAACTCCCACCTTGGTGGGAGTCCTAGCTTGGCTAGGATTGCCCCCTCCTATGGAAGGTTTTGGTTCGGGTCTTATTCGAAGACTTGGACACCACCTCTTGGGGTTCCACCTATATAATGAGGGGCATAGGGGAGGGGGCCGAACACACCAAAGCCACCACCTTGGCCGCACCCCTTGGAGGCCGGCCACCCCCTCTCCCCAAACCCTAGCCGCCCCACTCCTCCTTCTTCCCCGCACGCTTAGTGAAGCTCCGCCGGGATTCTCCACCGCCACCGACACCACGCCGTCGTGCTGTCGGATTCAAGAGGAGCTACTACTTCCGCTGCCCGCTGGAACGGGGAGGTGGACGTCGTCTTCATCAACAACCGAACGTGTGACCGAGTACGGAGGTGCTGCCCGTTCGTGGCGCCGGAACCGATCGTGATCAAGATCTTCTACGCGCTTTTGCAAGCGGCAAGTGATCGTCTACCGCAGCAACAAGAGCCTCCTCTTGTAGGCTTTGGAATCTCTTCAAGGGTGAGACTCGATACCCCCTCGTTGCTACCGTCTTCTAGATTGCATCTTGGCTTGGATTGCGTGTTCGCGGTAGGAAAATTTTTGTTTTCTATGCAACGTTGTCCTACAGTGGTATCAGAGCCGTGTCTATGCATAGATGGTTGCACGAGTAGAACACAATGGTTTGTGGGCGTTGATGCTCTTGTTATATTTAGTTGAGTACTTTGCATCTTTATGGCATAGTGGGATGAAGCGGCTCGGACTAACTTTACATGACCGCGTTCATGAGACTTGTTCCTCGTTCGACATGCAACTTGTATTGCATAAGAGGCTTTGCGGGTGTCTGTCTCTCCTACTATAGTAAAGATTCAATTTACTCTTCTATTGACAACATTAGTATCAACGTTGTGGTTCATGTTCGTAGGTAGATTAGATCTCTCTCGAAAACCCCCTAAACCACGTAAAATATGCAAACCAAATTAGAGACGTCTAACTTGTTTTTGCAGGGTTTGGTGATGTGATATGGCCATAATGTGATGATGAATATGTATGAGATGATAATTATTGTATTGTGGCAACCGGCGGGAGCCTTATGGTTGTCTTTAAATTTCATGTTGAGTAGTATTTCAAAGTAGTTGTAATAGTTGCTACATGAGGTGAACAACCATGAAGACGGCGCCATGGACCTTGACGCTACGCCGACGATGATGGAGATCATGCCCGTTGATGATGGAGATCATGTCCGTGCTTTGGAGATGAAGATCGAAGGCGCAAAGACTAAAGGGCCATATCATATCACATATGAATTGCATGTGATGTTAATCCTTTATGCATCTTATTTTGCTTAGATCGCGACGGTAGCATTATAAGATGATCCCTCACATTAATATCAAGATAATAAAGTGTTCTTCCCTCGTATGCACCGTTGCATTGTTCGACGTTTTGAAGCATCTCGTGATGATCGGGTGTGATAAACTCGACATACAACGGAGTGTAAGCCATGTTGCACACGCGGAATACTTGGGTTTGCTTGACGAGCCTAGCATGTACGGACATGGCCTCGGGACAATGGAAACCGAAAGGTTGAACACGAGTCATATGGATGATATGATCAACATGTTGATGTTCACCATTGAAACTACATCATCTCACGTGATGATCGGTCTTGGTGTAGTGGATTTGGATCGTGTACCACTTTACAACTATGAGGGATGTTGTATTAAGTGGGAGTTCATTAGTAATTAGATTAAAACATGAACTAATTATCATAAACATAGTCTGAGTAGTATTTTGAATTAATTTTGTAGTATTGGCATCCGTTTACTACTATGCGCTAGTCTTATAATTGAGATAGAAATACTTGTTAAAATCTGACTAGAAACTTTACGGATTAGTACCGTATTGTTAATGAATCAAGAAATGATTAAGTCCTATTGCAAACATTTAGTGAAACTCACTTTGTTGATTCAGAGAGCTATGGTTTCAATTAGTACCTAAAGTTATCTTGTCTCCGTGAAACTTGAAGTTCAAATCTGTTTGAAAAGTAAGGAGCTGAAAATTTAGTTTTCAGAAATAATCAAGGTACGAGATATATGTGATATCTAAGACCTTATTGCAAGATGATAGAATATAAATTTGGTGAGACTACATAAACTCATAAGTTTTATGGGAATGTACGAAGGTTGAAGACGCA
>NC_061514.1:261004597-261024163 GCF_022539505.1 Lolium rigidum
TGCCTCTCTATGTGCTGAAATTTTTGAAGCTACACTTGTTTTATCTTCCTATGCTTGTTACTTTGCTCTTCATGAACTTGTTTATTTACAAGATTCCTATGCATAGGAAGCATGTTAGACTTAAATTTGTTTTGAATTTGCCTCTTGATGCTCTCTTTTGCTTCAACTACTATTTCTTGCGAGTGCATCATTAAAGCTGTTTGAGCCCATCTTAATGGCTATAAAGAAAGAACTTCTTGGGAGATAACCCATGTGTTTATTTTGCTACAGTATTTTTGTTTTATATTTGTGTCTTGGAAGTTGTTTACTACTGTAGCAACCTCTCCTTGTCTTAGTTTTGAGTTTTGTTGTGCCAAGTAAAGTCTTTGATAGTAAAGTAAGTACTAGATTTGGATTAATGCGCAGTTCCAGATTTCTTTCGTCGTCACGAATCTGGGTCTATCTCCCTGTAGGTAGCTCGAGAAAATTAAGCCAATTTACGAGCATGATCCTCGGATATGTACGCAACTTTCATTCAATTTGAGCATTTTCGTTTGAGCAAGTCTGGTGGCCTAATAAAATCCATCTTTACGGACTGTTCTGTTTGACAGATTCTGCCTTTTATTTCGCATTGCCTCTTTTGCTATGTTGGATGAATTTCTTTGATCCATTAATGTCCAGTAGCTTTATGCAATGTCCAGAAGTGTTAAGAATGATTGTGTCACCTCTGAACATGTGAATTTTTATTATGCACTAACCCTCTAATGAGTTGTTTCGAGTTTGGTGTGTAGGAAGTTTTCAAGGATCAAGAGAGGAGTATGATGCAATATGATCAAGGAGAGTGAAAGCTCTAAGCTTGGGGATGCCCCGGTGGTTCACCCCTGCATATTCTAAGAAGACTCAAGCGTCTAAGCTTGGGGATGCCCAAGGCATCCCCTTCTTCATCGATAACATTATCAGGTTCCTCCCCTGAAACTATATTTTTATTCCGTCACATCTTATGTACTTTGCTTGGAGCGTCGGTTTGTTTTTGTTTTTGTTTTGTTTGAATAAAATGGATCCTAGCATTCACTTTATGGGAGAGAGACACGCTCCGCTGTAGCATATGGACAAATATGTCCTTGGGCTCTACTCATAGTATTCATGGCGAAGTTTCTTCTTCGTTAAATTGTTATATGGTTGGAATTGGAAAATGCTACATGTAGTAATTCTAAAATGTCTTGGATAATTTGATACTTGGCAATTGTTGTGCTCATGTTTAAGCTCTTGCATCATATACTTTGCACCCATTAATGAAGAAATACTTAGAGCTTGCTAATTTGGTTTGCATATTTGGTTTCTCTAGAGTCTAGATAACATCTAGTATTGAGTTTTGAACAACAAGGAAGACGGTATGGAGTCTTATAATGTTTACCATATGTATTTTATGTGAGTTTTGCTGCACCGTTCATCCTTGTGTTTGTTTCAAATAACCTTGCTAGCCTAAACCTTGTATCGAGAGGGAATACTTCTCATGCATCCAAAATACTTGAGCCAACCACTATGCCATTTGTGTCCACCATACCTACCTACTACATGGTATTTATCCGCCATTCCAAAGTAAATTTCTTGAGTGCTACCTTTAAAATTCCATCATTCACCTTTGCAATATATAGCTCATGGGACAAATAGCTTAAAAACTATTGTGGTATTGAATATGTACTTATGCACTTTATCTCTTATTAAGTTGCTTGTTGTGCGATAACCATGCTTCAGGGGACGCCATCAACTATTCCTTGTTGAATATCATGTGAGTTGCTATGCATGTCCGTCTTGTCTGAAGTAAGAGAGATCTACCACCTTTATGGTTGGAGCATGCATATTGTTAGAGAAGAACATTGGGCCGCTAACTTAAGCCATGATTCATGGTGGAAGTTTCAGTTTTGGACATATATCCTCAAATCTCATATGAGAATAATAATTGTTGCCACATGCTTATGCATTAAAGAGGAGTCCATTATCTGTTGTCCATGTTGTCCCGGTATGGATGTCTAAGTTGAGAATAATCAAAAGCGAGAAATCCAAAATGCGAGCTTTCTCCTTAGACCTTTGTACGAGCGGCATGGAGGTACCCCATTGTGACACTTGGTTAAAACATGTGCATTGCAAAGATCCGGTAGTCCAAGCTAATTAGGACAAGGTGCGGGCACTATTAGTATACTATGCATGAGGCTTGCAACTTGTAAGATATAATGTACATAACTCATATGCTTTATTACTACCGTTGACAAAATTGTTTCATGTTTTCAAAATAAAAGCTCTAGCACAAATATAGCAATCGATGCTTTCCTCTTTGAAGGACCATTCTTTTTACTTTTATGTTGAGTCAGTTCACCTATCTCTCTCCACCTCAAGAAGCAAACACTTGTGTGAACTGTGCATTGATTCCTACATATTTGCATATTGTACTTGTTATATTACTCTATGTTGACAATTATCCATGAGATATACATGTTACAAGTTGAAAGCAACCGCTGAAACTTAATCTTACTTTGTGTTGCTTCAATACCTTTACTTTGATTTATTGCTTTATGAGTAAACTCTTATGCAAGACTTATTAATACTTGTCTTGAAGTACTATTCATGAAAAGTCTTTGCTTTATGATTCACCTGTTTACTCATATCATTACCATTGTTTTGATCGCTGCATCCACTACATATGTTTACAAATAGTATAATCAAGGTTATGATGGCATATCACTTCGAAATTATCTTTGTTATCGTTTTACCCGCTCGGGACGAGCGGAACTAAGCTTGGGGATGCTTGATACGTCTCCGACGTATCGATAATTTCTTATGTTCTATGCCATATTATTGATGATACCTACATGTTTTATGCACACTTTATGTCATATTCGTGCATTTTCCGGAACTAACCTATTAACAAGATGCCGAAGTGCCGCTTCCGTTTTCTGCTGTTTTTGGTTTCGAAATCCTAGTAACGAAATATTCTCGGAATTGGACGAAATGAAGACCCAGGGGCCTATTTTTCCACGGAGCTTCCAGAAGACCGAAGAGCATACGAAGTGGGGCCACGAGGTGGCGACACCACATGGCGGCGCGGCCAAGGAGGGGCCCGCGCCGCCCTGTGGTGTGGGCCCCTCGTCGAGCCCCCGACTCGCCCTTCCACCTACTTAAAGCCTCCGTCGCGAAACCCCCGATGCGAAAAACCACGATACGGAAAACCTTACCGAGACGCCGCCGCCGCCGATCCCATCTCGGGGATTACGGAGATCTCCTCCGGCACCCCGCCGGAGAGGGGATTCATCTCCCGGAGGACTCTACACCGCCATGGTCGCCTCCGGAGTGATGAGTGAGTAGTTCACCCCTGGACTATGGGTCCATAGCGGTAGCTAGATGGTTGTCTTCTCCTCATTGTGCTTCATTGTTGGATCTTGTGAGCTGCCTAACATGATCAAGATCATCTATCCGTAATACTCTATGTTGTGTTTGTCGGGATCCGATGGATAGAGAATACCATGTCATGTTAATTATCAAGTTATTACATATGTGTTGTTTATGATCTTGCATGCTCTCCGTTACTAGTAGAGGCTCCGGCCAAGTTTTTGCTTTTAACTCCAAGAGGGAGTATTTATGCTCGATAGTGGGTTCATGCCTCGCATTGACACCTGGGACGGTGACGGAAAGTTCTAAGGTTGTGTTGTGTCTGTTGCCACTAGGGATAAAACATTGGCGCTATGTCCGAGGATGTAGTTGTTGATTACATTTCGCACCATACTTAATGCAATTGTCTCGTTGCTTTGCAACTTAATACTGGAGGGGTTCGGACGATAACCTGAAGGTGGACTTTTAGGCATAGATGCGGTTGGATGGCGGTCTATGTACTTTGTCGTAATGCCCAATTAAATCTCACTATACTTATCATGTCATGTATGTGCATTGTTATGCCCTCTCTATTTGTCAATTGCCCGACCGTAATTTGTTCACCCAACATGCTTTTATCTTATGGGAGAGACACCTCTAGTGAACTGTGGACCCCGGTCCATTCTTTAATATTGAAATACAAATCTGCTGCAATACTTGTTTTACTATTTTCTCTGCAAACAATCATCTTCCACACAATACGGTTAATCCTTTGTTACAGCAAGCCGGTGAGATTGACAACCTCACTGTTTCGTTGGGGCAAAGTACTTTGGTTGTGTTGTGCAGGTTCCACGTTGGCGCCGGAATCCCCGGTGTTGCGCCGCACTACATCCCGCCGCCATCAACCTTCAACGTGCTTCTTGGCTCCTCCTGGTTCGATAAACCTTGGTTTCTTTCTGAGGGAAAACTTGCTGCTGTGCGCATCATACCTTCCTCTTGGGGTTGCCCAACGAACGTGTGAAATACACGCCATCATCCAACTCCTTGTCCAGCTCCACGTCAGAAATTGCACGTGCCGAATGCATCAAAAAGGGTAGACTTCCCCTCCAAACAATTCGCGCTAAAATTGATTATTGCTGCTATCCAATTCGAACTATCTATGGAGTATTAGGTGTAAAAATTTGGATATCTTCACGTCCAGCTGCTCATCTCCTCCTCGTGCGATGCTTGTCTCCTCTTCATACCTGATGATACATAAGTAATAGGATTTAGGTAGTATAAAGTTCTGATCAATCAAAGTATCGTTTAGGAACAAGTTCACCTGCTGTTTAAGTAGCTTCGCACGAGCTCTTGTAATCGGTCCAATCCGAACTTCATTGGACTTGAGCTTCACAGCAGGTTCATCTTCAGTTGGTAATGACGGAGGTGGTAGTGAGGTAGGGATGTCCTCATCATCTCCCCCCGTTCAAAAAGCGTCGACCTCGACGCTCCAAGGTCTTCTCCGTCATATGGTGTCATATCAGCAACATTGAAAGAATTACTGACACCAAACTCATCAAGTGGAAGATCTATCGAGTATGCATTATCATTGATCTTGGCAAGCACTTTGTAAGGACCAGCACCACGAGGAAGCAACTTGGACCTCCGTAGCTTCGGGAACCTATCCTTGCGAAAATGTACCCATACCATATCACCAGGCTTGAACAACATCTATTTGCGCTTCTTATTCATCATTGCAGCATTGCTCTTGCCTTTCTTCTCAATCAACTCTCTAGTCTTCACATGGATCTTTCGCACAAAATCTGCCCTCTTGGATGCCTCCATATTAACTCTCTCATGTATGGGCAACGGCAACAAGTCAAGTGGAGTAATGGGTTTGAAACCATACACCACCTCAAAAGGACACAACTCCGTGGTAGAATGTACCGCCCTGTTGTAAGCAAACTCCACATGCGGCAAACACTCTTCCCACTCCTTCAGGTTCTTCTTGATCATGGATCTCAACAGTTGTGACAATGTTCTATTCACCACTTCAGTTTGTCCATCAGTTTGGGGATGACAAGTAGTACTGAAAATTAGCTTCGTTCCCAGCTTTCTCCACAGCGTCTTCCAGAAGTAGCTCATAAACTTCACGTCACGATCAGAAACAATAGTCTTCGGGACTCCATGTAGTCGTACAACCTCCCTGAAAAACATGTTAGCAATATGCGACGCATCGTCGCTTTTGTGGCAGGCAATAAAGTGTGACATCTTAAAAAATCTGTCCACTACCACAAATATAGAATCATGGCCTCTTTCAGTACGCGGCAAACCCAACACAAAATCCATACTAATATCTTCCCAAGGTGTAGTAGGTGCCGGTAAAGGAGTATACAAACCGTGAGGCTTCAGCTTGGATTTGGACTTGTTGCAAGTAATGCACCTCTTCACATAGCTGTCCACATCCCGCCTCATCTTGGGCCAATAAAAGTGGTCAGCTAGCATGAATAGCGTCTTCTCACGCCCAAAGTGACACATCAAACCTCAGCATGTGATTCCTGCAATAAGAGCAAACGCACAGACGATTCGGGAACACATAGTTTGTTAGCTCTAAACAAAAACCCATCATGTATGTGATATTTTTCCCATGCTTTACCAAGAGCACATAAGCGATATGGTTCAGCAAAATCATGATCAGTAGCATACAAATCACATAGCACTTCTAATCCAGGAATTTTAACATCAAGTTGAGTTAATAGCATATTCTTCCTAGATAGAGCATCAACAACAATATTATCTTTTCCCTTCTTATGCTTAATAATGTATGGAAAAGACTCAATGAACTCAACCCACTTAGCAAGATGCTTATGCAAAGTAGACTGAGCTTTCAGGTATTTTAAAGCTTCATGATCAGAATGTATGACAAATTCTTTTGGCCACAAGTAATGTTGCCAAACCTTAAGAACTCTAATTAAAGCATACAATTCTTTATCATATATAGGATAGTTCAATTTAGCACCAGACAGTTTCTCAGAAAAATATGCAATTGGACGACCCTCTTGCATCAACACACCACCAATTCCAATACCACTAGCATCACATTCAATCTCAAATTGCTTATTGAAATCAGGAAGTGCAAGCAACGATGCAGAAGTTAACAATCTCTTAAGTTCATCAAAATCATGATCTTGGGCTGCGCCCCACTCAAATATTACACCCTTTTTAGTTAAGTCATTCAAAGGTGCAGCAATAGTACTAAAGTTGGGCACAAATCTTCTATAAAAACCAGCTAGACCATGAAAACTTCTAACTTGACTCACATTCATGGGAGTAGGCCAATTTTGAATAGCTTCAATTTTAGACACATCTACTTCTACTCCATGCCGAGAGACAACATAACCCATAAATATGACCTTATCTTCGCAAAATGTGCACTTCCCAAGATTACCATAGAGTTTATTATCACGCAACACTTGCAAAACATGTCGAATATGTATAGTATGATCAGATTCATTGCGGCTGTAGATTAATATGTCATCAAAGTACACAACCACAAACTTGCCAATAAATTCACGCAAAACATGGTTCATCAGTCTCATGAAAGTGCTAGGTGCATTAGTCAAACCAAAAGGCATTACTAACCACTCATATAAACCAAATTTTGTTTTAAAGGCTGTTTTATCCTCATCCCCTTCTTTCATCCTAATTTGATGATAACCACTACGCAAATCAATTTTAGAGAAAACAGCAGCACCACTCAATTCATCTAGCATATCCTCTAAACGGGGAATAGGATGATGATATCGAATAGTAATGTTGTTTATCGCTCTACAATCTACGCACATGCGCCAAGTACCATCTTTCTTAGGAACTAAAATAACATGAACATCACAAGGACTAAGGCTTATGCGGATATAACCTTTATCGAGTAGCGCTTGTACTTGCTTCTGTATCTCCTTCGTTTCTGCGGGGTTCGTTCTATATGGTGCCCGATTGGGTAGCGAAGCTCTGGGAATCAAGTCGATTTGATGCTCAATACCTCGCAATGGTGGAAATCCTGCGGGTACCTCATCCGAAAACACGTCGCCAAATTCCTGCAAAACATTAGAAACACCAAGAGGAAGAGGGGTCATGTCGTTAGAAACCAAAACCGTACCCCTGTACAAAAGCACAAGAGGCATGGATGTAGGATCCTTGCTAAATTCTCTCATGCCTTCTTTGGTGGCTAATGAGACTAAGGAACTCACTCTCGCACTTTTCGTTATATCACTCACAACATTACAATTCTCTCGCCTATCTAAAGAAGCATCCTCCAAGTTTACTTCAACTTTCTGACGAGACTCATTGACAATTTGCTATGGTGACATAGGCTGTAAGTTAATTTTCTTGCCCTTGAAATCCAAGTGATATGTATTGGCACGGCCATTGTGTTGCACAGAACGATCATATAGCCAAGACCAACCCAATAGTAGGTGACACACCGTCATAGGAACCACATCAAAATCAATGCAATCCTTATACGGTCCAATAGCAAATTCAATACGCACCATGTGGTTTACCTTCATCTCTCCATTGTCGCTCAACCACTGAATATAGTATGGATGCGGGTGCGGTAGATACTTCAACTTCAGCTTGGTACACAACTCTTTGCTTGCTAAATTGCGGCAACTCCCGCCATCAATAATGACCTTGCAAGCCTTGTCAGGACCAACTAAAGCCTTTGTTTGGAACAAATTGCAGCGCTGAGTAGATGCACTAGGCAACACATTAAGAGCACGCTGCGACACAACAATGGTGCGAGCATCAGACGGATATGCATCTTCACCATCAGTGTCATAGTCATCATCTTCTGGAGCATTAGGATCAACATCATCTCCAGTCTCATACTCATTGTCCTCATTGATAATCATGACTTTGCGGTTAGGACAATCTCTCTTGAAGTGACCTTTGCCACAACATGTGTGACAAACCATATCACGGTTACGCGCAGTAGACATGTTTGAGCCACTCGTACTTGCAGCAGATTCGGACTTCTTTGTGTTAGACACATTGGAGACTGGCTTGCTAGGCGGAGTAGAGTAAGGTGCGGAGCGCGTCGATGGCGCCGGCGCCGTCGATGGGGCCGCGCGAGGCGTGAAGCGCCCAGCTCCTGAAGCTCGAACTTTAATCTTTGCTTCGTCAGCCAACTGTGATTCAGCTTCTCTTGCATGATGTAGCAACTCATTCATAGTGGTGTAACTGTAATGATGAACAATGCCTTTGATGTCGTACTTCAAACCATTGAGAAAACGAGTCATTGTCATCTCAAGGGATTCTTTGACACGACCACGCTGCATGAGCATCTCTATCTCCATGTAGTATTCATCAACAGTCTTCACACCTTGTCGCAATAGGGTCAACTTATCAAATATGCTGCGCAAATAATTTGTGGGCACAAAACGCTTAGTCATTGCCGCCTTCATAGCACGCCATGTGATAATAGGCTGTTTACCATCTTCTTCCCGAGCACGAACAAATCGATCCCACCAACGCAAATCATAACCATCAAATTCGGAAGAAGCAAGCTTTATCTTCCTATCTTCAGTATAATGTGGATGTAAACTCCATAACTTCTCAATCTTGAGCTCCCAAGTGAGGTATTCTTCAACATCAGCTCCTCCTTCAAACTTGGTTATAGAAAACTTGGGCTTACCCAATACATCTTCCTCATCCTGCCCACGACCATTACGGCCAAGTGGAGCCCAACCTCGAGGACGATCACCACGACCAGGGGCTTCATCAGCATCTTCATTTTGTTGTTGTTGTTGATTTGTAAGATTCTCAACAGACATTGTCAAAGTTCGAAGAGTGCATTGAATATCCGTCATTTGATCTTGCATTGTAATGACGGTCTCATTAGTAGCATCCAGCTTTTGGGAGATCTCTTGGACCGTCCCATTAAGCACCTCATCCTGAGCGCGGAATTCACGTCGCATCTCATTATGAAGAGCCTCAAACTCCCTCCATGTGATGAGGTCTGCAGCACTCTTGTTTTCCTGGTTAACAAGTTTTTGATCACTAGCAGACACCGTTAGTAGATTAGTGCACTAAATCAAAAATATATGGTGGTACTCTCACAACTCACTCAAAACTGATAAGAAAAGGAGATCTTACCATTCCAAAGAAAATTAGTGTTGCTTACCACTTGTAGTAACAACTAGTGCACGGATGTAGCGAAGCGAATATCAAGGGTATAAGAACAAATCACACGGCAAAGCAGGATATATGTGGGGCTGTAGGTAGGCTACCTATTTGCACCAATAACAAGCTCTAGCGCTGACCGTAGACAACCAATGATACGCAGATGATGTCTACGGGAGCTTCTATTCTTGTAGACAGTGTTGGGCCTCCAAGAGCAGAGGTTTGTAGAACAGCAGCAAGTTTCCCTTAAGTGGATCACCCAAGGTTTATCGATCTCAGGGAGGAAGAGGTCAAAGATATCCCTCTCATGCAACCCTGCAACCAAAAAGCAAGAAGTCTCTTGTGTCCCCAACACACCTAATAGGTGCACTAGTTCGGCGAAGAGATAGTAAAATACAGGTGGTATGAATAAGTATGAGCAGTAGTAACGCAGCAGTAGCAACGCAGTAAAACAGTAAACAAGCAGCGATAGCAGTATTTAGGAACAAGGCCTAGGGATTAGACTTTCACTAGTGGACACTCTCAACTTTGATCACATAAAAGAATAGATAAATGCATACTCTACACTCTCTTGTTGGATGATGAACACATTGCGTAGGATTACACGAACCCTCAATGCCGGAGTTAACAAGCTCCACAATTCAATGTTCATATTTAAATAACCTTAGAATGCATGAAAGATCAACACGATTAAACCAAGTACTAACACAGCATGCACACTGTCACCTTCACACTATGTAGGAGGAATACATCACATCAATACCATCATAGCAATAGTTAACTTCATAATCTACAAGAGATCACAATCATAGCCTACGCCAAGTACTAACACGGATGCACACACTCGTCACCATTACACCGTGCAGGAGGAATAAACTACTTTAATAACATCACTAGAGTAGCACACAGATAAATTGTGATACAAAAGACATTGCAATCATAAAGAGATATAAATAAGCACTTCACTATGCCATTCATAACAGTGAATAAGTATTCTGTGAAATATAGCCTAAGAGACCCACACGGTGCACACACTGTCACCTTTACACACGTGGGACAAGGAGTCTCCGGAGATCACATAAGTAAAACCCACTTGACTAGCATAATGACATCCAAATTACAAGCATCATCATATGAATCTCAATCATGTAAGGCAGCTCATGAGATTATTGTATTGAAGCACATAGGAGAGAGATTAACCACATAGCTACCGGTACAGCCCCGAGCCTCGATGGAGAACTACTCCCTCCTCATGGGAGACAGCAGCGTTGATGAAGATGGCGGTGGTGTCGATGGAGGAGCCTTCCGGGGGCACTTCCCCGTCCCTGCGGCGTGCCGGAACAGAGACTCCTGTCCCCAAGATCTTGGCTTCGCGATGGCGGCGGCTCTGGAAGGTTTCTCGTACCGTGGCTTTTCCGTATCGAGGTTTTAGGTCAGGGACCTTTTTATAGGCGAAGAGGCGGCGTCAGAAGGTCAACGAGGCGACGACACCATAAGGCGGCGCGGCCAGGGCCTGGGCCGTGCCGGCCTATCATCTGGGGCCCCTGTGGCCCCCCTCCAGCGACTCTCGGGTGTTCTGGAAGCTTCGTGGAAAAATAGGATGCTGGGTCTTGATTTCGTCCGATTCCGAGAATATTTCCTTACTAGGATTTTCGGAACCAAAAACAGCAGAAAACAGGAACCGGCCCTTCGGCATCTCGTCAATAGGTTAGTTCCGGAAAACGCATAA
Source organism: Lolium rigidum (assembly GCF_022539505.1). Taxonomy (NCBI): domain Eukaryota; kingdom Viridiplantae; phylum Streptophyta; class Magnoliopsida; order Poales; family Poaceae; genus Lolium; species Lolium rigidum. Next base: position 261,015,828 of record NC_061514.1, read on the forward strand.
ATATGACATAAAGTATGCATAAAACATGTAGATATCATCAATAATGTGGCATGGAACATAAGAAATTATCGGTACGTCGGAGACGTATCAGCAGACAATAAGGCGATAAATGTGGCAAAGCAACTATATGTAGGAAAGGTTGCAATGCACTAGAGAGACGCTAGCAAAGCTCAACGAAACAGGCACAAGATTGCTCAACTACGGGTGCAGTAAAGTAAACTTAGGCCTTCACTTGAATTCTTCTAGCACTTCACTTTTCTTTTTGGATTTTTCTTTTGTAACGCAGCTATGTAGCTCTTTTTGCTTCTTTTCAATTTTCTGTTTTTCTATGACTCAACACCTTGATAACACGGCCAACAAGATATGCAAAGCACCAAATCCCTAATGCGCAGCCTGTCGAGCGGTAAAACTAGTCTCTTCTGGGGAAGTTCCTAGTCACTTTATATCGATAGGCTGTGTCTATGGTTGGAAACAAGCACACTGTACGCTATGTGGACTCGGAGTAACAAAACTGAAACTAGAGGATAATAGAGACTCAAACCCTAACAATACTAGATGCAAGAAAAAGATACGCAAAAACAACTACGAAAAAGCAACTAAAACTCGAAATTAGTGCAATCTAAGGCTATGGAAAACCCTAACCCTATTTTTTTTTGGCTTTGTCTGGATAGGAAACACTCACAACTCAACTATGGGGTGGATTGTGGACGGCTTACCGAGGAAACCCGAGAATCTGATACCAACATGATAAGGGGTGGCCCGATCTTCTCAGTAAGCAACGGTGGTGATGATGATCACGGGGTGATTGCAGAGGAGGTAACTTGATGAAGTGGATGATAACTTGTATGACGCAACGAGATCTCTCGATTGGTCCCTGTCGCCAATGCAAAAGCTCTCAACCCTGCAAGATATTCGCAACTCCACACACTTGCGCACGTAGCCGTCGACCACGAAGCGATAAGTTGCAACCGTCTAATTCCCAATGGAACAGCAGATCACACAAGACTTTTCAGATCTACACAATATCAAGCAATATGGCGTAGGGGATTCAATAGTTTTGCAGAGCAAACAACTAAGAACTAGGGTTTATCTTAAACATGGTCTAAAGCAGCTAGGGGGGCGTCCTGGGCACTTATATAGGCGTCCGGGACGACTTCTGGTTGAAAAGATACAAGAATAACCGACCCAGAATAGATCTGGTCGAGACAGACTCGGACACGGCCGGTGTGGGGGCCGGTCGACCGGGCCTGGGGCCGGGCTGGCCGGTTCAAACCGGGCCAGGGACCGGGTTCCAACCGGGCGGGCGAAGTGTCGCGCAGTAACCCTCCCGGTTGGCATCAGCGTGGCGCCCGGTCAGCACCGGGGTGGATCCGGCCTGCCGCCCAGTCGGACCGGGCCAGGGACCGGGCGCGCCGGCGTGGCGGCCGGTCTGATCGGGTGCTGAGCCGGCCTGGACTTCGTCTTCTCCTCTCGCGCATGCCTCCCGCTCCTCCCTCGCGCGTCCATGAGATATCTTCTTGTCCAGCTCCTTGTCCAGCTCCACGTCCATCTTCACGTCCAGCTGCTCCTCTCCTCCTCGTGCGATGCTTGTCTCCTCTTCATACCTGATGATACATAAGTAATAGGATTTAGGTAGTATAAAGTTCTGATCAATCAAAGTATTGTTTAGGAACAAGTTCACATGTTGTTTAAGTAGCTTCGCGCGAGCTCTTGTAATCGTTCCAATCCGAACTTCATTGGACTTGAGCTTCACAGCAGGTTCATCTTCAGTTGGTAATGACGGAGGTGGTAGTAAGGTAGGGATGTCCTCATCATTTCTACTTGGTGGAGATGGTTGGGAAACATAAATAACCCAATAACAAACACTTTTGAACCAAAGAAACACAAATCAAATCAAAGGAAAATTCAAATTCAAGTGACATGTGATAATGGTCAAATCTGCCACTATTAACATGTTACCCACTTTGAGCCTTTGTATTAAGCAAATATTAAACCAAACCATCTCAACTCTTTGCACCTCATCCAAGACCTCATCAATATGAACACTTTTTGTGTTGACCAGCATAGTTAACTCTATCTCAATTGCTTAATAAAAGCATGCCAAGTGGCAACATTGAAACAGAATATAGATCATACCCTTTTTGGACTTTTAAAAATTTGATCCATTTTGCAAACCAACGCCACCACTGTGTGCCAAACATTATTTAAACTACTCCCAATAAAAAGTTTGGCAAAATTTGAATTTGAAACTCATGCGGCCATTTCATCGAACACCTGGAGGCACCAAACTGACTTTGACACACATGCTATTATCCAATGGATTTTGGGCAAAACCAAGTTTGCTTTGTCATCATTGCTGCACTTCTTAGTCTCCTGGACCAAACCATGCACTTGCCCGTGGTGATTAAAGCAAGGGGAGAAGCAGAACACGGCCATGCCGTGCACCATGCCGATCCTCATGCCATTCCTGCTCTCTGATCCCTCCTCTCACTTTAACCTTGTCAAGGAGCATCTCCTGGCAACCCTGATCATCACCATGCCAGCCATTGGCCACGGAGAGCCCAGCCCTGGCCAGGAACGTACGCGCCCAGTACGCCCAGGCTTGCCAAGAGCGTGCACGCTCACCGCGCTCTGGACGCGCCAGAGCACACGCGTGCCCCGTCGCCTGATGACCCACAAGTATAGGGGGTGTATCATAGTACTTTCGATAAATAAGAGTGTCGAACCCAATGAGGAGCAGAAGGTGTTGACAAGCAGTTTCGATGAAGGATTCACTGTAAATGCTCAGAGACAAGTATTCAGGGGGTTTTGATATAGCAGATAAATAAAGTACAAGTAAGTAAAATGCGAGAGTAATAATTGCAGCGAGTGGCCCAATCCTTTTTAGCACAAAGGACAAGCCGGTTTGTTTACTTATAATGACCAAACATTCTTGAGGACACACGGGAATTTAGTCTAGTGCTTTCGCTTCATATAGCTGATTAATCTTCATTGTTTTGATAAGTGTTGTGTGGGTGAACCTATGCTAATGCACCGCCCTTCCTAGGACTAATACATACTTGTGATTATACCCCTTGCAAGCATCCGCAAATACAAGAAAGTAATTAAGATAAATCTAACCACTCGCCTTAAACTCGAGATCCTGCTATCCCTCCTCGCATCGATATACCAACGGGGGTTCAGGTTTCGTCACTCCGAGCAACCCCGCAATTAGCAAACGAATACAAGATGTATTCCCCTAGGCCCATAAAGGTGAAGTACCATGTAGTCGACGTTCACATGACACCACTAGAAGAATAACACCACAACTTAAATATCATAACATTGAATATTACCCAACATAATTCACTACTAACATTTAGACTTCACCCATGTCCTCAAGAACTAAACGAACTACTCACGAGACATCATATGGAACATGATCAGAGGTGATATGATGATGAATAAAAATCTGAACATAAACCTTGGTTCAATGGTTTCACTCAATAGCATCAATAACAAGGAGTAATCAATACCGGGTGAGTTTCCCCTACCAAACAATCAAGATTCAACCCTAGATGTTACAGCGGTGACGAGGTGCAGCGGTGGAGATGGCGGTGATGATGATGGAGATGATGGTGATGATGATCCCAATGATGTCCAGCTCGATGACGGTGACGATGGCGTCGATTTCCCCCTCCGGGAGGGAATTACCCCGGCGGATTTCAGCCTGCCGGAGAGCTCTTTTCTCTCTGGTGTTTTCCGCCCCGCAGAGGCGGCTGTGTCTCCTCGCGATTATTCTCTGGAGCTTAGGTTTTCGGGACGAAGAAGTACGCGAAGAAGAGGAGGCCAGAGGGGGCCGTGGGCCCCCTCCCCACAAGGCGGCGCGGCCAGGCCTAGGCCCGTGCCGGCCTATGGGGGGGCCCATGGCGGCCCTCCTCGGCTCCCCCTTTTGGCTATCTCCGTCTTCTGGAAAAATAAAATTTTCCGTGTAATTTCCGTCAATTGTTGATCTTCCGAAATATTGCATTCTGACGGTGCTTTTTCCAGCAAAATCCTGACTCCGGTGCGCGATTCTCCAATAATCATGAAACATGAAAAATAGATGAAATAACATAAGTATCATCTCTAAATATGAAATATATCAATGAATAACAGTAAATTATGATATAAAATAGTGATGCAAAATGGACGTATCAACTCCCCCCAAGCTTAGACTTCGCTTGTCCCCAAGCGAAACTGAACTCGGTAAACAAGACCACATGTTTATGGAGTGAAGAGTCGATAAACCAAATACGGACAAGAAGCATCATATTAATTCACACAGGACATTCTAGTGAACAACTTCCTCATATGATTCAACCTGAAACAAGTAAAAGGAAATCACAAATAAAGGTGCATAGGAAATCATAATTGGTGATGGGAAACTTCGTTCTTGGTCAGAGAACAATTGACAGATTGTACTTATCTATCGAGCAGCGCTCTTATATTAAAGCTTATATGGCAAAACTTGCATACTCAATCATAATAATCTCCTCATAACCATTGATAACCTTCAAAGCTATATTCATTCGGATAAAACTTGTACTAAACAAGGAAGAATAAAAGACTTGATTAAGTTGATCACAGTATAAATGGTTTGATCACAACAACTCAATTGCTTGCTTAAGATAGAGGGAAATAGGTTTACTGACTCAACATAAAGTAAAAGATAGGCCCTTCGCAGAGGGAAGCAGGGATTAAATCATGTGCTAGAGATTTTTAAGTTTTGAAATCACATAGAGAGCATAAAAGTAAAGTTTTGAGAGGTGTTTGTTGTTGTCAACGAATGGTAGTGGGTACTCTAACCCCCTTGCCAAACAGACTTCCAAAGAGCGGCTCCCATGAAGGACGTTATCTCTACCAGCAAGGTAGATCATCCCTCTTCTCTTTTGTTTACACATGTACTTTAGTTTGTTTAAGGATGACACTCCCCCAACCTTTGCTTACACAATCCATGGCTAACCGAATCCTCGGGTGCCTTCCATCAATCACATACCATGGAGGAGTGTCTATTTGCAATTTAAGTTGCTTACTGATAAATCAGGGCAAAACATGTGAAGAGAATTATTAATGAAAGTTGATTAATTGGGGCTGGGAACCCCGTTGCCAGCTCTTTTTGCAAAATTATAGGATAAGTGGATGAAGCCACTAGTCCATTAGTGAAAGCTGCCCAACAAGATTGAAAGATAAAACACCACATACTTCCTCATGAGCTATAAAACATTGACACAAATAAGGGATGATAATTTTTGAATTGTTTAAAGGTAGCACATGAAGTATTTACTTGGAATGGCAGGGAAATACCACATAGTAGGTAGTTATGGTGGACACTGATGGCATAGGTTTGGTTTAAGGGTTTGGATGCACGAGAAGCATTCCCTCTCAGTACAGGTCTTTGGCTAGCAAGGTTGATTAGCAAGCATACGAGTTGAGGGAAACAAACAAACATACATGTGATAGAAACAATCATGCATCTTCCTTGTAAGCACAAACAATTTTAACTTCAGAATACTAAGCTAGGAACTAACAAGAAAGAAAGATAATGAAATAACATATCTACATGTGTTTCCTCTTTTCTACTTAAACTCAAAGTGTTGTTGCTATTGACCAATGCTAAGTTTGCCAAAATCAAATAGATTTACCCAATGCTCCCAAAGTGATGCCAATACTAACAACAAGATTAATCATATAATAGAAATTGCAAACTAGAATAAGATGTGCAATATGTAAATGATAAAACTTCTCATTAATATTCCATAACGATAACTCACACCAAGGGATACATAGATAACCAACTAAAGAGAGATACTTCCACACTGCAACACATCTCATAGGATAACTTCCCTACTCATGATATGACACTACTTGATAGTAAAAAGGTAAAAGATAGTGATGATGTGATACCGCGGCACTCCCCCCAAGCTTGGAACAAACCAAGGGGGTGCCAATACCGATGATGAGTTACTCCGTCGGCGGTGGTGGTGGAACAACCCTGATGGGAGTGAGGAATTGCTCTAGCATTCTGCGAAGTCGATTGTTCTCCTCTTGAAGTATCTCCACTTCCCTTCTCAGAACACGGTATTGATCACAAAACTCATCGGTAACCCGAAGAGCCTCCTCCATAGCAGGGAAAGAGTTGAGGCTAGGAGCAGGTGGTAAAGGTCCCTGCAAGTTATGAGAAAAAGAACGTCGAGTGTCAATCGATCCCACCAAGATTGGCTTACTCCCTATTGATGACATCTTCTTCACTTCCTCCTTGACGCTATCATCCATCTCTTTCCGCCTCGTCACGATCCTTTCCTCTTCCGCCCATCCAACGAAAGTTCCTTGATGTAGATCCTGGAGGAGCTCACGGTTGCGACGCATTGCATAATCTTCTGAGGATGAACCTTGCGACGACATCTGAACAGAAACAGGTCGAAACAAAACGCGACGAGAAAACGATATACGGACCTCCAGGGGTCCGGGGGATTATATAACAGAAATTTTCACGACAGAAGGAAAGTACCAGGTCGAACCAGAGTCGGAGGGGGACAACGAGGGGCCATCCTCATAGGGCGGCGCGGCCAGGCTGGGGCCCACGCCGGCCTATGGGGGCACGCCCTCGTGCGTCTCCTCCACTCTGTTTCGATCTCATAATTTTTCATCTTTTCCGAAAATAGCAAAAACATTGTTCGGAAAGTTAAACGCGGACTTTTTATTACCGCATCGTTACCTATTCAAAGTCGAACTCTGCAGAACTGTCAATTTGGCCTTTGATGAAAGCTTCCGGAGTTACCACTCGAATAACATTAACATCTTCATTATAACAATCACCAGAGATATAATGCTTGAGTCTTTGTCCATTCACCACTTGTGTGGCATTACCTTGCAGCGAACTAATTTTAATTGCTCCTGAACGATACACCTCCACAATGACATATGGTCCTTCCCATTTTGAGAGTAATTTCCCTGCAAAAAATCTGAGACGAGACCGATACAATAGGACTTTATCTCCAACATTAAATTCTCTTTTGATAATTTTTCTATCATGCCATTTCTTAACTTTCTCTTTAAAGAGTTTAGCATTTTCATAAGCTTCACTTCTCCATTCATCTAGAGAACTCAATTGTAGCAATCTCTTCTCACCTAGCAAGTTTAGGATCTTTATTTAGTTCTCTTACAGCCCAATAAGCTTTGTGCTCTAGTTCTAAAGGTAAATGACAAGCTTTCCCATAAACCATTTTATACGGTGACATACCCATGGGATTTTTATAAGCAGCTTCTATAAGCCCATAGTGCTTCCTTCAATTTACTAGCCCAGCTTCTTTCTAGATTTATTAACGATCTTTTGCAAGATAGATTTAATCTCTCTATTTGATAATTCTACTTGCCCACTAGTTTGAGGATGATAAGCGGAAGCAATTCTATGATTAATACCATATTTAGCAAGAGTTTTTCTAAAACCACCATGAATAAAATGAGAACCTCCATCAGTCATAAGATATCTAGGAACTCCAAATCTAGGAAAAATAATATCTAAAAGCATTCTTAAAGAGGTCTCACCATCAACACTTTTTGTGGGTATGGCTTCCACCCATTTAGTAACATAATCAACAACGACAAGTATATGAGTGTTACCTTCTGAAGAAGGGAAAGGACCCATGAAGTCAAATCCCCAACAATCGAATGGTTCAATAACAAGAGTATAATTCATAGGCATTTCATTGCGTCTGGAGATATTACCAACCCTTTGACATTCATCACAAGATAAAATAAACTTTCTTGCATCTTTGAAGACAGTTGGCCAATAGAAACCTGATTGTAGAACCTTTTGCGCAGTTCTATCTCCGACGTGATGTCCTCCATAAACACTACCATGACACTTACTCAATATCTCTTGTTGTTCATATTCGGGAACACATCTTCGCAGAATACCATCCACTCCTTCTTTATATAAGTGTGGGTCATCCCAAAAATAATGCCTCAAGTCATAAAAGAATTTCCTCCTTTGCTGAGCTGAAAAGGTTGGAGGCAAGTACTTGGAAACAATAAAGTTAGCATAATCAGCATACCAAGGACTATCTCGCGAGCTCACCTTTATTACAGCCAATTGTTCATTTGGAAAACTATCATTAACAGGAACAGGATCATAAGCAATATTTTCCAATCTAGACAAATTATCAAGCAACAGGATTATCAAGACCTTTCCTATCTATAATATGTAAATCAAATTCTTGCAAAAGAAGCACCCATCTAATAAGCCTTTGGCTTAGCATCTTTCTTTTCCATAAGGTATCTAATTGCAGCATGATCAGTATGGATTGTAACTTTTG
>NC_061514.1:261324263-261493184 GCF_022539505.1 Lolium rigidum
CTTCTGATAGCTTCTCGTGCCAATCCCGAGGGTTCTCGTCAATTTTCCTCTTGATCAGCTTGATCGGGCTCTGATTGGACGCCTCGGCCTGTCCGTTAGCTTGAGCATAGTATGGGGATGATCGGATCAGTTTAATCCCTACGTCATCACAGAACTTCCTGAATTCTTTAGAAGTAAAGACCGAACCTCCATCGGTCGTGATAGTCTGGGGGATTCCAAACCTATGAATGACGTGTTCTTTCACAAACTTGATCACGTCCTCTGATGTTACCTTTTTCATAGGGACGGCCTCCACCCACTTGGTGAAGTAATCTGTGATAACCAAAATCCATTCATGTTTTTTACCTGATGCCGGATGGATTTTGCCGATCATATCCATGCCCCACCCCCGAAACGGCCAAGGCTTGATGATGGGGTTCATCGCTGATGCTGGCACCATCTGAATTTTTCCAAACATCTGACATGCTTGGCACCCCCTGTAATAATTGAAGCAATCTTCAAGCATAGTGGGCCAATAAAACCCCGATCGCCTGATCAACCACTTCATCTTATGAGCCGACTGATGTGTTCCACGGCGCCTTCATGCACCTCATGTAAGAGCCGATTGGACTCGGTCGGTCCTAGGCACTTGAGTAGCAACCCTTCCAATGTCCTGTAGAACATATCGTCTCCTATAAGGACATACTTCATGGCTACGTATCTCACCCGTTTAGGTGCCCCCGAGCCGAATCTTTCAAATAATCGAAGATCTCGGCTCTCCAATCATTCCGTTCCAGGAATTGTATCTGAACTTCCGCTCCGTCGGCTATATCTATGTAGCCCGACGCCATTTGTGCGAGATTGTTGGCATCGGTATTCCGGGACCTTGGGATCCAATTGAAGTTGATGTACCGGAACTGTGTCATCAACTCACGGCATTCCACCCAATATGGGAACAGCGATTCACTTTCGCAATTATATTCCTCCGTGAGCTGGTTAATCACCAACTTTGAGTCTCCAAAGAGCTCTACAGCTTCAGCTCCAGCTTCCAATAATAATTCCATTCCCTTACGTATTGCCTCATATTCTGCTACGTTGTTGGTGCAAGGGGTAGATAATCTGATGGAGAAGGAGTATTCTGCCCCCCGAGGCGATACGAGAAGAATGCCGATGCCGCAACCATCGTCACAAACCGATCCATCGAAGAACATAGCCCATGCACGTATGGATAGTGCTGCTATATTGGTGCTGATCCGTTCAGCGATGAGATCGGCCAACGCTTGGCCCTTGACTGCCTTCGCAGGCTGGTACCGGAGATCAAATTCTGACAGCGCAAGCATCCATTTACCGAGTCGGCCTTTCAAAACAGGGGCCGACAACATGTGTTTGACGACGTCTGATTTACAGATGACGATGATCTCTGCCGTCAGAAGGATGTGATGAAGCTTGGTGCAGGTGAAGAATAAGCAGAGGCAAAGTTTCTCGACCTCAGGGTATCTTGTCTCCGCGTCCAGCATCCTTCTGCTGAGGTAGAAAACGACTCTTTCAATGCCATCATAAAGTTGCACCACCACTGAAGCGATGGACGTATCAGCTACTGACAGGTAGATGTAGAATGGCCTGTCTTGCTGGGGCGGAACTAGCACAGGCGGCGTTGTCAGATATCGCTTAATTTCATCAAACGCCTGTTCGTTGTTCTGCCCCCGGTGAAACTCGTCGTCAGACTTGGTCTTCACCAGCGCCATGAACGGCTCGATTCGTCCTGACAGATTAGAGATGAACCGCCGGACGAAATTGATCTTGCCGATGAGGCGTTGAAGCTCTTTTTTCGTGGTCGGCGGCTGCATGGTACGCACCGCCTCCTGACTTTTCAGGCCGATCTCAATTCCCCGTTCATGGACCAGAAAACCTAGGAATTGACCAGCCGTCACGCCAAAGGCACACTTCTTCGGATTCATTCTCAGCCCGAATTTCCGAGTCCGATCTAGGACGTGCCGTAGATCGTCCAAGTGCCCCTCCATGGATACCGATTTGACCACCACGTCGTCGATATAGATCTCCACCAACTTGCCGATCAGATCATGAAATATATAATTCATGGCTCGCTGGTACGTTGCACCAGCATTCTTCAACCCAAAGGTCATGACCACATACTCGAACAAGCCTACTGCCCCTGGTACCCTGAATGCGGTCTTGTGTATGTCTTCCGGAGCCATGAAAATCTGATTATAACCGGCGTTGCCATCCATGAAGCTCAACACCTTGTGGCCAGCAGCGGCGTTTATCAATGTTTCCGCCACGGGCATCGGATATTCGTCCTTTGGGGTAGCTCTGTTAAGATCTCGGAAATCGATGGCCACGCGCCATCGGCCGTCCTTCTTCTCCACCGGAACTATACTGGAGATCCACTCAGCATACCTGCATGGCCTGATGAATCCCGCGGCTAACATTTTCTCAATCTCCTTCTTGACTTCTTCCAGAATCTCGGCCCTCATCTGACGTGCTCGTTGTTGGAACGGCCGAAATCCTTTCTTCAGGGGGAGGCGATGCTCAATGATGCTCCTGTCCAAACCAGGCATCTCTGTGTAATCCCATGCAAAGCAATCCGGGTATTCCTTCAACAGGGCTATCATCTGTCCCCTGAGCTGCGGATCTAACTTCTTGCTGATAAAAGTAGGTCGAGGCTTATCCCCGGGACCGATGTCAACTTCCTCTAGCTCATCAGCTGATGTGAACCCGTACCCTAGCTTCCCGTCAACTGTGAGGTCGACGCCGCATACTGGGAGAGCGGGCGATACGGATACAGCGGGCCGATTACTAGCGTCGGCTTCTACCTTGATCATCACCAGGATGTTTTGGCGGTGTCGGGGCCGATCGCATGGAGCAGCCTCTTCCTTGTCTTTTCCATGAGAGCAGTTGCCCTCGCCTTTATCTTCATCAAGGGGGTGCCCCAGTTCTATCATGTTGATGTTGAACGGATGTCCTGGTTGGCACCTCCCGGGGTGAGTACCGTTAATCCTGTCAATGGCACGCGCCGGTGAATTATGCGCTCCTGGTGTCGCCGATGTGCGCGACAACGGCAGACGGGGCTGGAGTGGCACTTTTCCTGGGCAGGTTCTGAGAGCTGGCTCTAACAAAGAGTGCTGATTCTTCATGACCTCCCTGATCATCCGAACGGCGACATGCTCCAAAGTATTCACCAGGCTCTCGGAATGGAGACGCAACGAGTGAGCCACCATGCCACCAATCTCATGGCGTACGGCCCTGGTACGTTCCTCTGACGGGACAGATAGGTCCACTTCATCGAGTGCGCCTTCCGGTGAGAACTCCTTCCGCCTGACGCCATGCGAACGGGTTCTGTGATATGAGCCGATGAGGTCGGCTTCGAGGGTGGCCTTGACCTCGTTGTATTGCTTCTTGAGCTTGTCAGGCAGCTCCTCGTAGGTGACTGGCGTGCCGTCCGCCATCTCAGATGTAGATGGCGATGTGGTTGATGTAGACGATAGTCCCACCGGGCGTGCCAGAATGTGTTGACTGCCAAAACCCACCGGCGGGCAGCGGCCTTGTCAACACCGTAGAGCCGGGAAGAGCCTAGAGCTGCGGCTGGCTGAGACCCCTCCGAGCGACGGCCCGCAATGCTCTTCCGGTCACACGCGGCGATGCGAAGTGCAAGGGCGTGCCACCTGACCTATACCCGGCCGGGAAGGTGATGGGGATGCCTCGCTTAGTTTCTCCGCAGGGCATACATGTGAACGTTAAATACGAGCCTCGATCGGCTCTCGGGTTATCCCGTGAATCGGCTCAAAGAGCCGATCCACCCATGATTCGTACGGGGTGCACGAATACTTGGTGGTCCTGCTTGATCAAGATAGAGCTAATGAGATCTACGACGATTTAGGGTTTTCACCGCATAATCGGATCATCCTACTCCAGAGTTGGGACTCGCGGCCACGCACGGTGCTCGTAAGCCGATCCTAAACAAGGCCTAAAAAACAACATGAAGTTGATCCTCGGAACATCCTGTTTAGGACTTGCGAACGCCACCCTACGTGCCACTGGATCCTCCCCCCCTTTGTAAGGCCTAACTATTGCAGATATTAAACTAATCCTTGTAGAGCAAGGAGCAATCGTAACGGATCAGATCTACTAAATAATGATCAAGCGGGGTGCCGCCCCCACACCTGAGATAGGCGTGAGGGCGGCTAGATATGCAAGGGTTGCACTACGTAAGCATGCTTAAACGAAGAACAATGCTAACCCTAACACATCTAATGATAACTACGTTGCTCGCCATCAAAAGCGCTTCGATACGAGCAACGCATGAACAACGTGGGGCTTGTGCTGCCTAGATCGCAAGATGCGATCTAGGCAGCATGTCGCTTACCCGATAGAAACCCTCGAGACGAAGGAGTTGGCGATGCGCCGAGATTGGTTTGTTTTTGGGGTTGAACGTGAGTTGTTGTTTATTCCATAAACCCTAGGTACATATTTATAGTCCAGCGGACTTTCTAATGTGGGCGTGCACCAAACCGTGCACGAGTAAGATTCTATTTCTAAACTAAGATACGATCTAATATGTTACATATACACGGGCAATTAAGCCCAACTTGGTATAAAAGGCCGATCCACATACTTCTTCTATATATATTTCTTCACGTCCATCTCGATCGCGGCCCACCTCTGACTTGATCAAATTCTGGTGATAACAGAGCCATATCGCTTGTGTGCTATTGGTAAAGCATGTGAAAAGTATCACATACATGATGTGTTCTTGTTTAGAGCTAACAAACTATGTGTTCCAGAATCGTCTGTGCGTTTGCTCTTATTGCAGGAATCTCATACTGGACGTTTGATGGGTCACTTTGGGCGTGAGAAGACACTACTCATGCTAGCTGACCACTTTTCTTGGCCAAAGATGAGGCGGGATGTGGATAGATATGTGAAGAGGTGCATTACTTGCAACAAGTCCTAGTCCAAGCTGAAGCCTCACGGTTTGTATACTCCTTTACCGGCACCTACTACACCTTCGGAAGACATTAGTATGGATTTTGTGTTGGGTTTGCCGCATACTAAGAGAGGCCATGATTCTATACTTGTGGTAGTGGATAGATTCTCTAAGATGTCACATTTTATTGCCTTCCACAAGAGCGACGATGCGTCGCATATTGCTAACCTGTTTTTCAGGGAGATTGTATGTCTACATGGAGTCCCGAAGACTATTATTTCTGATCGTAACGTGAAGTTTATGAGCTACTTCTGGAAGACGCTTTGGAGAAAGCTGGAGACGAAGCTACTTTTCAGTACTACTTGTCACCCCCAAACTGATGGTCAAACTGAAGTGGTGAATAGAACATTTTCACAACTGTTGAGATCCATGATAAAAAAGAACCTCAAGGAGTGGGAAAATTGTTTGCCGCATGTGGAGTTTGCTTATAACAGGGCGGTACGTTCTACCACAGAGCTTTGCCCCTTTGAGGTGGTGTATGGTTTCAAACCCATTACTCCGCTTGATTTGTTGCCTCTACCCATACATGAGAGAGTCAATATGGAGGCATCAAAGAGGGCAGATTTTGTACGGAAGATGTATGTGAAGACTAAAGAGTTGATAGAGAAGAAAGGCAAGAACAATGCTGCAAGGGTGAACAAGAAGCGCAAGGAGATATTGTTCAAGCCTGGTGATATGGTCTGGGTACATTTTCGCAAGGATAGGTTCCCGAAGCTGCGGAAGTCCAAGTTTCTTCCTCGTGGTGCTGATCCTTACAAAGTGCTTGTCAAGATCAATGATAATGCATACTCTATAGATCTTCCAATTGATGAGTTTGGTGTCAGCAATTCTTTCAATGTGGCTGATTTGACACCATATGACGGAGAAGACCTTGGAGCGTCGAGGTCGACGCCTTTTGAAGGGGGGAGATGATGAGGACATCCCTACTACACTACTACCTCCGTCATTGCAAGATGAAGACGATGCTGCTGTGAAGCTCAAGTCCAATGAAAAGTCAGGATTGGACCAATGACACGAGCCCGTGCGAAGCTACTCAAACAACAGGTGAACTTGTTCCTAAGTGATACTTTGATTGATGAGAACTTTATACTGCATAAGTCCTATTACTTATGTATGATCAGGTATGCGGAGGGAGCAAGTATCGCACGAGGAGGAGAGAAGCAACCGGACGTGAAGCTGGACATGGGGCTGGCCATGAAGCTGGACAAGAAAACATCCCATGGAAGCGCGAGGGAGGAGAGGGAGGCATGCGCGAGGGGAGAAGAAGAAGTCCAGGCCGGCGCCAGGCCCGGTCAGACCGGCCGCCACGCCGGCGCGCCCGGTCCCAGGCCCGGTCCAACTGGGCGCCCGACCAGACCAGCCCGATGCCGACCGGATCCCCAGCTTGTGCCAACCGGGCACTATACAGTAAGCCCATACGCTTAGCCCGGTCACCACCCGGTGCCAGACCCGGTTGAAACCGGATGGCCCGATCCTAGGCCCGGTCGACCGGCCGACTCCGAGTCTGTCTCGACCAGATCCGATATGGGTCGGTTTCTATGTGTATTTTCGATTCCTGGTCGCCCTGAACCCCTATATAAGTGCCCAGACGTCCCCAAATTAGGTTTAGACCACGTTTAAGATAAACCCTAGTTCATAGTTGATTGCTTTGCAACTCTATTGAATTTCTACACCATATTGCATTGATTTGGTGTAAAACCTCTGAAAGTCTTGTGTGATCTGTTGTTCCATTGGGAATTAGACGGTTGCAACTAACCGCTTCGTGGTCGGCGGCTACGTGCGCAAGTGTGTGTATCTTGCAGGGTTGAGAGCTGTTGCATTGGCGACAGGGACCAATCGAGAGATTTCGTTGCGTCATACAAGTTATCATCCACTTCATCATCGTGTATCTCCGCTATGTTCATCCCGTGATCATCATCACCATCGTTGCTTACTGAGAAGATCGGGCCACCCCTTATCACTCCCCCCTAAATATTACAAATATGTTTAGAAAGTGGTTGAATGTGGTGCCCAAAAAAGATAAAAGAAACATCAGAGTTGGGGTTTCTGCTGTTTTATGGGCCATATGGAGAGTTCGTAATGATTGCATCTTTAACACAAAAAACTTTCCATCAGTTTTACAGGTTATCCCTTTGGTTACTCACTCGATCCGTATGTGGTCTTATCTACAATTGGAGGACGAGCGTCCGGCTTTGGATATTGGGTGCAACCGACTGGAGACGGTTGCACGGGATTTCTACAACCAGTGTGCATGGCGTGCTGACCGGCGTTTGACATGTTGATGCAAAGGCGCTTCATGTTTTCCTTTTTTTCGATGGCTCATCTTTGTTGACCCTTTGCGATTCGTGATTTGTAATAAGGCTTCCCACACGCTCTTTTGTAAGACTGGATTTTTTTGTTCAATAAAAACGGCCGTATGCATCATTGCGATGCAGTGGCTAGGGCAACCCATTTGGAAAAAAAAACGGAGGCTTCTCCCTTTTTGTACACTTCTCAGTTCACCTTGTCAAAATAACCAGGGCATCAAGCGTACAATGCAACGTGGGGGGTCAGCTAACTGGTTTCAGACACATAATATGTTGCGAGCATGGTATGTAGTCGAAAGGTGACCATGAAAGATTATGGAACTTCGTTACTACTCCAGACGAACTGAACCGTATCGCTCCCCCTAAAAGCACAACCTAACGCGTCTGTCTGTGGAAACGATATTTGTTCGCGTCTTTTAGTGGAGATGCTTTCGAACAGATACAATGTCCCGGTCCCGGTAACTCGCATCAGCTACTACCAGCGCTAGTTTTACACCTTTTTTTGTTTGTCTCGCCCCAAGTGAGAGAAAAATTGGAACGGACACTGCAAGTGGATTTCACTGCCACCTTATTGGAACGAGAATACATTGGAAGAATAAACATTCGGCGAAATAATTTCACCACTATAACCCTTTTTAGCCACGCATGTCTCCTCAGCGCCGCAGCTAGCCCTGTCACGCCGTGGTGCACGGCACCGCACTCGTCGCTAGCGTGAACTGGTAGGCTCCACGTGTGCAAGTTCCACGCCCTGTGCTGAGGCGCCGCACTATGAAGTGCCACGCCCTACCATACGGTGCGACAAATCTACTTGGATTTAGTCGGCCTGAGCGGCACAAGCCAAACCAGTTCCTATTCCTCATCCCCCAGACACACGTCGCTGGTGGAGGGCAGTGGCAGCTGCTAGGGTCCCTCTCCTTCTCCTCTAATCATCTACCAAAAACCCACAGATTTGAAGGGTTTCTCCGGGGATCTTGATTTCAACCTCTTTCCCTAGGTATTCTCCCTCATTCCCCTCAATTTCATCCAAAATTCTATCGCATTTGCTCAAATTTTGTTATTTTAGAGAAACCCTAGTATATGAAAAAAATATATAGATTGATATGCACTTTTAATCTTGTAGCATGCGGATAGCACGTGTGTGACTATGTTTAGGTCTTGTGTGATCTAGATTTGTAGTTCACATACGGAAGGTCACATGCTCACATATTAGTTTTTATATTCTAACATTTGCTCAGACTAATAATTTTTATATGCTCACATGTGTAGGATGATGCTTCTAGATCCTCACTATGATGATAAACACCATGCCTACTTGATGTTAAAATGGATATGGAATAATCAAAGTTGTATGTGTGCAGGTCCTCCTCCGACTTAGGTGTCACGAGGCCTCCTCAGGGAAGATGCCATACGATGAGCGATACACGAAACACATCTAGAAGCTAGGACTCCTCCCATTCATCCGTATGGTCAGCCGGTCAACACCGAACATGAACCCTTCTACGATCACCACGCTTGTCGATCGTTGGAGGCCGGAGACACATAGTTTCCACCTCCGGACCAGGGAGATGACTGATGTTTGACCTTATTGGTAAGATTCATGGGGATACTATAAACAAGAAGGCGGGAAAATTAAAGGTCTCGGCCGGGACTACTTTCTCTTGGATCTCACGGAACTTCAAGACAATCGTGTGTAATAGACATAAGCAAAATGGCATCAGAGCTTTTAGCTCTAGACCTGGTTATATGGCTGGAGTTTTCTTTTCGTTTAGTCCCGCTATGCTGTTAAGTTTGTTTCTGGAAATGAAAAAGGAGCTCGGGATATGACATAAGCAAAAGTGTGGAAGATGGAGATCATAGTGCCAAAAGAATGACATATAGAAATAAACAAAAAAATTAGGGATAAACCTTTTTTACTCTTTTTGGATATGTTAAAAATAGATATTATATATACAAATCGAACAAATTTATTAATAAACCATATATGTTTTGCATCTATGTCCTCTTCTATATAATATAGTATATTTGTGACGACCAAATTTTTTGAAAAAAAACTTAAATCATCTACGAAACTTACATAGTATGTGTATCACTAGTGGAAAACGGGGCTATAGGCCCGGTCCATTTGGGCCTTCAGTCCCAGTTCCCAAACCGGGACCAATTAGGCGGGACTAAAGGGGGTACCCTTTAGTCCCGGTTCAAAGTTTAATCGGACCTAAAGGCCTCGACACGTGGTGCGGCCAGGGAGCTCGCGGTGGATGGCCTTTGGTCCCGGTTCGTGGTACGAACCGGGCCTAGGTTTCTCTGCCGCGGCAGAGAATTGCTATTTCTCTGCCGCGGCACAGGTTTAGGCTGTACCAGCGTTTCTCTGCCGCGGCAGAGTTTCAGCAATGCATATATATCATTCAAGAAACCACAAAAAATCGTCGTGAATATATATAGACATCGTCAACAGTACACGTAATGCATGCATATTTACAATATAAAAGCTAGTCGGATCTCTTTACTAAATATCGATATCTACGCCTCTACGAAGATCCTCCATCGTCACGATCTGCCGATAGTGCTCTCCACCTGGGGTAAGGGCCTCGGTAATAAAGAATCCCGCGATTTCCTCTTGAATTGCTTTTATTTGATCCTCCGTTATGAGAGTGTCCCGCAGGCTTATCATCTATATTTAAAAAAGGAGATCAATATATGAATGGAACTCAATACAATAGATGGTACTAATTAAGATTAATTGTGAAAATTTGTTATGGTACACGAGTATGGCGTATACGGGCATCCCCACCCTTGGGACAGGCCATGTCACGAATGAAGGTGGAGACGTAGTATCCACATAAGTTATTCCCGGGTTCCTGCCTCATACACTTTACGAAAAAATAGTTCGATCAAACTAATAATCAAGCATCGTATTGAAAGTAAATATCATATATAGAGTTTCACGGACATAGCTATATATATAGTACTACTTACAGGGTAATCTTCAAATGTAAGCTCCGGTTTCCATTTACCCGGAACAATATTGATGAACCGTTTCCAAGCCCTGCCCGGCAAAAAATAATGAGTAAATGAGTAATTGATTAGTTGATGATATCTTCGAATTAGAACAGATGAAGATGCCAATACGAAATTGATTGAAACTACCTCTGGAGGATGGCAGCCATGTCCGCCCATTCCGCATATTCTTTACGTTTCGAGTCCATGACTTTTACGACTCCAAGGCGAAGATCAATGATTAGGAGAATAAAGTGGAATCTGCACAAGCATAGCTCAATGATTACGAGAATAAAGTGGAAGGTGCACAAGCATAATGTATGTTATATATAACACTCACTTGAAGTTGTAGGGAAAGAATATATCCTCTTTGTCTCGCTTGCTTCTCTAAAAACATTATGATGTTGTCCTCTCGTGTCCTTGGCGAAGTCTCGAATCGTAACTTCATGAACTCGTGTTTGGGTCTATGAACCCCAGCGGTAGGAGCTTGCCTCTTTTGTATTCCAGCTTCTTCATTCTGCATAATTAAATGTATAGCGTACACAAAGAATATAATGAGGATAATTGTTAGTGCAAATGAATGAGCTACGGACTTAATTACATAAATAAATCACTTACAGGCGGTAGCAGCGATGACCAGCTTTGTCGAGGGCGTCTTGATTGAATAACTGAAACAGTTCTTCTAACTCAAGGTTTATCTCGTCTTTCCCCCGGAAGTAATGCTCATCTCTAAGATACACCGTGAGGTAGGCATCACCTCTTCGACAGGCTTTCAGGTACCATTCATGCAACCTTCGCATCTGAGTCCCTAGACGCGCGAGCTCGCCAGGTTTGACGAGATCAGATCCGTATCTATACTTGTTTACCACTTGAGCCGTTGGATAGTAATCTTCGTACTCAACCGATGCTCCCCGAGCTCTAGCCGCCCGTTCGATCATCGATGCCGTCTCCGGATCATGATAGGGCTCCACGACGAAGTGGGGTACGGCCTGAATGTCCTGCTGTCCAAGCTGGGCGACTTTTTTTGCTTCTTT
Organism: Lolium rigidum; assembly: GCF_022539505.1. Taxonomy (NCBI): domain Eukaryota; kingdom Viridiplantae; phylum Streptophyta; class Magnoliopsida; order Poales; family Poaceae; genus Lolium; species Lolium rigidum. The sequence continues at coordinate 261,335,582 of NC_061514.1, forward strand.
GCTCGCTCTAGAGGACTGTCCAAGTGAGCGGTCAAAATCAGCTCTCAGCTCAGGTCTCTTCATTCTCGTCTCGGCAAAGTGCTTCACTGCCTGCGGTGGAATAAACATCTTCCTCGGCGCAAGAAACGCCTTTTGCACTTCAGTCTGCTCATGTGGTAACAACTCTGGAGTCTGTGCCCTCATCGGAGTTGATGATCTCTTCGGAGCTGTAGGAGGTGCCGTGGACCGCTTCCTCTTTTGCTTAGGTGGAGGCGGCGGAGTCTCCTGACGAGGAGGAGGAGGCGGCGGAGTATTTTCACGCGGAGGAGACTGCTCATGCACAGGGGAATCATCATTGCGCAGAGGAGAATCATCACGCGGAGGAGACTGCGCAGGTGGCGGAGGAGGCGGACGAGGTGGCCTGCTTGTTGGCTTCTCACCTGGAAACACAATGTTCTCCTTCCGCCATTGCACGGTGGTTCTACGGGCTTCTCCCAGTTCTTTGATTTCCCCATCTTCACCTGCAGGGTGCTCAAGCACCAACCCCTCATAATCTCTCAACACTTCATCCACCATCACAACAGCAAAGTCGTCTTGGACCGGATGGCAATGGTAAGACCTTGTAGGTAAGAGGATGCCGACCGCCGCCTTGAAGGATAGGTTGAAAAATTTAACATGCAGCTCACAAGGACGGCTCTCAGTGAGATCATCCACGGGGGGGGGGGTAGCGAGGAGGCTCGACCACCTGGTCATCATCATCATTATCCACCTGCCGAGAGGAAGCCAAGCTGCTTTTCCGGTGTTGTTGAGATTGCGGCGGGACGAGGGCATTGAGCAATGCGGGATCTACGACCTGCCCTCGAACCATCTGGGATGTAAGTACTTGGGTTACCATGGTTAATTGGGCTTTCATGGTGCTCATACCCTCCTCTAAGTTAGCTAGGCGGTCTGTTTCCCTTGCCTTTCTCCTCTCATGGCTTTTATCAGGAAATCTCTTCCTTTCCGCAGGAAAGCCATACTTCCACGGAACGGAGCCTTCTGTGCCTCGTGTTCGTCCGCCGTGTTCTTTGTTCCCAAGGGCGCGTGTCAGCTCATCGTTCTCTCTTTCGGGCTGGAACCTCCCCTCCTCCACGTCCCTATGTGCTTTTTCCAGGGCATCAATGGGAACCTTCAGATGAGCTTTCGTATAGATGCACTTCCCTGTTTCTGGATGCAACTTTCCCCCAATCCCGTAGAACCACTCCTTGCACCGTTCGATCCAACCGTGTGTCCCTAATCTGATCCCTTTCCTGGCCAGTTCCGCCTCAGCTGCCTCCCACTTAGGACGGTTAGCCCTGTATCCACCTGGACCAAGAATTTGGTGATATAGCTTCAACGCAGCATTTGCCTTATTTGTTTCCGACCTTTTCTTAAATTCTTCCGACTCCGTGTTGTACTTCACGAATTCGTCCCAGTGATTTTTTACCTTCTCACTGTCCGGAGTCTTCTTTTTCTTGATAAGGCCGCGCAATCTTTTCTTGTGGTTCTTGAATAGTTCGGCCATCTTCTTCTTGCCAAACTCGCGGAGGGCCTGCTCCATCTTGGCCTTTTCAGCGTCATCCCCCTCTTCGGGTACTATGTTGAAATGTGACATGAGCTTGGTCAGAATGCTGTTTTTGGCTACATTATCGATATAAAGACCTTGAGCTTCTTCCTCTGCCGAGACAGCACTAGTCCCTTCGGCTTGTGCCATTCTCGAACGGTGATCGGGACGTGGTCCCTAACAAGCACTCCGCATTGAGCTATAAATGCCTTTGCACCTTTCTCTGGAGCAATCGGTTTACCATCCTTAGCGATGTGGGTGATGTCGTGCCTAACACCGTCATCCAACTTTTTGGCCGGGCCTCGCTTCCTCGACTTTACAGAAGAAGTGCTCGATCCGGAGGGCTAAAAAAGAAATAATTCATAGTCGAGTACAATTTAATTAGTTAATGCATCTAGTCGATCAACAGCGGCTTAATTAATTTATATACCTCGGTGATAACTACAGTTCGGGAGCCATTATGATGATCTTGTTCCTCACCGGCGCCACTAGGATATTCTTCCTCAATATTCTCCGCTCCCTCACCGGAGTCATTCAAATAAGTTGCGGTGACATCGTCACCGCCATCATCCGGAATAACGTCGTCGTCGCGATCATCCGAGTACCGTGGGCTATGAGGTTCTCCATGAAATTTTCTTGAATTTCATCTCTGTCCATGCTTTCTACAACGACCTGCAAGCTATATATAGGAACCATCATATGATCAAATTAAGGATAATGCAGAAAACTGAAAATGGAGTTACATATGTAGTTCTTAACTAAGGATCGATAATATAGTGCTGAAAGTAGATAGTGCAGTTACATGCATACATAGATCGGGTTCATGTTTATTTAACCCTAATACATCAATCACTAGTACAACCACTCAACCGCGCAGACCGGGTCCTAGAGGGCGCCGACCGGGTCCTGAGCCGCGCTGGGTGTACCCCCAAAGCCGCAGAACAACAACGGGAGCATAGCTAACATGAGATCCCCGCATATGCTCCATCCGGTCCTATACATGTTGTCTAACGCGTACATGTAACGGCGAACATGCGTGTCCTCCGATTCAATGCGCTGAGCTACCTCCTCCGGCGGGGCCGGCTCCCTCTGAAACGACCGTGGCCCATAAGACCTCCACCAAAGAATATCCGGGTCGACGATGGGACCCGGATTCCGCACCAAGGTGCGCGACCCGGAAGCTAAGACCTCCCAGTGCCACCCCGGCGGAGCCCAGTCCCGGACCTCCCCCATCTGCTCCATCTCCTCTAGAAGAGTCAGACCACGGCGCGGCGGCTGTCGCGGCATCGTAGCTACGAAAACAAATCATATATATATGTACCAACGTTAACATAATTAAAAAAATAAATTCACTACTTAGTCGGCGCCGGCACTACCGTTTGGGGGGCGCCGGCACTACATACTTTATTTTGGGCCGGAGGCGCGGTGGCACTACATACTTAGTCTGTTGCATACTCTTTTCTAACACTAACACTAACACTAACTAACTAATTTTTCACTAACACTAACTAACTAATTATTCGCGAAATTTCTAACTATTTTTCACTAACACTAACTAACTATTTTACTAACTAATTTTCTAACTATTGTTTTAACTAATTTTTCTAACTATTTATCTAACTATTTATCTAACTATTTTCTAACTATTGTTTTAACTAATTTTTCTAACTATTTATCTAACTATTTTCTAACTATTGTTTTAACTTTTTATCTAACACTAACTTTTTCACTAACATTATCTAACAAACTAACTAATCTAACATGCAAGAAAAAAAAGAGGAGAAGGGGCGGCGCCGGCGGCCGGTGCTTACCGGCGGAGGTGGTGGCCGGGGGCGCGGAGGACGGCGAGGAGGCGGTCGCGGGGGCGGCAGGCGGTGGGCGGGCGCGGGAGCGGGCGCGACGACGGCGGCGGGCGCGCGGTGGCGGAGACGGAGGCGGTGGACGGCGCGGCTGCGGGCGCGGGCGCGAGCGCGGTGGCGGCGGCGACGGCGGGCGCGGTGGCGGAGGCGGTGGCGCGTGGGAGCGCGGCGGCGATGGCGCGCGGCGGCGGCGATGGCGCGCGGCGGCGGCGATGGCGCGCGGCAGTTGGGCAGCCTGGCGGCGCTCTAGCGCTTCGTCTCCGCGGGATTGATCTCCGCGGAGACGAAGTGTTTTCTTTTATACTGGCCTCCGCCTCCCGGAGGGTTAGAGATACGATGGAAGCCATGTGACCTGGTGATGAGGTTTGCAGATATGAGTCTAGATGTGATATGTAAATGGAGGCCAAGCCAACATATATATATAGTGAAAAAATGGCGGGAGGACGGAGGCGGGAAGCGATGGAAAGCGCGGGAAGAAAAATAGGCGGGAACGCGGTGGCGCGCAAAACCGTCGGTGGGATAAGGACGTGTGGGTAACCTTTAGTCCCGGCTGGTGGGTACAACCGGGACTAAAGATCCTTTTTTGTGTCATCTAACAAAACTGTCGGTGGGATAAGGACGTGTGGGTAACCTTTAGTCCCGGTTGGTGGGTACAACCGGGACTAAAGATCCTTTTTTGTGTCATCTAACAAAACTGTCGGTGGGATAAGGACGTGTGGGTAACCTTTAGTCCCGGTTGGTGGGTACAACTGGGACTAAAGATGTCGGCAGGATAAGAACGCATGGGTGGACGCACTGCTCGATGAGATAAAGCATATAGCGCACGACGCCCTGTCGAAGGAACAAGACAAAGTAGAAGAGGTGCCGTGCCTATAAAAGGAGCATCGATACGCCTTGTCAGCAGATCAACAAGCCAAGCAGAGTTTCATTCCCATGGATGAAGGGAAGGGTTGGGAAATCTCCCGTGGCGCAGCTTCTCGAAGATGTCGTTGGTGCACATGCCCTATGGCATCTTCGGAAGCTGCTCCTCGGAATTTTTCCCTGCAAGCCCCTAAACGACTACACATCTCATCTAACAGTGTTGGGGAAAGGGTTGGGAAATCTCCCGTGGCGCAGCTTCTCGAAGATGTCGTTGGTGCACATGCCCTACGGCATCTTCAGAAACTGCGCCTTGGATTTTTTTTCCTGCAAGCCCCTGAACGACTACATCTCATCTAACAGTGTTGGGGAAAGGGTTGGGAAATCTCCCGTGGCGCATCTCCACTTTTAATATCTTACATACAGTTACATGATTACACACAAATAAATGGGAAATTGATTGCCATGTTGAGATACTCATTTGTGCCATGAACATTCTTCAATTAACTTGATGATGGAGCATCTTCATCATTTAATCTTCTTCGGCCGTAACCATGGAGCATCTTCATCATTTAACTTGATGCTTGGATCAATGTTCACTCGAAGGGTGGAATTTCATCAAACTGATTATAATCTTCCGACATGTCTGTCTTGTCCTCCACTCCCACGATGTTTCTTTTTCCGGAAAGAACTATGTGGCGCTTTGGCTCATCGTTTGATGTATTTGTTTCCTTATGTTTCCTTTTTCTTGGTTTGGTAGACATATCCTTCACATAGAAAACCTGGGCCACATCCTTGGCTAGGACGAATGGTTCGTCTCTATACCCAAGATTGTTGAGATCCACTTGTTGTCATTCCATACAACTTGTCTACCCGAACCCCGCCTCCTGTTTTGTTGACCCATTTGCACCTAAACAAAGGGACCTTAAAAGAAGGTCCATAGTCAAGTTCCCATATATCCTCTATGTAACCATAATATGTGTCATTTGGGCCTTCATTCATTATTGCATCAAATCGGACACCACTGTTTTGGTTGGTGCTCTTTTTATCTTGGGCGATCGTGTAAAATGTATTCCCATTTATCTCGTACCCTTGGAAAGTCACTACAGTCGAAGATGGTGTCTGGGCCAGCAAGTACAACTGATCTTCAATATCTTTGTTATTCAGGAGATGTTTTTGCAACCAACCGCCGAAAGTCGACATGTGTTCACGTCTAATCCAATCGTTCGACTGCCCGGGTTACGGGAGCGTAGAAAGTTCTTGTGGTCACCGATATACGGAGCCACCAAGTTGGAACTTTGTAGAACTGTGTAGTGTGCTTGAGTCAAAGAAATCCCGTCCCTACATATCATTGATTTCCTTCCTAGCGTGCCTTTTCCACTTAGTCTCTCTTCATGCCGCGATTCAGGAACACCAATCGGCTTAAGGTCAGGAATAAAGTCAACACCGAATTCAATGACCTCCTCTGTTCCATAGCCCTTGGAGATGCTTCCTTCTGGCCTAGCACGGTTATGAACATATTTCTTTAAGACTCCCATGAACCTCTCGAAGAGGAACATATTGTGTAGAAACACAGGACCGAGAATGGAAATCTCATCGACCAGGTGAACGAGGAGATGTGTCATAATATTGAAGAAGGATGGTGGGAACACCAGCTCAAAACTAACGAGACATTGGACCATATCATTCTGCAACCTCGGTAGAATTTCTGGATTTATTACCTTCTGAGAAATTGCATTGAGGAATGCACATAGCTTCACAATGGGCAGTCGAACATTTTTCAGGTAGAAGCCCCCTCAATGCAATCGGAAGCAACTGTGTCATTATCACGTGACAGTCATGAGACTTCAGGTTCTGGAATGTTTTCTTCTCCATATTTATTATTCCCTTTATATTGAAGGAGAAGCCAGACGGGACCTTGATACTGCTCAGACATTCAAAAAATATTTCCTTCTCTGCTTTTGTAAGAGCGTAGCTGGAGTAATGACGTCCTTTAACTCTCTCATGCAGTTTTTTGGGGTCTTTCCTACGTTGCTGGTCTTCTTGTGCTTCTGGTGTATCTTTTGTCTTCCCGTACACGCCCAGAAAGCCTAGCAGGTTCACACAAAGATTCTTCGTCACGTGCATCACATCGATTGAAGAGCGGACCTCTAAGACTTCCCAATAGGGTAGATCCCAAAATATAGATTTCTTCTTCCACATGGGCGCATGTCCGGCATCGTCATTCGGAACGGACCGTCCGCCGGGACCCTTTCCAAATATTACATCTAGATCCTTGACCATACCAAATATATCAACACCATCACGATGGGGAGGCTTCCTCCGGTGATCAGCCTCACCGTTGTAATGCTTGCCTTTCTTTCTTACGGGATGGGTAAGCCTAAGAAATCGACGATGCCCCAGGTACACGACCTTCTTATATTTTTCCAAATAATCACCTTCGAGCTCATGTAAACAGTGCGTGCATGCATTGTATCCCTTGTTTGACTGTCCTGAAATGTTACCAAGAGCAGGCCAGTCATTGATGGTTACGAAAAGCAGCGCTCTTAGGTCAAATTCCTCCTGCTTGTGCTCGTCCCACACATGTACACCTGCTAGGGACCACAGCTGTAGAAGTTCTTCAACTAATGGCTTCAGGTACACATCAATGTCGTTCCCGGGTTGCTTCGGGCCTTGTATGAGCACTGGCATCATAATGAACTTCCGCTTCATGCACAACCAAGGAGGAAGATTATATATACAAAGAGTCACATGCCAGGTGCTATGGCTGCAGCTCTGCTCTCCAAAAGGATTCATGCCATCTGTACTTAGACCAAACCGTAAGTTCCTTGCATCCTGTGCAAAGTTTGGGAACTCTCTATCGATTTTTCTCCATTGGGAGCCATCAGCAGGGTGCCTCAACATCATGTCTTTCTTACGATCTTCTTTGTGCCATCGCAACAACCTAGCATGCTCTTTATTTCTGAACAAGCGTTTCAGCCGTGGTATTATAGGAGCATACCACATAACCTTGGCAGGAACCCTCTTCCTGGGGCGCTCGCCCTCAACATCACCAGGGTCATCTCGTCCGATCTTATACCGCAATGCAGTGCACACCGGACATGCATCCAAATTCTCGTACTCATCGCGGTAGAGGATGCAGTCATTAAAGCATGCATGTATCTTTTGCACATCTAATCCTAGAGGGCAGACAATCTTCTTCGCTTCGTACGTACTAGCGGGCAATTCGTTACCCCTTGGAAGCTTCCTCTTAATTATTGTCAGCAACTTTCCAAATCCTGAGTCAGTGACACCGTTCTCTGCCTTCCATTGCAACAATTCCAGTGTGCTGCCTAGCTTTTTATGGCCATCTTCGCAAGTTGGGTATAACAATTTGTTGTGATCTTCTATCATCTTGTCGAAGGCCAACCTTTTCTTTTCAGTTTCACATTCTCTCCTTGCATCAGCAATGGCCCGGCCAAGATCATCATCAGCAGGCTCATCTGGTGCCTCTTGATCTTCTACTTCATTGTCTTCATTGCCTGCAGTATCATCGTATTCAGGGAAATTGGGATAACCGTCATCATCCTCTTCCTCTTCTTCATTGTCTTCCATCATAACCCCTCTTTCTCTGTGCTTGGTCCAACAATAGTAACTGGGCATGAAACCGGATCGCAGAAGGTGGCTGTGAATGAGACTCGAGTGAGCGTAATTTACGGTATTCTTGCAGTCCACACATGGACAATACATGAAGCCACCATGTTTGTTTGCCTCCGCCACAGCCATAAAATTATCCAGGCCCGAAGTGAACTCGTCAAACCGTCGGTCAATGTACATCCATTGCCGATTCATCTGCATGATATAATTAAGCTGATCAAAACCATTACAGAACATCACGATGTATATATACACATGCATTTTATCAATTGCAGATGAAAAAGATAAAATTGTTAACCTCGATGAAGAAGAAAAAAGCAAGTTAAGTGTGGCTTGATTTGTGTAAACTCAAGTGACAAATCCTCTTAAGCATTTCATCGAACACCTCTTGTGCATGTGAAGAAGAGAGGAGAGCAATACACCCCTCTTGTGAAGAAAGTGAAAAAATGGCCAATTGTGGCTCACACTTGGGCAGAGGCAAGGTTATGTAGCCAGAGGCGGGGCCTTTGGACCCGGTTTGTATTACAAACCGGGACTAAAGGTTCCCCACGCCTGACACGGCCTGCCGCGCCCTGCCGTGGACACTTTAGTCCCGGTTTGTAATACAAACCGGGTCCAAAGGCCACTACAGGACAGGCGCCAGCTTGTGGGGTCGCCCTGGGCAAAATCGAACCGGGACTGGGACTAAAACTTGGGAACAAAGGCCTCTTCTCCACTAGTGTATCTACCAGCTGAGCTAGGAACGTGAGCACTGCCTCCTCCCGTTCTAAAAAATTCAGATGCCCATGCATTTAGATACACGTCCATCTCTAGTAGCTTAGTAATAAAATGTTGTTTGCTTCATGTTGTTTAAAGTTCTAACCACTAGCAGTAGTACAAATCGAAGATGTGATCTTATCTACTTGAGCTATGAAATTTTCTTATGGTACTGTAGTTTTCAATCTTCATTAAATATTGCATTTTAATGTTAATTGGAGGTATTTGGGAAAACAATTTCTCACAAATGAACTTGCTAGCCCTAGATCCACATGGAACAGCCATGGTAGCAAGATCTGTAGCAGGGGCATGTACGAACGCAGCAGCAGATACATCTAATTTCTCGTTCTTTTACTACACTCCACATGCAGTTCCGGTTTCTTCAAGGAAAGCTGAGCTAGGAAGCCTTCCATCTCCAAAGGATTGCCATATATTGTCACGGTCTAGAAAGACTGGCACAATTTTGGATGATTCATGTCACATTTCATGCGTTCTCGCGCTCCGCCCGGTGGTGGCTCTCGAATTTCTTGCCAGGTCGCTTTAAGTGTCACGAACACAGCAGCGTTGCGCGGAAACCACGTAACGCGTACGGTGTAGGAATGCATCCACAAAGAAACCAAAAGCGTCACAGCCAATCCAAATCAGAAAAGAGAACAACTTCTGCGGGTTTTCTTTTGACATGAACAGTGTCCTCCTATTTATTAACAACAATGGAAAAGCACGAAGAATAGCTAGCATGGGAAACAGATTGCACATCCATCGCTGATCAGCGATCACAATTTCAAATAGACGCCAAAACGACTGCTAGCGTTTTTGACAATCATCTAGTGTAGTTATTAGCCCCACGACCGAGCAATACGTACATTGCAGTACAGATCATGCCTTCCACGTTAAGCCAACTGCGCTACGCACCTTGTGCTCGTCAGACATCCAAGTGATGTGGCCGAACTCCCATGATCCGGCTGGCTTCACGGTTTCGCTGCGGAACTCCACCGTGTAGCTCTTCTTCTCCTTCTGCCGCTTCAACACCAGTGTCGTCGGCGTCACCTTCACCTTAACCCCGTGCGGCACCTCGACGGTCACGTTGTACGTCTCCGGCTGCTCCGACACCATTGTCACGGTCCTTGTCAGCCTGCGGACGCGGGTGTCGCCGTCGAAGACCACCACGATCGTCGGATAGTTGAGGTTGGCCGCGCCGCCGGGGAGCGCCCTCCTGCATTTTGTAAGCTCCGGTACGAAGCGTCGGATCTGCGGTGCCGTGTAGTTGAAGGAGCAGAGAAAATCGACGTAATCTTGCGTCCCGGCGTCGTAGACCAAACCTGGGTCCATCGCCAGTGCCGGAACGACCATCCCGGCCCCGGCTGCCAGCGGCGTGGCGCTCCCGACGCCGCCGCGCTGTCCAGTATGGCCCCATCGGCGTTGTCGGTTATTTTAACTGTAGTGATCAGCGCCGACCGCACCATGGACGGTGTCCAGTCTCCGTGCACCTTCTTGATCAACGCGGCGACGCCGGCGACGTGCGGGCACGCCACGGAAGTCCCGGACATGATGTTGTACTCCGTGCTCCTCGGGTCGACGTCGGGGTAAGACAAAGCAGCGCCGGACCAGGCGGCGAGGATGTTTACGCCCGGAGCGACGAGGTCCGGCTTCATGACCTCGGGGACCACCGAGTTTGGGCCACGGGACGAGAACCCCGCCACCACCGGCGCCCGGTTCTCGACGCCGGTGACCGTGTCGCAGGAGAACACGAACGAGGCCACCGGGTACGGCTCGGACGACATGTAAGCGTCCAACTTCTTGCGCTCCGTGTTGCTCATGCTGAGGCCGGGGAGGATGAACGCCCGGCCGGGGACCGCCTCCCGGAGGCGTTCTGTGCCTTCCACGGCGACTATGCCGGCTCCACCGGCGCTCTGCACGTAGATGCCGCTCTTGAGGTCGCTCTGTTTATTGTCGCACACCACCACCTTTCCCGCGATCTTGTCGGGCGTCAGGTCATTCTCGCCGCAGGAAGCGAGCACGACCGGTAACATTCCCGTGCCGTTGGCCTTCCTGGCGTACAGGGACTGGCCTCTGAGCACCGCCCCGTTGCCGAGCTTGAGTGTCGCCGGGAACACGCGGTCCATGGTCGCGGCGCCTACCGTGGTCATCCACGGCGCCACGTTCACCACGGACGATGCCTCCGGGCCGCCGTTGCCGCCCCCGACGACGACGAAGACGCCGCTGCGGTCGGCGCCGAACATGGCGATGGAGACGACGTCGTCGTAGAACTGCGGGTTCGTCGAGCCTTCCACTCCGACGGACATGGAGATGACGTCCACGCCGTCGCTCACGGCGGCGTCAATCGCCGCGACAAGGCCGTGCTCGTCACATCCATCCGTGTTGCACGCCTTGTACATGGCGATCCGTGCATTGCTCGCCACGCCATGGGCGGTGCCGCTCGAAAACCCGGATAGGCTGGCGCCACGTACCTTCGATCCGGCGGCTGTGCCGGACACGTGGGTACCGTGGCCGACCTTGTCCCTTGGAGTGAGGGCGCCATCCAGCTCGGCGGTGAAGACCTTGGCCCCGACCAGCTTGTTGTTGCACAAGCTGGCGTTGAAGCCCTCCGCGTCGACGCACATGCCTTTCCAGGTCGACCGCACGGGGCCGAGACCGGTGTCGTTGAAGCTGGCGCTCTCCGGCCAGATGCCGGTGTCGATGAAGCCGATGATGATGCCGTCGCCGAAGTTCGAGTCATGCCAGGCGCCGAATGTCTCGTTGAGGCCCATGAACTCCGGCGATCTCGTCGTGTGGGTGTAGCGCACTCTGCTCTTGTACACGCCGGACACGCCAGGGGTCCTCGACATGCGCCGGGCCTCGTCGTCGGCGAGTCGAACAGCGAAACCGTGCATCACCGTGCCGTAGGTGTGCATGAGGCGGCTGGAGGAGCTCGTGGTGGCACGAGGGGAGTGGGTGGCCACCATGGAACTGTACCACCGATCGAGGGTGGCGAACTGAGACGGCTTGGCCAGGTGGTTGGTTTGGATGATGTAGGTGTGGGAGAACGAAGAACGAGGCTTCTGCTCGGCAGTGGCATTCTTGGTCTTCTCGATGGTGGATGAGTGCGTGGGCTGAGCAAGGACCAGAACTAGCAAAGTGCAGTGCAAAAGGACTGAGAGTGTGGAAGCCATTGTTGGTGCTTGTGTGTGAGCTTGTGGTGGAGGAATGCATGTATGTATGTGGTTATGGCTTTATAGAGAGCTTGAGCTCATATGATGAAGTCAAGACTTAATCTTTTCTTGGCGAGGTTTTTGGACGATGGTGGCTGTTGCTGCTCCAAGCCTCGTCAGGCAGAGATGGCTGCGAAAGATGCGGCGTCTTTCCATCATTGACTTTGAGAATTGATTTTGGTTCTGCCAGAAGTACTTTTGCGTGTGCAGCAAATAGCACAAAGAGGCTCATGGATGCCAAATACAAACAAAACGAAGCAGAATTCCATGGATGAAGAAGGGGTGAAACGGCCTCCACTACCCTTCTTTCCTTTTCTTAAAACTCAACTCAACTTGTCCCCTGCCTGCTTATCTCTGCTGAAGGAGATACACCAATTAAAGGCGAGACTGAACATGCAAGCCCACAGTTTTCAGTTAACATTCTAGCTTCTGTATGAGGCATGAAACTAACTGCCTAAATCTGTTCCCACTCTCCTCTGCTCGGTCGGGCAACTTGTGACACCACTACTGCAGTGCGGTCAAGACTTCACATTCTCTACAATTTATGCAATCTCAAGGTGGCATTGTGTCAAGACTTTGCTAGGAGAACAAATTTACACACTTTCTGGTTTTGGGCTGATCCTTCGTTTGACAAAGTATGTAACTGAGGAGGATTTCCAGGGACGTGCCGAATTAATGGGCAACAAATGCAGTATAGATTTAACTATTATTGCTAAGAATATAGAACTCCCCCAGGTTTCTGATGGGGAATAGAGAAGAACTGATGGGCAACAAATTGATGCACTGTCCCCTCCTTGTCAGCTATTATTGCAATATGCTAGAACAAGTAACCCTGCACTCTCAGGCACAGTGGAGAAACAGAAGTTAAGCACGGTATGGAGAAGAACAACGGAATCAAACGCCTTGCACATTCCCGCGATTTCTTTGCTGTACATATTGCAGTCCTGCTGTTGCATCTCTATTCTCTCTTGGCGGAAACAGAGGTTATATATCACAGTCCTGCTGCTGCATTCCCACGATTTTGTTTTTTTATAATTGATATTTATTTCGCTAGGAAGCATTTTCTGCGAGTGTGTAGCAAGTAGTTCAAAGAAGAAACATGGAATGCAAACAAATAATTCTAAAGATGGAGAAGTGATGAAAAGGCCTCCACTATCCTTCCCTTCTTTTATTAAATCAAGTAGCGTTTTCCCCTGCCTGCTTGTCTCTCCTGAGAGAGATGCCCTAGTTAAAGACGACACTATACGTGCTGCACCCAATTTTTTCAGCTAACATTCTATCTTCGCGTGAAGCATAATGAAACCAACTGTCTAAATCTGTCCCCAAGTAGCACGGAAGCTATCACTTCATAGCTAGTACTACGTAGAACTAGTAGTTACTAGAGCTCCTTGCCAAATTTCAAAAACAACGTGATATTTGAGCGTTAGTGCTTACCCTGCACACTTACAATGATCTAATCTCTTGCGCGCCTAGATTCATACACTGACAACTCAGAAATAATAGACATGATCTAATCTCTTGCGTGGCTAGATTTACTCTATAGTGTTATATATCCGCTGCGAAGTGTCATTTCGTTCTATTAGCAATTGGAATATAAAAGGGGAATGTAGATAATATGTGCATCTTGGAAATCATGATTGTAGATAACAGAGAATAAAGTTATTCTGCAACTGGTGATGTAGTTAATTACATGTAGTAAAGACCAGGTCCGATGGTTATGTACTTCAGCCACAATTACTGCTGATTGTTCTTGACGTAAATAGCTCCGAGGGTCTACCGCAAATTTTGAAACCGAGGAACCTCGGTTTTCCTGTAACTAATTCTTATGATTTCATTGTCATTGTCAGATACACATATGCTCATATTTAACAATGGTTACATTTCTTGCATTTTCTCAAATGATTGTTTGTGCTCTGCACTGGACTTCTGTTGTCTCAGTATTGCACTTCGTATTCACATTCAGCTTTTGCTATTAGAATAATTTTCATTAGTACTCATTTGCGATTTTTTTGCGTTAGTGCTCAACCGTTCTTCAGAGATTCGGTTAGATCTATCAACTTAACCATATTTCTCTTCCTAGAAATATTAGTACTTTGTACATCGTGTTTAACTAGGCGAATACCATGCGTATATGTTCACGGTTATCTTAAAAAGTATTAATGCCTAATGCTTATCCGGCAGAAATTGAGGATTTAAGTGACTATTGTATCACCTACTTCGTAAAACCATACAATCCAACATGCTAGGGCTTTAACTAGATCAGTCAATGTCCCATTGTAACACTTGATGATTTCTCATTTTATTTCCGTCCAAACTAATTTTGAATTGCATTAACCCCTTTTTTTTTCCTCGGAGAACAGTGTGCTTCTTGTAGAAAAGAAAAATCCATTTTACTGCCAAGAGGCATTTCATCTGGTTTGTTGATGGATGATGGGTTGTTGCTTTGTTGCTCTTGGTATGATCAAATGCATGTTTCTAAGTTTTTTTTTGTACTTGATAAAATCATAATATATCACACAACTTGCATCGGCATATTGTAATTCAAATTTTTAATGTCCAAGATTTATTGAATATTTCTATAGTTCTTTCCATAAGATGGACGGGCGCAGCAACGCGCGCATCCATGGTCTAGTACACACATGATATGAAATACATACACCCATGATATGATTATACCAGTATCAAACCATTATTTGATCTCAAATGTCAGAACCGAAGATCGATCACAAGCTAGTTAATTAGTAATCTAAACTAAAATAACATAGATGATAGATAGGAAATACAGTCACGATGATCAGCATCAAGACGAAGGCGGTCTTCATTCGATTCATCCTCATTTCTCTCATCTCTTCAGCTAGATAGTGCGCGTATCTAGCTTCCGCCTCCTCCATAGTCTTATATTGTGTGTAGATGCAGCTGCAAAATGGCGTACCTGTATCGAACAGTCTTCCCAACTGGCATAGACTCCGGGAACCCTACCCTTGTAAACGACATACGAGGCATCTCTATGCATAAGATAAATATTATACGCTAGTAAATCAAATTCATACATAATATACGACGTAGTGCCACAACATTTAAAAGAAGTCAAGTAACAAGAGATGAGCCTCATGTAAAAGACACGCGATCAAAGAGGTAAACCAATAAGACCAAGTCAAATGCGCAAGCAATGTGTATGGACATATAGACAAGGTCTTATTGGGTCCCTCTTTCATTAGACGGTGCCAGAGTATAATCATCGGCAAGTGCATTTGAATATAAATACACACGGCAAGAGGTCAGCCAACAAGATCAAGTCAAATGCGCAAACAATGTGTGACGAGGGTGCTCCTCGACAATGCCCTCCGTTTGGGGCTTAGGGTTGATGGAATCCTGTAGGCTGACACGAGACATCGGTTAATCAGACAAGCGGGGAGAGCAATTTACCCAGGTTCAGGGCCCTCGATGAGGTAACACTCATACGTCCTGCCTGTCTGATCTTGATTATGAAAATATCGGGTTACAATGGGGTGCCGAAGGTTTCGGCTATGATCTCGTCGAGAGGCTAAGTGCTACGGCGACCTAGCTCTAGACTTCTGGTGGCTAAAGTTGCTAAAATTGATTGTGTCCCCCGGCAGCCCCTCTCCTGGCCTTTATATAGGAGGCCAGGTCTCAAGAGATCTGTCCGGGTACGACTAGGTTTACAAGAGACCTAGCTCTAAACTTTCCTTGTTCGGCTCTTCGTCTTGTACTTCAATGAATCTTCTCCAGCACCGTTCTAGTGGCCCACCTTGCCATCGGGTATCTTCATGGGCCTCCAGTTGGGCCGTACAGGATAGGGCAATGTCGGTTACCCGAAGGGTAATGCCCACGTCAGTAGTCCCCGAGTGTCTAGCCGAAGATTTTTCGGGTAGAGACTAAAGCATGCCTCAACTGAACATTCTTCTCCCTTGATTGTTCTTGTCCATCTTGTAACAACTTCATCTTCTTTTATCGGGTGCGCGTCCAGCACTCCCGATGGGAGTAGCCCCCGAGTCTAGATACGTATGCTTGCAATCCGTGTGTAGACTCAAGTTGTGCCACTCGAATATCTTCTTCTGCCGAAGTTTCTTACAAGTCTTCATAGGTCATCCGATACACGCATATCAGGGCTTGTACTTTTCAGTAATGTTTGGACGCGTAAAGGATATTGAGTAATGCGCCCAGCTTTGCTGGTTAACTGCCAATGGAAAAACAACATTACCCTACACAGAATCAAGTCCCCGGGCATGATCCCGGAATGCAAAAAAGTTTCATCGGGTGCGCGTCCAGCGCTCCCGATGGGAGTAGCCCCCGAGTCTGGGCACGGGCGCTTGTGACCGGGTGCAGACTCGAGATGAGGATACCGTTCTCTTGTTCAAATACTTCTTCACGCCCTTCTCTCTGGAAAATTCTTCGAGTCTTCGTTTATCGGGTGCGCGTCTAGCGCTCCCGGTGGGAGTAGCCCCCGAGTCTAGGTGCGGATGCTTGCAATCCGTGCGTAGACTCAAGTTGACCACTCGACAATTTTGTTTGTTACTTCGACTCCTGAACCAAGCTTTTACGACATCATTGATGACGTAATCACTGCCATGGTTTGATTGACAAGACGTGACCTGACGGGCCCATCCTAGTTCTGTGCGGGCAGTTTTTAGGAAATGACTAGTGCATGCACATTAACCGAGGTGCCTCCTCGATTTCCACACATCGTGGGAATAATGGGCCGCCGGTTCTGCTCTCTACAGAGTGACACGTGTACGACTAGATCTCATCCACCTCCCGCGATAACTTTAAGGTTATGGCCACGATCTTCCAGCGGTCTTATGGTATAAATAGAGGGCCTTCATCATTTTTTACTTTTTACGCCTCTATACTGCTCATCTTCTTCCTAGCCTTCTTCTCCACCTCTGTTCCTTTCCTCGAAAGCTCCGGACGCCATGGGCAAGAAGAAGGGCGCCAGCGCCTCGGGCACAACCAGCGTCAGCCGTGATTGGGGCGCCTCCACCATCACCAATCACGATGTGAGCAAGCTCCGCTCCCTCGGCTTCATCTCCTCTTCCGACGACGATATTCGTCTTCTAGGTCCTTCCTCACGCCCAAATCCCCCAAAGGGCTTTACTGTCATGTTTGTCGCCTTTCTGTTTCGCGGGCTTTTGCTTCCTGCCCACGAGTTTCTTCGTTCCCTTCTGTTTTTCTATGGGATCTAGCTCTGGCAGCTGACCCCAAATTCCATTCTCCACCTTTCTATTTTTATCACTGTCTGTGAATCTTTCCTCGGCATTGATCCCCACTGGGGTCGTTGGAGGAAAATTTTCTATGTCAAGCGTCATAACGACAACAATGGCCCCCCGTCATCGGCGGCGTTGGCTTCGTTGTTAGAAAACAGGTTGATTATCTTAACTTCCCGATGAAATAATCCGTCCAGGGCTGGCGCCACAAATGGTTCTACCTGCGAGACACTCTAGTGCCTGGGCGGCGTTCCAACCTTCCTCCCTTTGAGGATGTCCTAGTGGCTCAACCGAAGAAGTCTTGGCGAAACACCCTGTCTCCTGATGAAAGTGCTCTAGCCGACAAGCTGTTCGAGCAAGTTGTTGACCTGAAGAACGCAGGAGGCCTGACGATGTGCGGCACTGAAGTAGTTTCAGTGTTTCTAAAACGTCGGGTGCAGCCACTGATGTCCCGTCCCCACCAGCTGTGGATGTACACTGGGGAGGGCGACAAGTCGAGAGTAAGCTCTGCTGACCTGTCGGATGACGACCTTCACGACGAAGTGCGGCGCCTTACTTGCTATAGCATGAAGGACACCATTGTCCTGACTTCGGCTCGCTCTCCATATGATCTGACACACCTTCCAGCTGAGGTATTTTTTATTGCATTCGCTTGTTTTTTGCTACTATCGTGTTGTTCTCCAATTTGCCACTGATTCTTCCTTGTTAACAGGCCTCCACCGTTGCCCGATGTTATCCCCCCACACCCGGAAGTGGTGTGGAGCCAGAAGATGATGATGATTCCGAGGAGACCGATGATGCTCAACATGCCCTTGAGGACAGTGATGTCCAAGAAGAAGAAGACCCCGGGGACAATACCCTTACCAGGAGCAGGCGATGTAGGAGAATAAACGATGACTTGATCACGACGGCTGAATCGAGTCCTAGCGGACAAGATAATGATGCCGATGAAGCTGCATCGCCCCCTTCTGCCCCGAAAAGTTCGGCAGGCTTTTTGCTGTCAAAGATGACTTAGACCTGTGAGTAATTATTTCTCCTTTGTAACTTCCTTTATTCTGTACGATTAACATCCTTGCTTTCCCAGCACCTCTAATGATGATGACGACATTCCTCTCGCAAAGAGGGCTAAGTTTTCTTCCGGGAGACCCGAATCAGGCAAGGAGTCAAATCCTTCGTCTGCCAGACGAACGCCGCCCTCAAGGACGGTCGTGGAGAAGATCCCGGTGTCGAAGGTTATTCCTTCTGGCAACGTCTCCGTTCCATCAGCTGCTCGCGACCATGTAAGTGATGTATCTGTTTTGGCTTCTGATGCATTTTCATGTTCGACTGAGGTTTATCGACCCTTCGCTTTGCAGCCAATTTATGCCACGGTTGACGCTGTGGCAGAGTTCGCCGAGCAATTCACCCGCCTGGAGTCTGAAAACGCTCATCTTCGGAAGTCCATTAAAACTTCGGCTGACCAGGTGTTGGAGGCTAACATGCTCGCTACTGACGCTCAGAATGAAAATACTCTGCTAAAAGAGGAGCTGAAGAAGCTGAAGCAAAAAATGAAGGATGATCAAGATGCTAGGCGAAAGGCTGCGATTGCTGCCGATGAAAAGGAAGGCATCCTTCGTGAATCCATTGCAAACTTAATGGGTAAGTTTTTTCCGCGCATATCTTTTTCCCAATACTTTCCTCCATGTTGCTTATCTGTCTTCCTTCAGGCACTGCTGATCTGAACATCAACCGAGCTCGTAAGCTTCGAGAGGATTCCATGATTGACGCTTTGTCACTTGCTACCGAATCCAACACCCAAGTCCTTGGGGTTTTGTAACGGACCAAGGGAGCATTGTCGAGGTTATTCTCGATGATATTCCCAAAGATGAAGCAGGACAAGACCCTTGGCGAGATGGCGGATGCTTTCCTCGTTGATCCTTCAGAACCTGTGGAGGTACTTAAACGTCGTTCCCGTCTGTTTGGAGCGGTACTTACTTTCCAGCTGCTGATGGGTCATGGGCTGGGCTCTGACTTAGAAAAGTTGTCTAAGGCATTGCCTGTAGATGACAATGATTGCCTAATCAATCTCGAGCCCTTCAAACAATCAGCAGTAACGTGTGCCAATCGACTCCTCAAGCTGGTTGACGAGGCGAAGACCAAGACTGCTCCCGAGGCTCCTGGTTCATCGTCGGCTGTTCCTTGAATGTTAACTTGCTTTATCAGTCTATAATTAAGGCTCGATACAATTTAGCCTAGCCCTTTTCCTTTTATTTTTGGCTCTGTTACCAGTACCAATAGTATTTTGAATGTAATATATACGCCGCTGCGCTCCCGATGGGAGTTTTTATTAATGCTGTTCTGAACTACGACTTGTGTTGCAGATGCCTTCGTCTTCTTCTTCTCGTGCCGATCCTTCTTTAAATCTTTCGGATAATGACGAATCCGTTCTTTTTCGTCGTTTGCGCGATCAAATATCTCGATTGAACAAAGACATTACCACCCTTCACGCAATGGCAGCGTTGGTGAAAAGAAAAGGTGAGATTGCGGCCGCGATTGAACAGCACGCCCTCGATCGTCTCCGTGTTGCTACTGAAAGCTTCAGCTGTAAGTATCTGTCCATCCTTCAGTTTTTATAAATATCTTTGTCGCTGATGTTTGCCTCTTGACAGTCGCAGCTCCTGACGAAGATGAGGAGAACAAGAGGATCCATGAGAAGATTGAAGCAATGACCGATGTTGCTCACCCGAAGCATGAGCTATGGTCCAATCGACCAAAAGCTGTCGCCGTGGCCAAATTCGAGCATCGGGCAGAGAAGGTGCACTACTATTTCAACAAGTTCCACGCCCATCTCTCAATGGTTTGGAGAACGTTGTTTCCTCTGGACGAAGCACCTGAAACTTTGTCTGCCCTGGTCACTCGATTCAAGACCCCTGAAAGGATTCGGCTGTTGGTGCGAAAAGAGCTCCTGGGTGGTGCTGAGCGCGCCCTTTCTTCGGTGTTAGCATGTCATCCGACCTTAGATTTGGAGGCCATCGCAAACACCAATAGGAGTTTAGACCAGTATTACGATGTTGCCAGAAATCCTGCTTATACTATCATCTCTCGGATGGAAGCAGGTATTGAAAGGGATCTAAGGGCCCGAGAGGACCAGAGAGGCCTGTCATGAATATATGTATGTAGTAACCTTGTACCTGCAAGGGATAATCTCATATGAATTTAATGTGTGTTTTGTACATCGTGTACTTTTGGTGAATTTGCTAATTCGATTGATAATTTTCTGTCGGGGGCGGCTGAGTGATCAAGTCAACCTGCTCACCCGACGACTCCGTTGTGATTGCAAGTTTATTGCGGAGTCGATACGTAAGTTCTGTAAGAGCGACACCCGTCGAATAATCGAGGGATTTAGAAACTTGGCTTCGTCACGCGATGCACCGGTTTGAGCCTTTTTTATAGTAGGTCCATCGTCTGCAGCGCTCGCGTATTTTCTCGAGGCTTGGATGGGTTGTTGTGTGTCATTAATGACACTGTGCGCACGTTTGGGGCTTAGGGTGCTCCTCGACAATGCCCTCCGTTTGGGGCTTAGGTTTGATGGAATCCTGTAGGCTGACACGAGACATCGGTTAATCAGACAAGCGGGGAGAGCAATTTACCCAGTTTCAGGGCCCTCGATGAGGTAACACACCTACGTCCTGCCTGTCTGATCTTGATTATGAAAATATCGGGTTACAATGGGGTGCCGAAGGTTTCGGCTATGATCTCGTCGAGAGGTTAAGTGCTACGGCGACCTAGCTCTAGACTTCTGGTGGCTAAAGTTGCTAAGATTGATTGTGTCTCCCGGCAGCCCCTCTCATGGCCTTTATATAGGAGGTCAGGTCTCAAGAGATCTGTCCGGGTACGACTAGGTTTACAAGAGACCTAGCTCTAAACTTTCCTTGTTCGGCTCTTCGTCTTGTACTTCAAGGAATCTTCTCCAGCACCGTCTAGTGGCCCACCTTGCCATCGGGTATCTTCATGGGCCTCCAGTTGGGCCGTACAGGATAGGGCAATGTCGGTTACCCGAAGGGTAATGCCCACGTCAATGTGCAATATTAGTTTACAACACACGACTTATAGATCATTCAAAACTAAACCTAAGCAAGTTCATCATATAAATTAACAAGTACGAGGCAAGGAGCGAAGGCCATCAAACGTCATGAAGTCCCGGTGGTCGCCCTGAAGATGATAGAGCTCTTCTACCTGCCACTGACTTGGTTTAACAGGGCCATAGTAGAACAACCCCTCCGAACTGCAGACATCCTTCCAAAAGAGTTGCCCAAGCTTATGATGAATGCGATACAACTCGAATCTGAAATCTTCCTCACTACAGTTTGCAAAGTCCCTGACCCATGTTGTAAGACTAGATGGCTCCACAAGTAGCCGATGATCCGGTACAAACTCACGCATGTGATGGATTGCATAGGATGTCTCCATCGTGCTATTTTTTGGTTGCTTGACGCAAGGGAACTCCATTTTGTGGCTGAATACACACATGCCTCTGATGACTACTACTTCTGTTTTCAAGATGTTACCCTTCAAGTAGTAGCGGTTGAGAGCATAATCCAGGACGTTTTTGATGTTGGTGTAGTTTTCGGTTTTGCACTTCCCGAGTCAAAATACACGGCGTGCGAGTGTTGGATCCACGAAACAATGAGGGTGCAATATTGGTCTCTATGCAACACAATTCAAACAGACCATTATATCCTCAACACAAACATAATGAAAGAAATATATACGAAAGCATCTTGTGGCGCTAGCAAGTGACTTACTCGGGAAAATAAGGAAGGACAAACATTTCTTTGTCCTTATTCACCAAGAAGAGACTTTTGATGTAATGCATCGCATTGAGTCTGTTCTCATAGGTGACCAAGTAGCTCTCATACAGGTAATAGGGGTCCGCTATCGCCAAGCTCGGGGATAACTCTTGCTCTTTTCTGACCTAGGAGGCCTCAACAAGCGTAAATAGGCGAACAAAGTTTCGATGGAGTCTATTCATGTGAAACATGTAGATTATGTCTTTAAATCTCAGGAAAAACACGTCCGCGGGGTGTTTATCGAAAAAGTCCAAGCCCTTAGGAACCATGACGATAAAAGGCGGGTATGTTGGAGATTCCATACAAATAAGACGCATTTCTTCTTTAAGAATGAGGTCATGCAGACTCTTCATATCACCAAGTAGCGTTAGGTACTTGTCCCACGATAACATAGGTTCACCCGCCACATGATATTGCCGGTCTTGCATGTAGATCTTGTCCACAATCCGATTTGTCTGGCAAGCGACATAATCCTTTTTCTTAGGTCTTTTCCATTCTTTTTTTTCAAATCAAGGTCGGCAGGACCTGATGCCACATGTGATGCGAGCGTAGTAGGATCTGACGCCACATGTGTTGCAGGCTCGACAGAACTAGAAGTCTCGGTTGAACCATACGCCACATTGCGTTGGTACTTGGGATGTGGCCCTTGTCGACCTTCGGCAATCCAATCTTCGATCAACTGGATCAAGGTAGAAAGGTTGCCGTTGACCCTATTTTCCACTTGGTTTTCGATAATGGTGGCCATGTTTGCTTTCAGGGTCACCAATTCTTGCTTAACTACATTAAGTTCCTCTCGGAGGGTGCGGACCGTGTCTGCATTTTCTTCACCTCCACGCGAACCGAAGAAGATGACCCGGCGACAACGTCATTACATTTTCCACAAAAGCGACATGGCTAGCTAACACTAATCAAAATTGAAAATAATTAGTACAAAAAAGAAAATCACAAATTTTTTGGCATGACCTTTGCTAAAAATGGACATACGGAGTGCTAGAAATTTATCGAAATGGAAATTAATCAACATTTTGACAAAACATCAGCAACTCATATTCTTGTAAAACAAAACATCAAGCGTATCCATATAATCACGGCAGCCAATCAAGCATACCCAATGTAATCAGCAATTCATAGATTCATTTCATCGAACAGTTGTGGCAAGAAGTTCATACCGGGTGGGGCGGGGGAGGGGGCGCGGAGCGGTCGGCGGCAAGAGGCACGACGCATCGCGGTCAGCAGCCGGCGACGGCGAGGCGTGGAGCGGCGGGGGTCATAGGCGTGGTGGGTGGCGGCGTGGAGGTCGAGCGTTAAGCCATCCAGGAAGATTGGGGAAGATGTGAACTGGAGGAACTTAAACGCGCGTCACACTGAAGTTTTGGTTTAAGTCAAAATAATAGTAGCGGGCCCTAGTAGGGCACGCTGCCAGTATTAGACGCACCCCTTTGCCGCAAACTATTGGCAGCATGCAGTCATGACGGCACACGACTGATAATTAGTTATTAATCGCGTGCCACCACAAAAGCATGATGCGGCTAAGTTCTATGCCTAGGTGCAGCCGGGGCCTGCATACTAGTTGTGTGCTCAGCCGGGCGGCATGCTACCACTACAAGCCTACTAGTCGCGTGCTGATTTTTCGCCCGCTGCTAAAAATAGCAGTCACGTGCCTATTCTAGGGCCCTCTGCCATTTGTCGAGACTCTATAGTCTTTTCCCTACTAGTGGTAGAAGAAAACAAAAAAAATCCTAGCAACAAGAACGATATAGCCAATATCTATACTATGTAGATGTAAGGTAACAAAGGGATTTGGTGTTCATACCCTTAAATACCAAAAAGCGATACATTCCAATGAACATTGTTGATGTAGTCGTACGTCGACGCCGACCTCAAGGTCTTGTAGACGCACAAGCGATGGAGTGCTACAACTGGTAGCACTTCCGCAGTTCTACCCGCGGCTAGTGTAGATGATGTCCCTCGAGCTCCGGTCCAGCGAAGCAAATGAAGAAGAAAGATCTGGACTGGGGATCGAGCAGTGCAATGGTGTACATATGGTGGAGAGCTCAAACCCCGTATGCACGCTCCAGCATCCAGAACCAGATGTGAGGGAGAGAGAGGGAGAGAGGCAAGATCCAAGGGGCTGGAATGAGGGGAGGGGCTGCCTCCTCCTTATATAGTCGTGGGGAGGAGGTGGCACCTCCACTAGGTGCCCCCCTTGGGCGACCACCCCATCTATGGTGTGGTGGGGGCGACACCTGCCTGGGCCGTCGCCCCCTTTCCCTTGGGGTTGAGGTGCCCCCCTAATGGGCTACCAATTGGTGGCCCATTAGGGGTTAGCCTACTTTTAATTACGTTCTAATTAATTCCTTTAATTAAATAATAAAATATATTATTTAAGTCTCCGAATAATTCATCGACTTCGGAACTTTTCCTATGCCTCTCCAGGAAAATTCCGGAGTTCTCTCTTATTTCTTCGACTATCCAAAATCAATCCCTAAGCATCGTATACCCATTAGCGCGCCCCGTAAATTTCAAGAATGTGTAGAAATGATCGAGATACCTCTCCGATAAATGACCCAGAATGGGATCTGGAAACCCATGATGGTCCCTACACTTAACCTTATCGCTTGAACCTTGAACATTAAGTCCTAATCCCTTTGTTTCACAATATCTAGTTCGATCTTGTTACCGGCAAACACATTTACTCGTTCCTGTGATATTACATGTAACATCCAAAATTTTAAAACAAAGAAGAAAATGAATTTCCCTTTCCCAAAATTTGGAGCCAATAAAAACTTAAATTGAATTGCTTTATGTGCATAGTATTCATGCATGTATGTTGTGATGTTGCCACGCTGTTTGTTTGAAGTGTTTAATAATGTTCCTAAACCCTAAACCATGCCTATTTGGATCAAAGGGAAACAAAGCAAAAGAAAATAAAATAAAAATATAATTCTGTATGAGCATATGTCCATAATTGCTAATATGAATCTATGCCATGTGTACCTTGACTTAAATGGTTTGAAACTCTCAATAAACTCAACCTAACACTAAATTAACCCAAAAGATTACAATTTGGTCAAAGAAAATCAAAACAAATAAAAAGAAAATGAAAAACCCTAGCACATGTGATAATGGTCACTTGTGACAATTTTAACATGATGCCTACTTTGAACCCCTGTGGTTATTATTTTCTAAACCAAACCTTCTCATCTTTTTGCAAAGATCTATAGTACTCATAAAAGTGAACAAATAGGTGTTGGCCAACCTTGCTGATTCATTGAATGGCATCCAAAGTGGCAACATTGAAATAGATTCTAGATCATCCCAAATTTGAATCTCACCAAATCAACTCCAATCTTCAAACCAAGGACATCAATAGGTGCCAAACTTTATTTGAATCACTCCCATAAAATATTTTGACAAAATTCAAATTTGAATCTCTTTCGGCCATTTCATCAAACACTTGGTGTGCAACATTTGACTTTGAGCATACATCTCAATATCCAATGGATATTTGCCTAAACCCTCAGTGCTTATGTCACCACTCACTCCTCCTTGCATCCTCTGGACCAAGCCATACATTTGCACCACTGTTCACGAGAGAAAAATGACCAAACGATGCTCATGTCATGCACCATGCCACCCACCATGCCAACTCCCTCCCCTCTCACCTCTGGCCTACCTCACCATGTCTAGGAGACGTGCCTAACTCCCCTGAGCACCACTGTACTCGCCCTGGTCGAAGAGGAGCACTGCAGCACCCGGAACGCGACGTGCCCCGTGACGCCATGATGCGCCAGGACGTGCACGGCCACGCCCACGGGCACGCCAGAGTGTCGCCACGCCACATCGCTGCTGACCTCCCCTCGCTCTCCCCTCTCGCACACGCACTCGCCAGGACACCAGCAACCTCCCAGACATGACCACTCGAGCCGGAGAGCCCTGTAGCCGCCGTCACCGTCGATGATCTCCGCCACGATACCGCACGGCCACCTAATGCCCACAACCTCTCCCGACCTCCATTTTCTGTGCCATCAAGCGTGTGATGATCGCCATGACGCCAGGAACAGAGCAGCGTCCTCGCCTTGCCCCTTCGCAGACAAGAACACCACCTCCATGGTCGCCACCGTGACCACCCCGCAGCACGTCGTCGACCCTATAAAAGGAGGCCTCCCCTGTTCAATTTCTTCACCCCATTCCTCTTCCCTCTCCTCACTGAGCCTCCTCGAGCAAGCCCCCTGCCCAATTTAGCCCACCGTGCCCCAATCGATCGCCGGAGAACCGCCGGAGCCGTCGCAGAAGGAGCTGAAGATTGGAGCCACCCCAGGAGCTACCGCCGGTACCAGGAGCTTCACCGTTGTCGACAACGCTGATCTAGCACCTCACCGATGATCGCCGGACCTCCGGTGAGCCTCCGACCCCCTAGGTTCACCGCAGCCAGGGTTTGATCTCGTTGTTGATGATGACGAGCCTCAGCCGTAGATCTTGATTCTAATCCTGTGGCCCTCGTTCCCTCATACCGATTCGGGTTTTAATAGTCACTAACGAGTGGGGCCCATTGTCAGGCCGCTCGCGCGTGCGAGATGCGCTTCTGGGCCGGCCCTTTTTCTTTTTCTCTCGCCCATTTCGTCTTCCTGCCTAAGCCCATGAATTCGAATTTGAATTAATTCATTTAACCTAAATTCATATACTGGTGCTTTGTTCAACTTCAAATAGAAAAATATCTACAGAGCCAAAATTTATGAAATAAATATTTCTGGAAAGCTGATGAAATTATCTATCCAACCCCATTGTTCTCAACCTTTGATTTATTACAGATCAATTGCAATAAAAATAACAAGGCAATACCTTTTCAAATTTCAAACATTTATTAAAAATCAACCATAAACTATTTTGAGATGATTCCACCTCTCATAATTCACATTTCAAATAATCTATTTGAATATGTAAAAATATGACATGGTTGCTTCATATGATCATGGGATAGATTCAAATAATAGCTATGTGGCTATTTCTAGCCCATTTAAATTAATTAAAAATGGTAGTTAAATATTATGAGAGGTATCCTCTCATTTAAATCACCTTTCCAAGTAATTCAATGTGAGGTGATGACATTAGTCTACATGACCTCATATTTTATTACTAGAGAAAATTAAATCTTTTCCAAAGTAGTATTTAAATTGTATGAGATGTAGTATCTCATTTAAAACATTTTTCCAAATGAATAAATATGAAGTGGTGACTTTGGTTAACATTATCTCATACTTTATTATTTGAGGAAATTAAATCTTAGTAGTGTTCAATGAGAGGAAATTACTTTTCAAAAGAAATAAATGGAAACCCTAGTAGGAATTAAATCCTAGCATTTGTTTTTCAATGAGAGGAAATTATTCTTCAAAAAGAAAACAAAGGCAACCACAATATTAAAAATGGTGTGATGCTATATTATCTTGTGTGAGCCATTTGAGTGTTAAGTCTAGTACTTCAGTATTGTTTGGTGATTGTATACCTCGTATCCGTTTTTAGACGCTAGTACCGAAGGCTACGAGGAGGAAGAGGTCTTCTACGAAGAAGAGGAAGAACACTTTGATCACTGTACCAACCAAGGCAATCTATTTACCAATACAAGATATTACCATGAGCAAGCTTTTACCAATGCAAGCTCTACTAATGCAAAGTGCAAGATACCCTTGCAATACTATTTTGTTTAAAGATTTGTCCAAGCCCAAGTTTTTATCTTGCAATCTTTTACTTTGCTTATCAAGACTTATTTTTTATAGTTAACTTTGGTCTAGAGATAGAGTATTACAAGAGCATCAAACTTAGCCTAGAGAGCAAAAACTTAGTTAGCACCCCTCAT
Source organism: Lolium rigidum (assembly GCF_022539505.1). Lineage (NCBI taxonomy): Eukaryota > Viridiplantae > Streptophyta > Magnoliopsida > Poales > Poaceae > Lolium > Lolium rigidum. The sequence goes on from NC_061514.1 coordinate 261,363,369, forward strand.
GACTAGTTGCTAGTGCTAAAACTAAAATTGACTACTCTAGATGGGAACATGTGAATCAAATGACTTCGAAAACCTTAGAATGATGAGTCATTCTATTGAAAGTTTTGAAGGTGAATATGACTTGTGAATGACAAGGTGAATTTGACAAAAACTGATGGTTGGGTTCGGATGCGATACCATTCCAACTTTAGAGTACCCCCACTATACCTGATAATGGGTAGGGCTTAGCTGGAAATTTATGTGCTTTAGTATGGGTTCCCTCTGAACAAGCGTCATAAGGGTTATGCCGAGGCTGCCTCCGTGAAAAGTGAAATGACGTGAAATAGAGGTGAATGTCCTACCCAAGCCCTGTGCAGTTCCCAGGATGGCAGATTGCCATGGCTGGGAGGCCAAGCTCATAGGGGAGGTGCCTATACTAGGGTATGTAAGTGAAAGGTTAATGGTTGATGATCCGCATAATGAGTATGATTATTCAGGGCTATCCCTGACGGATGTAATCAAAAGTTGTGGCACAAGTGTACAACCTCTGCAGAGTGTTAAACTATTCGAATAGCCGCGTCCGCGGTCATGGACGGTTGGATGGTCATACTGTTCCGTTGTTAGATGTTTTCTAAAAATGACTTGTGACTTAAAAGGTGAATTTGACTTGATCACAACAGAGTTGTGGGAATGACACTAATGTTCCCACTTGAGTAAATTTAGACAACTAAAGAGTCTTTGACTATTAAGTATTTATGAAATAAAACTAGCTTTGTGCAAATAAACCTAGAAGCTTAGAACCATGATTAGAGCTATTAGTACTTCTATTAGTGGTAGTTTGCGAGTACTTTAAAAGTACTAATGGCTTTGTACCTGGCTATTCAAATGGCCAGACTATGAAGAGGAGCACCAGTACCATGAAGATGGATAGCAGGACGTCTATGATAACTAGGACTACCTCCTGACATCAAGCGTTGCCTGTGGAACAGATGGACCGCTACTACGTTTCTTCCGCTATGTGTTTTGTATTTGATCTTTAGATCAACTGTTGTTGTAAGTTTGGATCATGAGATCCCTTGTTGTAAGATGATTATGGCTTGTAATGAATAATGTTCTGTGATATCGACTATTATGTCTCGCAAAAACAATATTCCTGGGATTGCGATGTATGGCATAATAGGCATCTGGAATTAAAAATCCGGGTGTTGAGAAGTTGGTATCAGAGCCATTGTTTGACCTTAGGAGGCCCTAGTTAGAATGGACGTCTGAAAAGCTTAGTTTCAAAACAAATGAAGTGAATATTTATGAGAACTTATTCTCACTCTTATCCTTGAGATCTTTTCAAAAAGAGAAATCCATGCTCCACTTTTCCTTGTAATTCTACATAATATTTTGCACACTTGATCACTTCACTAACTTACTCATCCTAATTGTTCATAGATGGAGTACAACTATGAGTTCTATCAGCTTGGCCACGGAGGAGACCTAATGTTCGAGAAGGATTTGGAGCAACTAGTTGAATATTTAGGACGTCCGTATCCCGAGTTCTTTGGAGTACCACTCAATAATCAGTCGGGAAGACAAGCTCAGTGGGAAGTTACTGCAGATCTGAGAGGAAAGCTGGGAGCCCCAATTTGGGAAACCATATGGTTTTCTGTGAAAGGGAACACTTGGAGGGATGGAATAGCCAAAGCCATGCAGGAAGCACTCGCCCGTCTATGTGGACAGAATGTGAACAAGATCAAGAACACTCGTTTCTTTTACTACCCAAGACATGACCCCATGGGAAGGCCAATAACCATGCCACCGCACCCGGAGATGAACCACTATGTTGCATACCTGGACTTCATGTTGTACAAGACCCGCAAGGAGTTGGACAACGCTCTCACCTTTCGCCAAACACATTACCCATGAAGACGAAGAACCCACCATTCCGGATGAAGAGTAGTATCACTAGAGCACCTGCGTCGGTGTGAGTTTGTATCCATCCCCTATGTATCGTAGAACGAGGAAATGGTTCTTAAAACCATTGGTGTGTTAATTTGTAATGTGTGTTGTTTGGCATGAATGAAAAAGTGTTGTTGGTTTTTACCACCTCAACACTACTCAAGTTTTGAACTTTTCAAACTTAAACCAAACAAACCATAGAGAATTCTCTCTTATCTTATGATCTATCTCAATGTTCAGATGGCCCCTCCAACCCGCAGCAGCAACCAAGATGCAATGCTGCAGATTCTACAAATGTTGGTGACAGATAGAGAAGTCGAAAGAGCTGAGCGGCAAGCCAACCTTGTCGTACTACAGAAGCTAGCCCAGAACAACCAAGGACATGGACATCAGGATCATCCTGGATCCAAGTTGAAGAATTTCCAGAATACTAATCCTCCAATGTTTAGCAAGACCGAAGAGCCCTTACATGCAAATTACTAGCTCCAATCAATGGAGAACAACCTAGAAGTTGCAGGAGTTGAAGCTGCGGAGAAGGTGCTGTTTGCCACCCACTATCTGTCAGGACCTGCCAAAGCCTGGTGGAACAATGCCCGTGCAATGAATGAAGGACAAATGATGACTTGGGAGGACTTCAAGCTCAAGTTCGGCAGATACCATGTGCCACCGGGTTTGATCAAGAAGATGAGAGATGAGTTCAGGGAACTCAAGCAAGGAAGGATGTCCGTGGTGGAATACCGTGACAGGTTCCTTACTCTGTCTAGGTACGCCCCGGACGAGACAAACACCAATGAAAAGAAGAAAGAAAGATTCCTGAATGGATTGCACGATGAGATGTAGACAGTGCTAGTGAATATTCCGTTTGCTGACCTGGAAGCACTAGTGGATTCTGCCATCCAGATGGAAGGAAAGCTCCACCAAGCCAATGAGAACCGCAAGTGCCGTATGATGCACCAGAATGGACCCAACAATGCACAGAAGTACCGCACCAGTTCACCTGCAGGATTTGCACCAAGATCCAACAAGCCACCTGTTTCGACGTTCCGTCCAAACTTCACCCACAACAATGGAGGACACCCGAAGCCCGGAGGCAACAACAACAACAACAACAACAATAACAATAACAACAACAACAACAACAACCATAATGGTAACAACAACACCAACACTGCCCCAAGGACTGGAAGCAATGATGTACCCATTGCCCCAAAGGACAAGTCAACTGTGACCTGCTATGAATGCGGAGTTAATGGTCATTACTCCAATGAGTGCACCAAGAAACTTGCGAAGACAGCCCCCAATACCACTACACCTGCCCAGCAGCAGCGCCATGTCTCAACTGGAAGGAACCCGAACAACCGCAATGGTCGTTTCTACCGCATGAGTGCAACAGAAGCCCAGGAAGCACCCAATGCCATGCAGGGTATGTTTTCCTGTTAACCCATTTTCCCAATCTCTCTTAGGTTCCTAGTTTTTCTTAAATCTCGGGACGAGATTTTGTTTAAGGGGGGAAGGTTTGTAACATCCCAAATTTTAAAACAAAGAAGAAAATGAATTTCCCTTTCCCAAAATTTGGAGCCAATAAAAACTTAAATTGAATTGCTTTATGTGCATAGTATTCATGCATGTATGTTGTGATGTTGCCATGATGTTTGTTTGAAGTGCTTGACAATGTTCCTAAACCCTAAACCATGCCGATTTGGATCAAAGGGAAACAAAGCAAAAGAAAATAAAATAAAAATAGAATTCTATATGAGCATATGTCCATAATTGCAAATATGAATCTATGCCATGTGTACCTTGACTTAAATGGTTTGAAACCCTCAATAAACTCAACCTAACACTCAATTAACCCAAAAGATTACAATTTGGTCAAAGAAAATCAAAACAAATAAAAAGAAAATGAAAAAACCTAGCACATGTGATAATGGTCACTTGTGACAATTTTAACATGATGCCTACTTTGAACCCCTGTGGTTATTATTTTTTAAACCAAACCTTCTCATCTTTTTGCACAGATCTATAGTACTCATAAAAGTGAACAAATTGGTGTTGGCCAACCTTGCTGATTCAAATTCAAATGATTTTGAATGGCATCCAAAGTGGCAACATTGAAACAGATTCTAAATCATCCCAAATTTGAATCTCACCAAATCAACTCCAATCTTCAAACCAAGGACATCAATAGGTGCCAAACTTTATTTGAATCACTCCCATAAAAGATTTTGACATAATTCAAATTTGAATCTCTTTCGGCCATTTCATCAAACACTTGGTGTGCACCATTTGACTTTGAGCATACATCTCAATATCCAATGTATTTTTTCCTAAACCCTCAGTGCTTATGTCACCACTCACTCCTCCTTGCATCCTCTGGACAAAACCATGCTTTGCACCACTGTTCATGAGAGAAAAATGACCAAACCATGCTCATGTCATGCACCATGCCACCCACCATGCCAACTCCCTCTCCTCTCACCTCTGGCCTACCTCACCATGTCTAGGAGACGTGCCTAACTCCCCTGAGCACCATTGTACTCGCCCTGGTCGAAGAGGAGCACTGCAGCACCCGGAATGCGACGTGCCCCGTGACGCCATGACGCGCCAGGACGTGCACGACCACGCCCACGGGCACGCCAGAGCGTCGCCACGCCCCATCGCTGCTGACCTCCAATCGCTCTCCCCTCTTGCACACGCACTCGCCAGGACACCAGCAACCTCCCAGACATGACCGCTCGAGCCGGAGAGCCCTGTAGCCGCCGTCACCATCGACGATCTCCGCCACGGTACCGCACGGCCATCTAATTCCCACGACCTCTCCCGACCTCCGTTTTCTGTGCCATCAAGCGCGTGATGATCGCCATGACACCAGGAACAGAGCAGCGTCCTTGCCTTCCCCTTCGCAGCCCAGAATGCCACCTCCATGCTCGCCACCGTGACCACCCTGCGCACCTCGTCGACCCTATAAAAGGAGGCCTCCCCTGCTCAATTTCTTCACGCCATTCCTCTTCCCTCTCCTCACTGAGCCTCCTCGAGCAAGCCCCCTGCCCAATTTAGCCCACCGTGCCCCAATCGATCGCCGGAGAACCGCCAGAGCCGTCGCAGAAGGAGCTGAAGATTGGAGCCACCCCAGGAGCTGCCGCGGGTACCAGGAGCTTCGCCGTCATCGACAACGCCGATCTACCACCTCGCCGATGATCGCCGGACCTCCGGTGAGCCTCCGACCCCCTAGGTTCGCTGCAGCCAGGGTTTGATCTCGTCGTTGATGACGACGAGCCTCAGCCGTAGATCTTGATTCTAATCCTGCGGCCCTCGTTCCCTCATACCGATTCTGGTTTTAATATTCACTGATGAGTGGGGCCCGTTGTCAGGCCGCTCGCGCGTGCGAGATGCGCTGCTGGGCCGGCCCTTTTTCTTTTTATCTCGCCCATTTCGTCTTCCCGCCTAAGCCCATGAATTCGAATTTGAATTAATTAATTTAACCTAAATTCAAATACTGGTGCTTTGTTCAACTTTAAATAGAAAATATCTACATGGCCAAAATTTATGAAATAAATATTTCTAGAAAGCTTATGAAAGAATCTATCCAACCCCACTGGTCTCAACCTTTGATTTATTACAGATCAATTGCAATAAAATTAACAAGGCAGTACCTTTTGAAATTTCAAACATTTATTAAAAATCAACCATGAACTATTTTGAGATGATTCCACCTCTCATAATTCACATTTCAAATACTCGATTTGAATATGTAAAAATATGACATGGTTGCTTCATATGAATATGTGCTAGATTCAAATAATAGCTATGTGGCTATTTCTAGCCCATTTAAATTAATTAAAATGGTAGTTAAATAATATGAGAGGTATCCTCTCATTAAAATCACCTTTCCAAGTAATTCAGTGTGAGGTGATGACATTAGTCTACATGACCTCATATTTTATTACTAGAGAAAATTAAATCTTTTCTAAAGTAGTATTTAAATTGTATGAGATGTAGTATCTCATTTAAATCATTTTCCCAAATGAATAAATATGAAGTGGTGACTTTGGTCAACATGATCTCATACTTTATTATTTGAGGAAATTAAATCTTAGTAGTGTTCAATGAGAGGAAATTACTTTTCAAAATAAATAAATGGAAACCCTAGTAGGAATTAAATCCTAGCATTTGTTTTTCAATGAGAGGAAATTATTCTTCAAAAAGGAAACAAAGCCAACCACAATATTAAAAATGGTGTGATGCTAGATTATCTTGTGTGAGCCATTTGAGTGTTAAGTCTAGTACTTCAGTATTGTTTGGTGATTGTATACCTCGTATCCGTTTTTAGACGCTAGTACCGAAGGCTACGAGGAGGAAGAGGTCTTCTACGAAGAAGAGGAAGAAGACTTTGATCACTGTACCAACCAAGGCAAGCTATTTACCAATACAAGATATTACCATGAGCAAGCTATTACCAATGCAAGCTCTACTAATGCAAAGTGCAAGATACCCTTGCAATACTCTTTTGTTTAAACATTTGTCCAAGCCCAAGTTTTTATCTTGCAATCTTTTACTTTTCTTATCAAGACTTATTTTTTTATAGTTAACTTTGGTCTAGAGATAGAGTATTACAAGAGCATCAAACTTAGCCTAGAGAACAAAAACTTAGTTAGCACCCGTCATGACTAGTTGCTAGTGCTAAAACTAAAATTGACTACTCTAGATGGGAACATGTGAATCAAATGACTTTGAAAACCTTAGAATGATGAGTCATTCTATTGAAAGTTTTGAAGGTGAATATGACTTGTGAATGACAATGTGAATTTGACAAAAACTGATGGTTGGGTTCGAATGCGATACCATTCCAACTTTAGAGTACCCCCACAATACCTGATAATGGGTAGGGCTTAGCTGGAAATTTATGTGCTTTAGTATGGGTTCCCTCTGAACAAGCGTCATAGGGGTTATGCCGAGGCTGCCTCCGTGAAAAGTGAAATGACGTGAAATAGAGGTGAATGTCCTACCCAAGCCCTGTGCAGTTCCCAGGATGGCAGATTGCCATGGCTGGGAGGCCAAGCTCATAGGGGAGGTGCCTATACTAGGGTATGTAAGTGAAAGGTTAATGGTTGATGATCCGCATACTGAGTATGATTATTCAGGGCTATCCCTGGCGGATGTAATCAAAAGTTGTGGCACAAGTGTACAATATCTGCAGAGTGTTAAACTATTCGAATAGCTGCGTCCGCGGTCATGGACGGTTGGATGGCCATACTGTTCCGTTGTCAGATGTTTTCTAAAAATGACTTGTGACTTGAAAGGTGAATTTGACTTGATCACAATAGAGTTGTGGGAATGACACTAATGTTCCCACTTGAGTAAATTTAGACAACTAAAGAGTCTTTGACTATTAAGTATTTATGAAATAAAACTAGCTTTGTGCAAATAAACCTAGAAGCTTAGAACCATGATTAGAGCTATTAGTACTTCTATTAGTGGTAGTTTGCGAGTACTTTAAAAGTACTCATGGCTTTGTCCCTGGATATTCAAATGGCCAGACTATGAAGAGGAGCACCAGTACCATGAAGATGGACAGCAGGACGTCTATGATAACTAGGACTACCTCCTGACATCAAGTGTTGCCTGTGGAACAGATGGACCGCTACTACGTTTCTTCCGCTATGTGTTTTGTATTTGATCTTTAGATCAACTATTGTTGTAAGTTTGGATCATGAGATCCCTTGTTGTAAGACGATTATGGCTTGTAATGAATAATGTTCTGTGATATCGACTATTATGTCTCGCAAAAACAATATTCCCGGGATTGCGATGTATGGCATAATAGGCATCTGGAATTAAAAATCCTGGTGTTGACATTACATTCCCGTGACCTAGTCACATGCTTGCAAGCTTCGTAGATGTAATCTCACTGAGAGGGCCCAAAGTACATATCTGTCACGCAGATTGACAAATCCCGATCTTGATGCATACGCCTCAACCTATTCCTTTGGGATGACTGAGAGACACCTTTATAATCACCCTGTTACGGTGTGACGATTGATGCAGTCAAAGCTCCTTCCGGTAATAGTGATGAGATATGATCTCACGGTCAAAGGATTGGGTTACTATATTTTCCTAGTTATCACAATGTTGAACTTTATGACTGGATCTCATTGCAATACTTATGATGGGTATGTGTCCATAACATCATTCATCTAATGACATGACTGCTGGGTCTCGTATCAGAAAACAAAAATTCTAACTTTAACACGAACCCTAATATGCCCAAGATGTATCCATGTTGTAATGCAGTAACAGATGTGATATCGGTGACGTACCCGTGTAGACCGATAGCGGATAACGTCCGCTAGAACATGGATGATATAGAAGAACCACTAGTAGGAAAAGCGTCATCAGTGGCGCACGAAAATTTGATTCTGTGGCGCATGGGAGGTGCGCCATAGAAACGTCGCCACAAAAATAAGGTTTCTGTGGCGCACCTGGCCGTGCGCCACAGAATTAAGGTTTCTGTGGCGCACTTGGTCCGGTGCGCCACATAAATAAGTAGTTCTGTGGCGCATGTGATATAGCTGCGCCACAGAATTATTTTTTGGTGCGCCACAGAACTATCTACAGGTATACTCGATTTTGTGCTCCCTGGTGTATTATACAGGTTTTATACTGGTTTTATACACCGTATACAGGTTATATACTGATATAATATAGACAGATATAATATGGACATATATAATCATCACATCATCATCACATTACTTAGAGCCCGATCGAGTTATACATATAGCTCCATACAACTCATAATCCATGCAAATTAAGAAAGTTCTCATCATCTCTAGATACAAACGAAGTGACACCGGCCGCCGCCTACACTAGGATGAAATAGAGTACCGCCGCGACAATGGTGAGCAAGAGCGAGAGCACAAGGAAGGTCTTCATCTTGCTCTTGTTCGCTTGGTGCGCCCTCCACTTGGCAACCGCCTCGTGTCTAGTCGGGTACCCTTTGTAGCAGTTGCAGCTGAACTACAAAAACCAGAGTACATTAAAGCTAGCACTTCAAACCAGAGAACTGCACTTCAAGTTTTTAGCTAACATTAATTCATTATATATGGGCAGTACCATTGGTACAACATATATAGAACACTGCACAAAAGCATATACAAGATAATGAGCATGAGCATGAGCATGATCATTTCATAAATGAATTCAAATAGTAGCATTTCATGTACTAGTAGCATTATAGAGCATAAACAAGCATACAAGCTTATAGAGCAAGCCAACCAGTAGCTACTGCCAACATGTGACTTCAAATGAAAATGCTATTATTCCAGATATAATTAAATAGCAGAAGCTTGAGCATCATATGGAAATGCTAGTGACTACAAATGAAAATGCTATTACTCATAAATATACATTACAAAAGGTAGTAGCTAGTGACTTAAATTTTTTATAAATTCAAAGAGAATTATACCAATAGCTAATCAAATTTTAGTAGATAATTACTTAAATTTAAAAAGGCGAGTATAGAGCAAGCCAACCAGTAGCTACTGCCAACATTTGAGCATGAGCATCATTTAACCTTACATTACATACATTATTTCCTACCATCTGCATAGAAGCATTACATAAACCCTTTTATTCATCATTGCAGGGAAGCATTACATCAACCCTTACATTACATAATTATTCAGACAACCTAGGACACACTAAAACTAGATGGCTGAAACTACAACTAACTACAACAAACTAGGATACCAAATCTTTGATTTTTTTCATGCCCTTCCTCAGCCAAGCACAAGATAACTCCAGCTTTAACCTTTTCTTCAAGATTTGGTTCTACATAGTAGGGCAACACCTCTCGTGGGTCCTCCTTCCTTCAACCGATGCTTATACTTTTTCAGTTTGATCTTGCCCTTAGGTCCGGATTTTGGAACCGGGAGAACTTGTGTAGTGTATGTGAACACACCTAGCTGGTTCAAGCCATCTGCTGCTTCTTCTTCCCTGAACCTGGCAGCAGAAGCTTCCCTCTCTTGCACACTTCTCCTACGATACACTAGCAACTCCTTGTCTCCCCTACACATAGAAAAAGTCTTGGAAAGAGTGGCATCCCTAGAGCCAGAGGGACCAAGGGAGCCAGTGCTACTCCTCTTTGCACTCCAGGACAGGTTGTCCATGTTTGGTGTGGTTTTCAGGTTCACTACACTAGGCATTTATATAGGATGGAGGGCATGCACAGAGGGTATGAGAACACAAGCTGAACAGTTGTGTTACATAGGACAATGCCATCAGTTACTTTTTTTGAATTGTGATGTCAATCCACAAGAGGGAGAATATTCTCCAAAATGGGTCAGAGACAAGCCATTGGGAATATTCCCCAAAATGGGTCAGGAGAGCCTGTCCATTCTTGCTAGGCAGAGGCATTTTTGGTTCAGAGGAATATTCTTGCTAGGGCAGAGGTGGCCAGAGGTGAATTAACCCAAGCATTTTCATTTTCTAAACCTAGGCAGTAGCATTTCATTTTATTAACAAATCCTAGGCAGTAGCATTTCATTTTATTAACCCAAGCATTTTCTTTTTCTAAACCTAAATTTTCTACTGCCAACAAAATAGCAAGAACTTTATTAGCTCTAGTGCAAGCAATGAATTAAAAAAATAGCAACCAATGAATTAAAAAAATAGCAAGCAATAAATTAAATCCTAGCATTAGCATTGGAGTCATTATTCTATTTCATGAATGCTTGTTCAATGGATGAAAATAAGAACAAGCTATTAAACCACAACCAAAGCATCAATCATCATAATCTTCTAAGATTCAGATTATAATGGATATTTACCAACAATTACTTGGCATCCATTCATTCTATGCAAACAAATTGAATCATTATGAATACACAGTTCATCAATAAATAGTTCCAGTAATTCATACTGACTCTCTGTTAACCCTCTTTTAAACATTGTCAAAATTCTTATCATCTGTCTAAATCAAAATTCATACTGACCATCAAATTTCTATTTGACTAACACATCAAAATTCATAAATTGAATGTCCACACAAGCTACAGCAGCACTACATCAAAATTCATACTGACCATCAAAATTCTATTTGACTATATGTATATGCAACATTGTCAATTGCTCAATCAAAATTAACTACATCACCAGCAAGAAGTTAAGCAAATTGAGAACCAAATTGAGAGGCATAGGGGAAAGGGAGGGAGGCATAGGGGAGAGGGAGGGGCCGGGGCACAGGGGAGAGGGAGGGAGGCACAGGGGAGAGGGAGGGATCTCACCGACGGCAGCGCTAGGCGGTGATGGCGAGCGCAGGCGATGGTCCTCCTCCTCCTCCTGCTGGCGGCGCGGGCGGGGTGGTCCTCCTCCTCCTGCTCGCGGCGTGGGCGGGGTGGTCCTGCTCCTCCTCCTCTTCCTCCTGCTCGGCGGTGCTAGGCGGCAGTGGCGAGTGCAGGGAAGCGACGACGGCGAGCGCTGGGAAGATCGGGCTCACGCGTCCTCCTCCTCGATCTGCGGCGGCGGCTCGGGCTTGGGCGTCCTGCTCGGCGGTGGCGTGGCGGTCCTCCTCCTCCTCCTCCTCGGCGGCAGCGGCGCTAGGTGGCGGCGCTTGGCGGTGGTGGTGGTTGCGAGAGCAGTGGCGCAAGGGTTGTGAGTGTGGGGAAGAAACTGCTGTTGTGTGGGGAAGAAAGGGGGCGATCGAGTTATTTCACCAAGTGTCTAAATTCTGTGGCGCACCCCTCTAAGTGCGCCACAGAATTAAGCTTTCTGTGGCGCACCAGCTCTTACATGCGCCACAGAATTCCTTAATTCTGTGGCGCACCTAAAGGGGCGTGCGCCACAGAATTTAGACACTTAGCAAAACAAAATGGTTTACCGCTGTGTACCGACGGTTACTTAGCACTAGCCCAGTGGTTAAGGTCAATGTTAGCCCATTAGTAGCCAGGTTCGAACCCTGGCTGCCACACAATTTTTCTTCCTTTTTTTCATATTTTAGTTACATTTCAATAAATAACACAACATTATTTACTAATTAGTAGAGTATTATAAATTACTTGTCTCATACAAACATGTACGTTCTTGTTTCTCTCACACACACATGCATGTACTCAGCAGGTGCTCCTCCAGTTGTCCGGAATCAGGGTTGATCCAGCGCTCGAGTTTGCATGATCGACACGGACATCTTATCTGGCGCCTATTGTTCCGAATCATGTCCTCCTTCGCGTCTATCTTGTATCTAGAGATTCGAGCGGAACTCATCGAGAGGACCATGCTTGCCTGCAAATGGTATACATAGAACATGAAATTAGAACCGCACCAAATGCACACACATGCATGGGCCGTACCTCTCCTCAAGGTATTACATGGAGCGGAAAAATTCGGCATGACCTCTCCTCAAAGTAGGATATATGGGTAGTGCAAAACTTGCCGAAACGGAAATGAATCAACATTTCGGCAAACATCCATGCACCACACCGGCACACACACAAGTGCTTCACCTGCAACAAGCATCCATACACACGACGGCCACACAAGATCTACAAGCATATGCATGTCTCCTCCAAGCATATGTATGTCTCCTCCAACTACTCACCTTCTAGATTTGATACCGAGACGAGACCGCGATCGATGAGTTCGAGAGGAGGAGAGAGTATGGAGAGCCTTCTCCTCAACTCCAATTAAGTATCAACCAAAGTAAGTGCAATAAATACCCAAGCAAGTGAAAAGTAGAGTCAAAATAGTATGAGAGAGAAGGGGGGGACGAGCTAGATGGAGGAAGAAGAATGGCTTGTGTAGTGTGTGGTAGGTGGGAGGTTGGCTCACTTTTGTATATCTGGTTCGCTAATTCTGTGGCGCACCTAAAACAATGCGCCACAGAATAACTTATTTCTGTGGCGCACGAGCCAAACTGCGCCACAGAATAGCTTATTTTTGTGGCGCACTGTTGCAGTGCGCCAGAGAATAGCTTATTTTTGTGGCGCACTGTCGCCGTGCGCCACAGAATAGCTTATTTTTGTCGCGCACTGTGGTACGTGCGCCATAGAAATAGTAAAACCAATGATTGGGGGTGTCAGCTGGTGGGGCCCACCAAGTTTTTGTGGCGCACGGTTCTCTGGTGCGCCAAAAAATTAAGCTATTTTTGTGGCGCACCTTGCCTCGTGCGCCACAAAACAAATTTCTGTGGCGCATTTTTCGAGGTGCGCCACAGAACTAAGCTCCGCCTATAAGGGTTTTCCTACTAGTGAACATTCGTCGCCGACCTCATGGTTGTGAAGAAGTTCTCTCCCTGACGGCCAGTGTCGCAGGTGCATCACCTCGTAGTTTCGCATACGTAAAGTGCGCAACGATGCTCCCGGCTCCGATCCAGTGAAGTTGCGGAAGTAGATCTTCTGGATCCAGATCCCAGCAGCGCTCCCGCGTACCCGATGGAGTTGTCTCCTCTCTATATTTGCAATTCTTCGGGGAACCGCACAGAGTCGAAAACTAGAGAGAGATATTTCTCTATTTAATTGTGTATTTATTTTGCCCCAATGGACTACTATATATAGGGGCAAAGGGGGCAAGACAACATAGGGGGCAAGGTGGGACTAAACAAAAGGAGGAGGAGGGGCCGGTCGGTCTTAGCCACCCGCTTGTGCCCCTCCACCAGGGTCGTTCGGCCATCCGAGTGGGCCGGCCCATTGCCCCGGCCGGCCACCCCTTCCGTTATCTTTTTCTTTTTTCCTTTTCTTTTATGGGCCCCTTCCATATGGGGTCCAATAAGGTAGGGATTCCCTTTTTCATTAAATAAAAATCATATTTTTGTTAAATTAAACATATATTAATTCATCTAAACAACATATTAAACATATCGTTTAATTGCCATCTATCCGAGACACCTCCCTAACTATTCCAATCAACTTTCGGACTTTTCCAAAACCCTATTCCAGATATATCTCTCAACTCTGATGAATTCAAAACTATCTCTAGTTTCGTTGAACCCTTAAGCATGTTAGCCTACGGTTTAGAAATATCATAGCTATGATCCGGGACTAGGTCACCGACCATATGATCACTAGGGGGTATGGATAACCAATGTGATCACTATGTATTCCAGAAGATATGATCGTCGTTTGAACCTATGCAATTAGTCTTATTCCTTTTGTTCACTAAATACCGGCACTTGTGCAAGACATGATCATCGGTATCGCGACACCTAGTTCGGTCTCGTTTAAAACAATGGCTATTTATGTTCGTTCACATGTGATTACATCCCCATGACCTAGTCATACACTGCGCAGCTTTCATGGATGTAATCTCACCGAGTGGGCCCTTATAAAATCATCTTGTCATCACGTGGACGAAACAAATCCCGCTCTTGATTCATAGTCCTCAACCATTCTATCGATATACCTAACTACACATTTATGATCACCCTATCATAGTGTGATGATTGATGCAGCTAAGGCAACCTCCGGAGATGACGATTAATATGATCTCACGGTCAAAAGATTAAGTCACTATGCACTTGATATAAACATTCTAACATTGAACTCGACATGACTTGATTGTTACAATACTTATATTGTGGGTATGTCCACCATATCATTCATCCAATGATATGATGTGACGCCCCAAGACCGCGGTACCATGAGGATTCGAGCGATTTCGTCGAAGTCCGCACGTATCGATTCTGAGACGCCCTCTGACACGATGTGCATGACCAATCATACACGTGATGCTAGAGGAATTACCACAAGAGGTTACATTACAAAAGGTTTACAATAGAGCCCACAAGAAATATATATTACAACAACAACTCCGATGAGTCAAGAATACAAATTATATACACTACAAAGATCCAAGTCATACAGAAGATCGAATACGTCCAAGTACGGACAAGATACAAATTGGACTAACAGTCCCGAAGATAACCAGTGGTGTCGATAACCCTTCCCGGCCCAAGACGGAAGGGTAACCTTGCTAACGTCGTCATCTCAAACCTGCGAAAGTCGGGCCAAGGGTTGCCGACAAAAGGGGAAGAGACAAAAGAGAAAGAAAGGCGAGAGTAAGTACCAAGGCACGTACTCAGCGAGACTAGAATGGCTATGCTTACCGGTGGGAAATATATATTGCCCGGCTGTATGGTGGAGTTTAGCGGCAGCAAAGCTTGTACTAATCAATAGAGACACGCTACAACATTCGTCTAAACAGAGAAGGTGAGGGTGCGCAAAAGCTAACAATTCTATACTCTGCAAACATAACCCAGCCGATGCATTCCCCCCTTCGCAAAGGAAGAAGTACTAAAAAGGGCACTCATGTTGTTGACGAGTTTTATTAGATATGGTTGTAGTAATTCTATATTACTACGCAAGTTATTAGCAAATTATTAACAACAACATAAATGTGTAAGTTGTTCTATGATCAAGTTAAACAGCTCCAAGTCGTCCATAACCGCGGACACGACTTTTTGAAAAGATGTACACCCTGCAGGGGTTACCCAAATGTAACCATACACATGATCAATCACAACAAGCGACAATGCAGTCTCACAACACGACCGTTCCCAATTCAACAAGAAAGTCTAGGGGGCACCCGAATAAGCAACACGTGATGAAGTTCGGGCGTAATCCGAGGCATACTCAGAGTTTGTGATGGCGGCTAGGCGTGCAAACCACACACATCGCTAAATGTCCCGCAAGGTACAATACAGAACATAAACACTTGAAAGCAACAGTAAGTAAATCATGGCATACATGGCATAGGAAAATAAAACCAAGGTTGTAGCCCTCTTTCCAACTGACTTGAGAAAAGGTATGGGTGAGGGGGTCTCAGTAGTAATCTCCACGTACGGGTAGAGTGCTCAATCTCGGAATAGATAACAAGAACTCGGGTCCTAGTGGACATTAGCAACACAAAGATCTGATGCTTTCGCAAAGGGGCTCACAGATGCCACTGCTTAGAAATTTTAGTTGTTAACAATAAAGTAAGGCATGAGTATCTCCAACAACGAATATAGAATGTGATAACTTTCCAACAACCTAACATATATAGAGATAGCAGAAGATCCCTAAACATGCGCTATGATGGCTGTGAAATACGCAACTTTTTCTCGTGTTTAATTAAACCCTTAGCTAAGTCAAGAAATTGACTAAGTTTACCTCTCAACTTGGCACTAATGACTAATTAATGCAAAGATGTGCACTCTCTTCTATTTTTTAATGATGTGGAGGAAATCAAGTCATAATGACAAATGGACCTCCAATTACCGAAGAAAATCGCGTCAGGAGTACGGCAAAGTTGACTACGCTCAAAGAGGCGGTTCTAGGGACTTTAACGAGCATCGGTACAGGCAAGCCACGCCCGTACCGTCCGCCCGTACCATGTGTCGCTGCCTTCCTGAGGATAAACCCGTATAAGTTTCGTGAAGGACCCGACGCTAAAAAGAGAGCCATTCATCACCAAACAGAGCTGCCATCCATCATATCGATCTGCACAACATCGAAGGAGATCCACCACCATAGTTCATCCATTCCATCTCAAATGTCCTCCATAGCCATAGCCATAGCCATCACCATTGTAATATAGATCTCCTTTAGAATTGGTGACCATTGTAAGAATATTGTGATTTCAATCTAAGTATTTGCCACAATGATTTCTATCTTTGTTATTGATCTTGATATTATGTGTGAGTAGTCCTCACGGGATACGGCTTGGGGTGAATTCTCGCAGCGTTTATGTGCATCTAATCTTATTATATGTGTAAGGATTGAATATGAGTTTTGCAATCGTGTATCCTTGTCTCTTTCCCTTGCTTAGATGATCTGCAGGTACCCGTATCATTCCGATCGATCAATGGAAGAGGTGGGATGAGTGGAGAACAGCGTGCTACCACGAAACTTCAGTGACAAAAGGGGAAAGTAACGGTACATGTTTAGTGATTCATTCGGTGTCATGGCACAATCATCTAGCTTAATGCTTTGGTCTATATTCATACGCTTAATAATTGTTATTGCTCGCGGCTGTGAGGACAGTGGTTGGACCAAGAGGCTTTTGTCACCTCTGGCTTTAGGGGCAAGAGTATTTACGGATGTGTGAAAGAGCATATCTCCTTTAGTAAGTGGTTTTGGTGTTGATGACAATAATTATATATGACTAAATTCGTTATATAAGATTTGTAGGATGTAGCATGCTCGGTGTGCCCAAAAGTTGAAGAGCTTGAAAGATATGAAATGCTATTCGTGTGTGGTTTATGTTGGAAGAAAGAATGGAAGAGAAAAGAAAGAAAAGAAATGAAGAAGAGTATGGAAGAAAAGGAGAAGAAATAAGAGAAGAAAGAAAAGGGAGAAAAGGGGGATGCATGGTCGGAGGCTCGGGCGGTACCGCCAGCCTGGCCACGGCCGGAGGCTCCGGGCGTGGTACCGCCCGAGGTACCGGCAAAGTGGCCTTGTGCTGCAGTAATGTCCAGGGCTCTGGGGCGGTTCGGCGGTACCCCGGCCGGTACCTCGGCCGGAGGCTCCGGCCTCCCCCTCCCGGCCCGCAGCAGCCTGGCCGGCTTGGCCACATGGCAGCCTCCCACCGGTGCGCCCGATCAACTGCAGCCGGTAGTACCGGCCCAACCTGGCCGGTACTACCACCCAGACCCTCCAACGGCTGGATCCCTTCAAGGGTATTTATACTCCTTCTTCTCCAATGGTTCTCTCTCTCTCTCACTTTTTTCCCCAAATATGAGACCACCATTGTTGAGCTCCATTTCGCCTAGATCTCTCTACTTCTCCACTGATCAAACTTTACCATTCTTGAGGATTTGCTATTGATGACCCAGATCTACTCTTCCACCAAAGGGATTTGTCTTTCATCAACATTCTTAGTGGATCTTTGTGAGGTGACCTCGAAGCTACTCTTCGTGTAAAGCTTCATGGTTACATCTTGGGAGCCTCCAATTTGGCTGTGGATGTGTGCCCCAAGCTTCGTGTAAAGGTGCCGGTTGCGACCTCAAGGCAACCGCTTAGTGGAGCGTGGGCTAGGCCTTTGTGGCGTTGTTCACACGAGAATAGGGTGAGCCTTCGTGGCACCACACCCCTCCGAACGTAGACGTACCTTCTTGCAAAGGAAGGGAACTACGGGAATCATATCATCGTCTCCCCGTGTGCTCCACCTCGGTTACCTATATCCTCTCACCGCATTTACTACATGTATCTTGTATTGTTGCTTGCTATCTTGTCATATAGGTGAATTCACTTAGTTGCATATCTAGAGAATTTACCTTTGTGTCAAGCCTAATTTGAAAATTTTATCTTGGATAGGCTTGCACATGCCAATGATCTCCTTGATCTCAAGGAGAGATTTGAGAAAGAAAATGCCGATAAGATTGGTGCGTTATCTCAAGCTCTTGGGGAAGAACAAGAGCTTAGAGAACATTTAGAGGAAAAGTTGTCTTCCATTGAGGAAATTCCCAATGAAACCTTATCCAACCTCACTAAAGAGCGTGATCATGCTATTGCCTTATCTAATGTGCTTAAAAAAGAAAAATTTGAATTTGGTGTTGGTCATGCTAAACTAACTAAGGAGTTAGAGAAACTTGAAAAGACTCACAAGGCCTTGGAAAGTTAATTCTCTACCCTTACCAAGTCACATGAGCAACTTCAAATTCAATTAACTAAAAATGATATGCCTAGTTCTTCTACTTCTTCTTGTGATCATGTGAATGTTATTAAGGAGAACACTAGGTTGAAGGCCAAGTTTGCTAAGTCCTTTCCTCCCCAAGGTGAGAAAAATTTGGATGATCTTTTGAGCAATCAAAGATCAAACAATGGGAAGGAGGGGATTGGATATGAGCTAAACACAAACAAGAACAAGAAGGCCAAGCCCGCACAAGCAAAGGAGAAAAATATTGTGGGTGGTGATGTCACTAGGGACAATACCACTCATAATAATTTTGCGGGAAAATATAACCCTCATTATGTGCTATTCTGTGATTACTATGGAGATGTCTATGCTAAATATGTTGGTTCATATGATGGTTATATTGCGTGGTCTATTTGGGTTCCTAAGACCCTTGTTACTAATAAAAGAGGACCCATTGCAAAATGGGGACCTAAAACAAAGACTTGATCCCTTGTAGGACTATGCCGCCGGAGGATCAAAATGGGTGTTTGATAGTGGTCGCACAAGTCAAATGACCGGTGGCAAGGACCTCGTTACAGAGTTGAGGCCTAACTTGGACATGTGGACCGTTACATTCGGCGACAACTCCAAATCTGAGGTATTGGGTCTTGGCAAGGTTGTGGTTGCACACAACATTACTCTTGTGGACTTCATGCTTGTCAAGACTCTTGGTTACAATTTATTATCCGTTCATGTCCTAGGCAAGATGGGTTTCGCCATCTTCATTGATATTGATATTGTGGTTCTCTTGTGGAGCAAGACTCTAAAAGTCGCTTTCGTTGGGTACATCGAAAGCAACTTGTATGTGGTTGACTTTTTGGGGAAAACCACTACAAACGTGATGTGCTTATTCGGAAATGCGGACGTGGGTTGGTTGTGGCATCGCCGCTTGGCCCATGTCAACATATTGTGGGACTAAAGGACAATGTTTGTTTTGCCAAAGATCGTGTTTGTAGGGCTTGTGTTGAAGGTAAAATGCATGATTCTCCGCATCAAAGCAAGAACATCATCTCTTCCAAGAGAATATTGGAACTCCTTCATGTGGACCTTTTTGGTCCCACTACTCGTGCAAGTCTTGGTGCGAAGAAACATTGTTTGGTTATTGTTGATGATTATTCAAGATATACTTGGGTTATCTTTCTCAAGAAGAAGGATGAGACTCAACAAATCTTCATCGACTTTCTCACCGAGGTGCAACGTCAACACAACCTCACTATATTGGCAATTAGAAGTGACAACGGCTTCGAGTTCAAGAACTACACACTCAATTACTTCCTTAGTGATGAGGGGATAAGACATCAATATTCTGCTGCATACACCCCTCAACAAAGTGGTGTCGCGGAGAGGAAGAACCGGACTCTCATGGATATGGCAAGGTCTATGTTGTCATAGTATAAATCCCGATATGACTTTTGGGCCAAAGCCATCTCCACCGCATGTCATTCCTCAAACTGGCTTTATCTCCGCAAGGGCTTGAACAAGACACCTTATGAAATCCTCACCGGAAACAAGCCCAATATCTCCTACTTCCGAGTATTTGGTTGTAAGTGTTACTATAAAATCAAAGGAGTTCGTTTGTCTAAATTTGCACCTAAAGCTTTGGAGGGTTTTTTTGTTGGTTACGGTGCCGAATCTTACACTTATAGAATCTTTGAAAAAGTCTCGGCTATTGTCATTGAATCTTGTAGTGTGAAATTCGAAGAAAATGATGGCTCCCAAGTGGGGAAAGTTGATGTTTGTGCAGATGATGAAATACCTCAAGACGCCATATTAAGAATGGGGACAAGATTTCACCTCCATTGAGGGACACGGTGTGGCGCCTCGGGAAGGACTATGCTCTACTCAAGTGGAGCCCTCATCCTCACAAGCTCCGGATCTTGTGGACAATGCTACACCAACCGAAGAACAAGCTCAAGACCCTCCCTCTCATGAGCAAGATCAAGGACAAGATCAACCTAATGAGTTTGATGGAGAAGCACCAAGTGTTGAACAAGAACAACCCAATGATGATGGTGCAAACCCAAGTGATGTCCAAGATCAACCTCATGATGAAGAGCAAACTCAAGCAATTGAGCAAGCTCAAATTAATGGTCAAGACGGGGATCAAAATAGTTAAGAAGACCAAGTGATGTCTCAAAGCTCTTTTGAAGACATTGAAGCCCGTCGCAAAATAAGAGTTGCAAGAACTTTGGAACTTCGAGGTCACACTATTGACAAAGTTCTTGGTGACTTGAAGAAAATGACCACCTGGAGACAACTTGCCAACTTTAGTGATCACCAAGCTTACATCTCCATGGTGGAACCAAAGAAAGTCTTTGATGCACTTGAAGATCCGGATTGGTTGGATGCTATGCATGAAGAACTCAATAAGTTCAAGCGCAACAAAGTATGGAGATTAGTAGAGAAGCCCAAGGATTGTCGCAATGTTATTGGCACGAAGTGGATATTCAAGAACAAGCAAGATGAACATGGCATTGTCATTCGGAACAAGGCAAGATTGGTGGCTCAAGGTTTCTCTCAAGTGGAAGGCATTGACTTCAGTGAAACCTATGCTCCCGTGGCTCGCCTTAAGTCCATCTGTATCCTTCTTGCATATGCTTCTCACCATAACTTTAAATTGCAACAAATGGATGTTAAAAGTGCATTTCTTAATGGACCTCTAAAAGAGTTGGTCTTTGTTAAGCAACCTCCCGGGTTCGTGGATCCCGAGTTCCCTAACCATGTCTATCAACTCGACAAGGCACTCTATGGCCTTAAGCAAGCTCCACGTGTGTGGTATGAGCACCTTAAAGAGTTGTTACTAGACCGTGGATTTCAACTCGGGCTAATCGACCCCACTCTTTTACTAAGAGGGTTGATGGGGAGCTTTTCATTTGCCAAATATATGTAGATGATATTATCTTTGGCTCTACTAATAAAGCTTTTAATGAATAATTTTCAAAGCTTATGACCAACAAGTTTGAGATGTCCATGATGGGTGAATTGAGGTTCTTTCTTGGATTTGAGATCAAGAAATTGAGAGAAGGAAACATTCATTTGCCAAGCCAAGTACATTCAAGACATGCTCAAGATATTCAATATGAAGGACTTGAATGGTGCAAAGACTCCAATGGCTACCAATTTCCATCTTGCACTTGATCCCGGTGGTAAGGACGTGGATCCAAAGGTATATCGCTCCATGATAGGCTCCTTGCTTTACCTTTGCGCATCTAAACCGGATATTGTGTTGAGTGTAGGTGTATGTGCAAGGTATCAAGCCGCTCCTAAAGAAAGCCACTTAGTGGCGGTCAAAAGAATCTTTCGATATTTGGTCATTCCCCAAGACTTGGATTATGGTACCCAAAGGGTTATGGATTCTCACTTGTTGGCTATACGGACTCGGATTGGGCGGGAGATAAGGATGATAGGAAATAAACCTCCGGGGCTTGCCAATTTCTTGGTAGGTCCTTGGTGTGTTGGTCTTCTAAGAAGCAAAATTGTGTAGCTCTCTCTACCACCGAGTCCGAGTACGTGGCGGCCGCTAGTGGATGCACACAACTCTTATGGATGAGGCAAACTTTAAAGGATTACGGTGTCACTTGTGACAAAGTGCCTCTTTTATGTGACAACCAAAGTGCCATCAAGATTGCATACAACCCCGTACAACACACAAGAATGAATCATATTGAGATTCAGAATCACTTCATTCGAGAACATGTCTCCCGGGGTGATATTGAGTTTGTCGTGGTAACGTCACGGCATATGCCATAGGATGGCTAAAGAGAGTGGTTCCTGCCGGGTCCGCGGTGGTATCCGGATGCGGGTATGGGCACGAGCGATACGGCGACGTACCCAGGTTCGAGGCCCTCCGATGGAGGTAACACCTCTACTCCTGCTATGAGTGTATATGATGATATCACAGTACAATGGTGCTCCTAGAGCTGTATCCGGCTGCTCCCTCGGAGGCTAAGGAAGACGAAGGTCTCTCTCACAGGGCAGCGCTAAGTCTAAATGAGTGTGGAATGATCGATCGTCCCCCGCTCGAGGGGGGTAGCCCAGCTTATATAGGCACTGGTACTTTACATAGAAGTCCCTATAGTCTAGTGGCCGGCTTGGCCAGCTCCGGCTTCCGCTCCTTCCCGAGGCGTTGACGTCATGGAGCCGTTGAGGCGTAGTGGCCTGTCCCATCCGCCTGCGGGAGTCAGCGGCATGGAGAGGAGGTGTCTCTGTCGCCATTCTCCACTGTAGCCGTACGAAGCGGCGTCAGCCATGATGGCCTGTCGAGCGGGGGGCACTGTTGCTCCACAGTGCCCCTTACTTTACGGAAGATGAGGTCAGCGTGGACCTTTGAACCCGGATCACCTACCCAGCTCCATCTCCTGCAAGACTCGCCAGCCTCGAGTCGGCCAGGGTGCAAGATCCCAGTCGGATATGGCTTGTAGAAGCCGGCCCAACCACAGCGTAGACGGCCGTAGCCAGGCCGACTAAGACTTAGAGCCAGCCAGCTCCCAAGGCAGCCGGCAACGGCTCCAGCCGGCTGCTCCTCAGCCGGCCTTTGCCGCGGGCCAGCCGGCCTTGAGCCAACTGCTCCTCGTCTATTGCCCTACCCGGGTCTTCCCCCCGACATTAGCCCCCGAAGCTGGCAAGGTCCTGCGTTAAGAGGGACCTAGGCAGGTTTTCCTAGCTGTTAGATTATCTCCTGGATATGTTTGATGGCACCCGGAGGGGCCGACTGAGAATTTTCATTCAGCCGGCTGCGCCCCTCATCCGGCTTGCTGCATCCGGCCGCTCCCAGCCGGATGCCACATTGATCCTGCAATTTTATTTCTTACAAGTATTGGAGATGTCTCCGTCTTGATGGGAGAGTTTGGGGCCGGATTGGAGAAACTGTCCGGCTCCGGCTGCGGCTTGGGCGCGCCGGAGTTTCCGCCGCCTCGATCCTAGCGCCCGACTTGATGGCCTCTGACGGCGCAGCTGCTGTCGCTTCGCCTGGTCACATCATTGTCCCCTCCGGATCCTTTGCGATCGTGGGCGACGTGGTGTGGCCGTTTCCTGTAACCGTAGCGGTAGCGGGGGGAGTTATGGCGCAGTTAATCCCGCGTCGTGGCCCACGTCCACCACTTGGCCTCCCCCAGGCGTCCTTAAATACGGGTGGAGCGGTACCGAGGCGGCCCTCCGCTCTACTTCTTCTTCCTCGTGCTCAAGCTCTTCTCTCTCTTGCGCTCGAGCTCTTCGACGTGCTCGATCGATTTCGCCGGCGACTTCCCGGCGAACTCCGGCGAGCTGCTGCGGCCGCGCTCCTCCGCCGATCCGCAGCCGCCGCACCGTCCATCCGGCGCCACGGGTCCTCGCGCGTCCACGGTACGCTCGCCGCCACCACGCTCTCCTCCGGTGAGGAGCGGTTCCTCTTCGCCCTTCGACCTCGACTGGTCATCTTCTTCTTCTTCTTCCACCACGGCGGCGATGGCGCCTCCCAGCGGGTCGTGGGAAGGCTCATACATGAAGGAGGATGACATCGAGCGTCTCGTCCGCCTCCGCCGGATCCCGCCGGGGGTGGTGACGCGGGTTCCAGGGACGGTGATCCAGCCGGACCCATAGCCCGGTGAACGCGTCGTCTTCGGCGCGCACTTCGATCGCGGACTCGGGCTGCCGGCTTCGCCCTTCTTCCGCCGGTTTCTGGAGTTCTTTGGCCTCTAGCCGCATCACCTGCCGACCAACGCGATGGTGCAGCTGAGCTGCTACGTGGCCTTCATGGAGGGCTACGCCGGCTTGTGGCCGGACATCGAGTTCTGGTGCCGGTTGTTCTATCTGAAAGCCCAGACGGCTGACGGCAGCCTGCGAGCCTGCGGGGCCGCCTCCATCTACTCCCGCCAGGGCACGCCCTTTCCAAAAATCCCCACGGTCGACTCCGTGAAGAAGTGGCAGATGTCATTCTTCTACGTGAGGAATTCGAATCCGGCGTTCGACTGGATGAACTTGCCGGAGTACGACCCGGCGCCTCCGGCTGCCCGCAAGAACTGGGGCACCAACTACAAGCCGGCTGATCCGGAGGCGGAGGTGAGCGCCCTCTAGGACTACCTCCACGACTGCACCACCACCGAGCGGCTGACGGCAGCCGACCTCCTTTGCTGCTACGCCTCCCGCCGGGTGCTGCCTCTTCAGGGACGCGCCCACAAGATCTGTCACATGTCCGGCCGGCTCGATCCGACCCGGACGTCCAAGCTGGGGCTCTCCAAGGCCCAAGTCGCCCGGCGGGTGAACAACATCTCCCAGGCGAAGCTGCCGGAGAACTGGGACTGGGGGCTGCCGCCCTACCACCGGCGAGATCTGCCGCCCGTGGTGAGTTTCTTTTTGGTGGCCGACTTCCGGCTTGCAGCTGCGAGGCCGACTTGACTTATTTGTTGTTGCTGCAGAATTTTGCCCGGCAGCGGGCTGAGGATGGCGATCTGGCGCACAAGGACTGGGTGGCAGATCATGTTGGTTCGGTTGACGAAGCTGGCGACGACGAGAATCCGGAGGCGCCCGACCAAGGGCAGGACGACGCGCCGCCATCTCCGCAGCCGCGCGAGGAGGAGCCGGACGTGCCAGCCTCTTCGGCGCCCATTCGCGCGGTGCCACTAGCGGCGAGGCCGCCTGCCACCGCGTCATCTTCTACGGCCGCGCCTCAAGGGCGGAAGCGGCCGACTGAGCGACGCACCGCCCGGCTTGAAGCGAAGGCGAAGAAACAGCGCTGGGCGGGTCCGAGGCCGGTTCCCGAGGCAGCCGGGTAAGCTTTCTTCTTTATCATTTTGTTTGATTCCTTTTCTTTCCTCTCTTGTTAATCTTCTTTCTGCTTATTTGCTTCAGGGCCCCCATTAAGTTTTCTTATGGTGCCGGCTCCGGCTCGGCCCCTGGAGCGGACCTGGGCATGCAACGACGGGTCAGGGAGCCGACTCCGCCGCCGCCGTCATGCCCACGCACGCTGCCTGTCGTCCCGCCGCCTGCTGCGGGTCTTTCTTCAGCTGCACCTTCGCCAGGTGCAGCCTCTTCTGGCATTCGAGGCGAGCCGGCTCGTCGCGCCGGCCAGCCTACCCTTGATGACATGTTCCCGCTCCGCGTCCGGCTCGTGGACCCTGCAGCTGGAGCCGGCAGGGGTACGCCAGGCGCGGCCGGAACTGGCGAGGCCATGCCTCTTGCAGCCGGAGCCGGCGGGGCCGCGCCCGAGGTAGTCGTCTTGGACGCGGGCTCAGATGAGGCGCCGCCTATGCTCGACTCCACCGTCCCCACCGGGCCAACAGTTTCAACCGCGCCGCCTCCCTCTTCGGAGCCGGCGAGGGATGAGCCGGTGGAGCAGGAGCCGGCGCGAGATGAGCCGGCGGAGCAGGAGCCAGCGCGCACGGTTGATGCCGACGCCAGGGTGCTGGTGGTGATGGAGGGCCCGGCGCAGGCGCCCTTGGGTCTTCATGTTGCTAAGGCCGCCAAGCTGCTGAACGTGGTGTCTGCCCCTACGTCCAGCCTTAGCTCAGCTGCCACCATGGAGCAGGAGCCGGCGCGAGATGAGCCGGCGGAGCAGGAGCCGGCGCGCACGGTTGATGCCGACGCCAGGGTGCTGGTGGTGATGGAGGGCCCGGCGCAGGCGCCCTTGGGTCTTCATGTTGCTAAGGCCGCCAAGCTGCTGAACGTGGTGTCTGCCCCTACGTCCAGCCTTAGCTCAGCTGCCACCATGGAGAAGGATTGGCACCGGGCGGACTCCTGCGAGGTGACCAGCCGAGAGGGCCGGCCGGGTGTGGCGCAAGTGGAGATGTTCTTCTCCGGCTTCCGCGCCATGGCCAAGAGGCAAGCCGACGAGACTGAGGCCCGCCTGGCGCGGCTGGAGGCGGCCGAGAAGGTTAGTATATAACCGCATGGGCCGGCTGCTTGGAGCCGGTCCGGGTTTTAACTTTGGTACTATCCTGGTAGCCCTCCAAGGCATGGGCCGGCTGCTTGGAGCCGGTCCGGGTTTTGTTTAAACACTTATCTTCGTCTTTTCTTCAGACGGTGTCGGACAGGCGGACTGTCCTGTACAACCGTGTTGTGGTTAGCTACCACAAGGCCAAGAACGAGCTGGCCGACATGGCCCGCGAGCTGGAGGCCACCAAAGGTACAGTTTCTTTTCTTTTCGTTTTGTTATAACTTCTTGTTTCAGCCGGCTGACGGCTTCCGTTTGCAGCCGTTGCCGCCCGGGTTCCCCAGCTGGAGGAGGATCTTCGAGCCGCCCGCGAGCGCTGTGCCAAGGCTGAGGAGGCGGCCGCGGCTGTCACCGCCAAGGCGCAAGAGACTAGCGGGGAGCTGGAGCGGCTGCGCCGGCTTGAGTCCGACCACGCCGCCGCACTCAATGCTGCGAAGGAGACCGGGCGGAAGGAGGTGGAGGACCTCAGCAGGCGACTGGAGGAGGTGGATAAGCAGCGCCTGGCGCTTCGAAAAGAGGTGACCACCAAGTCTGAGGAGTTGTCTGCCACCGCCAAGCGGTGGGTGGAACAGATTAGCGCGCTCGACCGCGGCTTGGCGGGTGAGTCTTTGGTTTTCTTCCATTCCCTTTGCCGGCTTTCGGCTGTCGGCTACCGGCTTGAGCTGGCAGGCGGCAGCTGAAACCATTTCGCTTTTTTTTTAATCTCCATCTTCGGGCTGGGGGCAGTCGGTTCTTGCCGGCTGCCGCCAGTCTTTTCTTTTACTGAGACTTCGATATCTCCATCTTCGGGCTGGGGGCAGGCAGTTCTTGCCGGCTGCCGCCAGTCTTTTCTTTTTCTGAGACTTCGATATCTCCATCTTCAGGCTGGGGGCAGTCGGTTCTTACCGACTGCCGCCAGTCTTCTGCTTTACTTTGAAATTTTGCATTTTTTCTGTCCTTTCCCCGGATTTTTAACATGCTTTTTAATTTCCTGCAGCCGCTTTCCCGGAGGCGCAGGCGGCGGCACTAGCGGCGGCTGGCAAGGCGCGGGATGAGCGCCGACAGGCTACTGGGGAGCAGAGCTCGGACTGCTTCTCCATGGACGACTACCTGGCGTCCATGGCCGCCCGCGTGGAGCCAATCACCATGTTGGGCTGGGAGCTGAGGAAGGCCGCCGAGGAGCTGTATCGGCTGCTCTGGCCGACTGAGACGCTGCCGGGGGAGCTCTCCAATCTTATCAAGTGGTTGGAGACGGCGCCTGACCACTTTCTCGACTGGAAGGAGTCGGCCGCGCGCGCTGGAGCTGACATGGCGCTGTCGTTTGTGCTCTCCTGGTACAACGAGGTCAGCCTCGACCAGCTGGAGTACCGGCGAGCCGACGTGGAGGGCAAGCTTCCTGCTGAAAACAAGACTGCCCGGCTTGCTTGCGCCTGCGCCATCGCCGACTTCGTCGATAAGGGCATCTTCATCCGTGACCCTCGTCCGCCTCTGGAGGACTCGGATGAGGAATCAGAAGACGAGGAGATAGAGATGGAATCCGCGCCTGATGCTCCTCCGGTTGGTCCTCCTCCAGCCGGCGCTTAGCTTTATCTGTTCATGCACTTTCCTTTTGCAAGACAATTTGTTAAATCCCCGGGATGCTGGGTGTACGTGTAAGACGATATTATCGTCCTTTTATTAATTCGCACTTTAATGTAGTTGTTAATCATTTGTGTGCCGACTTGCTTTCTTCCGGCTTGTTCGCTTTTTCCCATCCGCCCCACTCTTTGGCTTTGCCCTTGCCGATCGTACGTCCGACTTGCGGTCCGTCACCGGATCAAGAGCGTGCCGCTGGGTGAGGCCGATAGTATTTCAGTCGGACGAGCCGAGTTCGGCAATCCGGCACATTTATGAAAAGTTTAGACAAGTGTCAATTCGCCTTCACTCTTTCCCTTGGTCGTTTTTCGCGTGCCGGCTCCTTAAGCATCTACCCCCGCCAGCCGGACAACCGGGTTGTGGTCTGTAGCTGGATCGGGAGTCGGCTGTCGGGAATCCGGTTCACGGTACTAAGCCTGCCGCGTGAGAGGGTGCAAGCCAACTGGCGAAAGCAGTAGAGTATGCGAAGAAATTGTTGAAGCCGGCGCACATTTTTCATTGGCACGGGTTACAAAAGGAGTACAAGGGATACATACATTCCTTCTCTCAAGTGTAAAATGGTCGAAGCAACCTGACATTCCATGGACGTTTTGTCTCCTCGTCAGTTTTGTTCGCCTTGTTCTTCTTAGCCTCTTGGGCATCTATGAGATAGTAGGAATCATTGCCTATCGTCTTGCTCACGATGAAGGGACCCTCCCATGGGGAGGCTAGTTTATGCTGTCCGGTTGTCCGTTGGATCAGCCGGAGCACTAGGTCTCCTTCTCGGAATTCTAAGGGCTGCACCTTCCGGCTGTGATAGCGTCGGAGGCTTTGCTGGTATATGGCTGATTTGGACAGAGCCAGCAGCCGGGCCTCTTCGACCAAGTCGACTCCATCTTCACGAGCCTCTTTAGCTTCAGCTTCTGTGTACAGCTTGATCCTTGGCGCGTCGTGCTCAATGTCAGTCGGCAGGACGGCTTCGGCCCCGTATACGAGGAAAAATGGTGTGAAGCCGACATAGCGGTTTGGCATGGTACGCAGGCTCCAGAGTACGGAGGGCAGCTCTTCTAACCAGCAGCCGGCTGCTCGCTCGAGCGGCTCCACCAGCCGGGCCCGGATGCCGGCTAGGATTAAGCCGTTTGCCTTCTCCACTTGGTCGTTGGTCTCCGGATGTGCCACGGATGATAGGTCCATTCGTATC
Source organism: Lolium rigidum (assembly GCF_022539505.1). Lineage (NCBI taxonomy): Eukaryota > Viridiplantae > Streptophyta > Magnoliopsida > Poales > Poaceae > Lolium > Lolium rigidum. The sequence continues at coordinate 261,392,642 of NC_061514.1, forward strand.
CCCATCTCCCCACAGTAGCGTTTGAAGATGCCTTCGGCGAAGTTGCTGCCGTTGTCGGTGATGATGCTATGGGGGTAGCCGTATCTCACAATGATATCCTTGAGGAATGTGACGGCTGTGGAGCCGTCCAGCTTCTTGATTGGCTTGGCTTCAATCCACTTAGTGAATTTGTCAATCATCACCAAGAGGCGAGTCATGCCGCCTCGGGTTGTTTTGAATGGGCCCACCATATCCAGGTCCCAGACGGCAAAAGGCCAGGTGATGGGGATGGTCTTCAAGGCGGAAGCCGGCGTATGCCTTTGCTTGGCAAACCGCTGGCAGCCGTTGCACTTTTTCACCAGCTCTTCTGCGTCCCTTAGCGCAGTCGGCCAATAGAAGCCGTGCCGGAAGGCTTTGCCTACTATGGCTCTAGAGGAGGCGTGGTGGCCGCAATCTCCCTGATGGATTTCCCGTAGGAGTTCGATCCCTTCAGCCGGCTCGACGCATCGCTGGAACACCCCACTTACGCTGCGTTTGTACAGCTGGTGGTTGATGATAGTGTAGGCCTTGGCCCTTCTCTCAATCTGCCTGTCTTGAACCCTATCATTGGGAAGCACACCATCGGTGAGGTAGGAGAGGAATTCTTGCGCCCATGACGGCACGCATTTTATTTCAAACACGCTAACCATCAGGGCCTCCATCGTAGGAGCTTCCGGGTTCGACTGCATGGTCGCCGGGTTCGGCTGTGGAGCCGGCGGGTTTAGCTGAGAAGCCCCCGACTTGGGCTGAGGATCCCCCGGGTTCGGCTGAGAAGCCCCCGGGTTCGGCTGTGGAGCCGGCGGGTTCGGCTGAGAAGCCCCCGACTTTGATTGCGAAGCCCCCGGGTTTGACTTAGAAGCCCCCGGGTCAGCCGGCACGAATATTGAATCCGAGTCGGGTGATGGCGTGATGGACGGCTTGCGCAGGTGTTGTAAAGCCACACCCGGCGGAATTGCCTGCCGGGTTGAGCCTATCTTGGACAAGGCGTCAGCCGCCTCGTTGTTGGCCCTTGGCACGTGGTGGAACTCGCACCATTCGAAGAAGCCGGCTAGCTGCTGGACGTGGAAGCGGTATGATGCCATGTTGGCATCCTTCGCGTCCCAGTTGCCAGACGCCTGTTGCACGACCAAGTCGGAATCGCCGAAGCAGAGGATGCAACGGACGCAAATCTCCTTGGCCAGCTTGAGCCCATGGATGAGCGCTTCGTACTCCGCCACATTGTTGGATGCGGCGAAGTGAATCTGCAGGACGTAGTCCAGCCTGTCTCCCTTAGGAGAGGTGATGATGACTCCGGCTCCCAAGCCGGTGCGCATCTTTGAGCCGTCGAAGTGAAGCTTCCAGTGCGTGGAGTCCGGCACAGGTGGCAGGTACTGCATCTCCGCCCAGTCGACGAAGAAGTCGGCTAGGATCTGTGACTTAATGGCCGTTCTTGGCTCGTAGCGGATGGAGTGGGCCGCCAGCTCCAGGGCCCACTTAGCAACCCGGCCATTGGCGTCCTTGCTGCCAATGATTTCTGCCAAGGGTGCTGTGGCCACCACCTTGATGGGGTGCTCTTGGAAGTAGTGCTTGAGCTTCTTGGCCGCCATGTACACGCCATAGGTGACCTTCTGGTAGTGGGGGTAGTTTTGCTTCGACTAGGAGAGCACTTCACTCAGGTAGTAGACTGGGTGCTGAACCGGCTGCTCCTTGCCGGCTTCCTTGCGCTCCACCACCAGGACAACGCTAACCACTCGGTTGGTGGCTGCGATGTACAAAAGCATCGGCTCCACTGAAGCCGGCGATGCCAAGACGGGCGCAGTCGAGAGCATGCGCTTTAGTTCGCGGATGGCTTCATCCGTCTGTGGCGTCCAGCTGAAGGAGTTTGTCTTCTTGAGCAACTGGTACAGGGGCAGTGCCTTCTCCCCCAGCAGGCTGACGAAGCGGCTCAAGGAGGCCAGGCATCCGGTGAACTTCTGGACGTCCTTGAGGCACTGCGGCAGTTCCATCTTCTCTATGGCACTGATCTTCTCCGGGTTGGCTTCAATTCCTCGCTGAGAGACGAGGTAGCCCAGGAGTTGGCCGACTGACACGCCGAACGTGCACTTGGCCGGGTTGAGCTTCATCCGGAATCTTCGCAGATTGGTGAAGGTTTCTCTTAGGTCATCAAGGAGGGTAGGCATCTCCTTGGTTTTCCCAACGACATCATCCACATATGCGTGAACGTTTCTGCCGATTTGATCCTGCAAACACTTTTGCATGCACCTTTGGTAGGTGGCGCCTGCGTTTTTCAAGCCGAATGGCATAGTCGTGTAGCAGTAAGCCCCATACGGGGTAATGAACGAAGTCTTTATTTGATCATCCGGATTCAAAGAAATCTGGTGGTAGCCTGAGTAGGCGTCTAAAAAAGACAACAGTTCGCAGCCGGCAGTCGAGTCTATGACTTGATCTATGCGCGGCAGGGGGAAGGGGTCCTTCGGGCACGCCTTGTTGAGGATGGTGTAGTCGATACACATGCGCCAGGAGCCGTTCTTCTTCAAAACCAGGACCGGGTTCGCCAACCTTTCCGGGTGCAGCACTTCCATGACGAAGCCGGCTGCTACGAGCCGGGCGATTTCTTCACCGATGGCCTTCCTTCTTTCTTCGGCGAAGCGGCGAAAGGGTTGCTTCACCGGTTTGGCCTCTGGCCTGACGTGGAGGTGGTGCTCAGCCAACTCCCTCGGCACACCCGGCAGGTCCCTTGGAGACCATGCAAAGATGTCCCGATTCTCACGGAGGAAGCTGGTGAGCTCGCTTTCCTATTTGCTGCTCAAGCCGGCACCGATGGTGACGAACTTGTCCGGCTGCGCCGGGTCGAGCAGGATCTTCTTAGTGTCGTTGGCCGGCTGGAAGTGAGTCGTCCCAGCCGGGTTGCCCACAGCCGGCATGTCCGACTGCGCGGCCTTGGCCATGGCGACGGCGTCGTGGATGAGCTGCTTCTCGGCAGCTATGACCAGCGTCTGGGCCATCTTGGAGCCTTGGGTGGCGCATTCCATGGAGCGGCGATAGTCGCCGGCTATGGTGATGACCCCCTTTGGGTCCGGCAGCTTCATCTTCAGGTACCCATAATGGGGCACCGCCATGAACTTGGTCAGGGCCGGCCTGCCCAGGAGCGCGTGGTAGGGACTGACCAGGTCCACTACCTCGAACTCGATGTTCTCCGTGCGGAAGTAATCCGGCTTGCCGAACATGACTTCCAGGGTGATCCGGCCAATCGGCTGGCACGAGTGGCCTGGCACGATGCCGTGGAAGACAGTGGGGGTGGGGCGCAACTCGGCCTCCTGGATGCCCAACTTGCGGGCTGTGTCGCGGTAGAGGATGTTGATGCTGCTGCCGCCATCGATGAGGACGCGCGAGAAACGCACGCTGCGCCGGCTTGTGCCAATGGTGGGGTCGAGGACCATGGCGTAGCTGCCCGGCTTCGGCAGGACAGCCGGTGTGTCACGGCGATCAAAGGTGATGGCCTGCTCTGACCAGTTTAGGTACTGGGGGACCGGCGGCATGACCTCGTTGACCTCGAGGGAACGGCGCTGCTGGCTCGTTTTGTCCTCGGGCTCGGTGGTGAAGATGATGTAGATGGCGTCCTCAGGCAGATACCTTCCGCCACGGTGCACTTGGTTAACCTTGTGGTGCTCGAGGTTGGCATTTTCTGCGCCGGCTTGACCACCCGGCCCGCCGGCTGGTGGAGGCGGGGGTGGAGGTGGAAGCGGCTCGCCGCTCGTCAGCCGCTTCATGAAGTGGCAGTCGCGGGTGGTGTGGTTGGAGGGGTTCTTGCCGCTGTGGTACTTGCACGGCGAGTCGAGCATCTGCTCGAATGTGTACTTCGGCTTCCAGGGCCGGTCCTGTTTCTGGCGCCGGCTGCCGCCAGCCGCCGCATGGTCCGACACGGCTGCCACATGGGCGGAGCCGTACCGGCGGTCCGGCTGGTCGCTGTGCCGCTTGCCGCGGTAGTTGTCCCGCCGGCTGCCGTGCGAGCCGCCCTCGGCCATCTTGTTCTCGGCCGGCTTGTTGTTGTCCCTCCTGGACGGAGCCGGTGATGCCTCAGCCGGCGCTTTGCCGGCTTCCTCAGCCAGCGTGTACTTGTCTGCAATGGCCATCAAGGCGGCCATCGTCTTGGGCTCGCTGCGGCGCAGCTTGTGCCACAGCATGGTGTTGGGCCGACAGCCGCCCATGAAGAAGCTGATGGCTTGGATCTCGTGCACGCCCTCGCAGGAGTTGCGCATCTCGCACCAGCGCGTCAGGTACGCGCGATCCTTCTCGTCCGGGCCCTGCTTGCACATCTCAAGCTGTTGAGGGCGACCCGGCCGACGATAGGTGCCAGTGAAGTTGCTGATGAAGGCCTATTCGAAGTCGAGCCAGCCGTTGATGCTGCCGGCTGGCAGGTTGTTGAGCCATGTGCGGGCGGAGCCGAGCAGCATGAGGGGGGAGTAGCGCACAGCCTAGCGCTTATTGCCTTTGGCGATGCCGACTGCGGTGGAGTAGTCCAGCAGCCAGTCCTCCGGCTTGGCGGTGCCGTCGTACTTGGGGGTGTCGCGCGGGAGCTGGAAGCCGTCAACCATGGGCTCATTCAGGATCCGCGGCCCGAAGCACTTTGGGCCGGCTGGCCCTTCTTCTTCCGTGATGCGGGATTCGACCAGCCGGTCCAGGCGGTCCCTGGCGTCTACTGGCTCGATGCGCGGGCCCAGCCGGAATGGGCCGGCTGGCGGTGGCCGCTTGCCTCTGGGGCCGGCCGGTGCGGGCGTCTTGGCGCCGGCCTCTCGGAGTCTTCCTCCTGGTGCCGGCTTGGTGGTGGCCGGCTGCGGCCGCTGTGGCCGCTTCCCAGCCGGCTTGTCCGGCTGGAGCTTGCATGGGAGGCCCGGGAGTCCCGGTGCCGGCTCGGTGCTGGGGAGGCGGACTCGGCCGAGTCCCTGGGACCGTCCCTGTCGTTGCCTGCAGCGCCACGAGCGTGAGAAGCTCTGGGGGCATTGACGTACCTGGCGTCGGCCGACTGCTTGGTGGCCGCATTGAGCAGCTCGGTTACCCGCTTGGTCTGGCGGCGTAACTCTTTGCCTTCGAGGCGGTTCAACTCTTCTGCGGCGGCTTGCGCCGCGCGCATGTTCTTGTTGGGGGTGTTGTAGACGGGTTGCTCCGCAGACGGAGCCGGCGAGGGGGCGCCGTCGCGGGCGATCTCGGCGCCTAGGTCACGGCCCCTCCGGCGGATCTGGCCGGCTCGGCTTGGGTGGTCGCCGTCTGGCGTGAAGCCATGAGCGCGGTTGTACTCGCGCTGGGTGATCTCCATCTGGCGCTTGGCAGCGGCCAGTTCTTCGGTTTGCTTGAGGAGGAGCTGGCGGTGCGCCTCCAAGTCCGGCTCGATGGTGGTGGGGTCGCCGCCAGGCGTGAGCGGGGAGCTCAACTTTGCCCGGACTTCGTCCAGCCAGGATGGTGGCGGTGGCGCTTTTGCACCCGAGCCGGATGCGCCGGCCGCGGCGGGACGCTCCAGGTCCGGGCCACGGACACGCGTGGACTTGGCCCCGGCGTCATCGCCGGCTGCCATGACTTCATGCATGACGCAGGAGCTGGCGGTGGTGAGGCTGGCGCCGGCTCCAGGAGGAGGGCTTGCGCAGCGCAGGATCTGGCGCGGATAGCGCGGGGGTGCGACGGTGGCGACGTAGATGTCGAAGCCGCCGAAGCTGATGACGTTGCCGCTGGCAGGGAATGGCCGGTCGGCGAAGCAGCCAGCGTTGTCGCTGACGCAGTCGAGGGAGCCGAATCTCCAGACCAAGCCTGAAGCGACTCGCTCGCCGGTGGTGATGGTGAGGCCCGTCCGGATGAAGACACCGGCCGCAGACGCTGAAGGCCCCACGGTGGGCGCCAAATGTCGTGGTATCGTCACGGCATATGCCATAGGATGGCTAAAGAGAGTGGTTCCTGCCGGGTCCGCGGTGGTATCCGGATGCGGGTATGGGCACGAGCGACACGGCGACGTACCCAGGTTCGAGGGCCTCCGATGGAGGTAACACCTCTACTCCTGCTATGAGTGTATATGATGATATCACAGTACAATGGTGCTCCTAGAGCTGTATCCGGCTGCTCCCTGGGAGGCTAAGGAAGACGAAGGTCTCTCTCACAGGGCAGCGCTAAGTCTAAATGAGTGTGGAATGATCGATCGTCCCCCGCACGAGGGGGGTAGCCCAGCTTATATAGGCACTAGCACTTTACATAGAAGTCCCTATAGTCTAGTGGCCGGCTTGGCCGGCTCCGGCTTCCGCTCCTTCCCAAGGCGTTCACGTCATGGAGCCGTTGAGGCGTAGTGGCCTGTCCCATCCGCCCGCGGGAGTCAGCGGCATGGAGAGGAGGTGTCTCTGTCGCCATTCTCCACTGTAGCCGTACGAAGCGGCGTCAGCCATGATGGCCTGTCGAGCGGGGGCACTGTTGCTCCACAGTGCCCCTTACTTTACGGAAGATGAGGTCAGCGTGGACCTTTGAACCCGGATCACCTACCCAGCTCCATCTCCTGCAAGACTCGCCAGCCTTGAGTCGGCCAGGGTGCAAGATCCCAGTCGGATATGGCTTGTAGAAGCCGGCCCAACCACAGCGCAGACGGCCGTAGCCAGGCCGACTAAGACTTAGAGCCAGCCGGCTCCCAAGGCAGCCGGCCACGGCTCCAGCCGGCTGCTCCTCAGCCGGCCTTTGCCACGGGCCAGCCGGCCTTGAGCCAACTGCTCCTCGTCTATTTCCCTACCCGAGGTCTTCCCCCCGACAGATTTGTCATTCATTGGTACCCATGACCAACTTACGGATATTTTCACGAAGCCTCTTGATGAATCAATATTTTGTTACTTGAGGAATGAGCTAAATATAATAGATTCAAGTAGCTTGGATTGAACACTTTGCATACTTATCTATTCTTGAACTTCTATTTCGTTTAGGTGTGGGCATGGAAATAGGGGGAGTGCGGTTTAAATTATTGAGCTATCCCTCCCCCCATAATGCCAACATTAAGAAATCATTCTCTTTATATCAATTAATGATATGTGAGCTTCAATGATGAGTATTGGTTTTGGGCCCAAGATATATCTTCGCGGTGCCATACCTTATCACTCATATATGGTGTCCTAGGCCACCGACCTCTTCTTGTGAAGAGTTGTTATTATTGGATCTTAATGAGTTGTTCTTTTTTGGTCTTTCATGTTCTTATGGGAATTGGCTCAATGTTTGGCTTTTTCTAGATTTGATCCTTGCAAAATTGAGTCCATAGTACCATACCTCTATTATAGTGTCCGTCCTAAGCCATTCTCTCACCTCTAAAACATTATATCTCTTGCACAAGCTCATTTAAAAATTGCATCTCAAAACTCTTTTTTGTCAAAATCTAAATTGGAGGAGGAGGTGTCCTCCTCAAAACCTTTTAAAAAAAACAGCCCAAGTGTTAAAAAAAGGGAGGCTGGCCGACCCGGGCCTGGCCAGGCCGGTAGTACCGCCGGGGCCTGGCCGGTACTACCGCTGGCCCGTGGCTGGTACCTCTTCACGGGAGGCTGGGTCAAACCCAGCACTTCCCCAACCCACCCGCCCGCTCTTCCCCAACCCACCTCCCAGCGCCCCCAAACTCTCACGCTCGCTCAGCCGCCGCGCCGGCCGCTGGCTCTCCGGCCGCCGCCTCGACCACCTCCAGCCAGATCGGCTCCGTGGGGATCTTCCCCATCCTTGCCTCCTCCATGGCCTCCGGTATTGGCCCCTCTCCCCGCTTATTTTGGCCGTATTTTAGGCTCATACATGTGTTGGTTTTAGGTACAACATGCTTAGATTTTTGGCTAAATCTTGCACTAAGAGCTTGTATCAATTTTTGATCTATGTCTCCTCTAGTATGTAGTACCATGAACCTCTAATGTGTGGCCAAGAAATTTTTTCTCACCATCATGCATGTTTGTTTTGGGTCAAAGACATTTTTGTTTTTCATAGAGATGAGCTTGTGCACTTAATTATCCCATATGTCCCTCTACGCTGTTCGTCTATTTCACAGGTGCTAGTGGATCATGTTCGGCGAGACCACGGAAGAGAAGAGGGGTTCCGTCTGTTGAGGACGAGATTGTTGAACAAGATGAAGTGTTACCCCGTGCCACTACTGCTCGTGATGCTTCTTTGGCCAATAAGAAGAAAGGGAAGAAGGATATTGTGTCTTATGGCAGCGTACGCCTTCATGCGTACATGGCTATTCGCACCACTAACCCCTATATGGGGCCACAGACTTCTCGTGCCCGCAACCGTCACTTCTACACCGAGGTTCAAGAGCGAATATTCAATGAAATCTATCCTCCCAAGGTAAAGGTGGTTGATCAACGGTATATCAACATTGACCATTTGAAGAAGGATGCATACTTTCATGAAGCGCTCGGGATTTGCCAGGAGTTTGGTTTGCTTCCCATTATGTCTTTCCAATGCAACTATGATCCTTACCTTGTGACTCAGTTTTATGCCATGGTCTATTTTCATGATGATAAAGCTCGCTCCATTACTTGGATGACTCGTGATGAGGTACTCACTACCACTTGGAGCAACTTTGGACAGATTCTTGGCTATCCCATTCCGGACAATTGTGAAGATGATCGTGCTAGTGGTTGGAGGTTTCACGAGAACTCTAATGCAAGCACCAAGGTTGTTCTTGAGCCACTCTATATGCCCGGTCGATGCAAGCTTGGGTTCACTTCCGGTGTTCAACCCGTCTATGATATCATGCTTCGCATCTACCGTGAGACAGTTTCCGTCAAAGTAGGTAACGTTGATGAGATTCACTCCTTTGTCATTGACTTGATGCTTCAAACACACCTCCGGAGGGGCAAGGGTGTGAAGATGGATGTCATGGATTGCCTATGGAACCAGATTTTTCTGCGTATGGTGGAAAAGAGGTCTCCTTCCTTTGCTCCCTTTATCGTGAAGCTTATTTCTGAGGTGTGGCGTCAGAAATTTGATGGTGCAATTCTGGAGCCAATTTCACCACTTACTGAGCATCCTCGCAAGAACCTCCTTATCAAAGATCATGGGCTCCCAGCTTCTGCCACAACCACAGCAGCTCCTACAGACACAACAGCCCCTACAGCAGGTCCTTCAGATCCTTCCACTGCTCCTGCTCGCAGGACCGATGGATTTATTGCTCATATGGCCCTTGGAGGGCCTCCGGCCGACTCCGCATATGACCCCATGCTCGAGCCCTCTTGGTACACCAAGCTCAAGATCAAGGTAAAGAAGACCTTATGTCTCCAGCTGGATATTCAGGAGCGTATGTATGACTCCTATGTGGTCGAGAAGAAAGCTCGGCGCCGTCAGAAGAGCATCATGAGAAAACTTGGTGTGGATGTGTCTCCTCCAGGATCTGAAGAGAATATCATTCCGAAGCCTCAGTGGATTTCTGCTCATAGGCAGTGGTCTGATAGTGAAGACGGACCCTCCTACGATGTCGACTCTGATATTGGCGGGGAATTCCTTTGAGTCTCTCGAGACGATAGCATCGCTCTTCAACCTTGCGATTTCTTTGACTTTTTATGCTTGTGACTTATGGTTTTCTATTGTTGTGAACTATCTATTATGTGTTATGGACCTTATCTATGTGTGTGAGACATAGGGGCTATCTATTTATGTATGAGACATTATCTATCTAGCTATCTATGATAAAGACTAAGTGGACTACTTGTGGTATGATCTATAAACTCAACACTTGTCTTTACACACATATGCTTTGTCTCTTCTCAAGTGCAAGTGATGAATTTGTTTGATGACCATTTACCCTTGCACTTGTTGGTTAATCTAAATTGTTAGAGTATATTGATCCTAGATAATGTGCTTCTTATTCATATGCTAATTTTATTGGATGCACATGTCTAGGGGGAGCTTATTATGTCCTCTTATAATTCCATTGCTCAAATACTCAATACCTATGCAAATCTTATGTTGTCATCAAGAAACCAAAAATGGGGAGATTGAAAGAGCATATCTCCTTTAGTAAGTGGTTTTGGTGTTGATGACAATAATTATATATGACTAAATTTGTTATATAAGATTTGTAGGATGTAGCATGCTCGGTGTGCCCAAAAGTTGAAGAGCTTGCAAGATATGAAATGCTATTCGTGTATGGTTTTTGTTGGAAGAAAGAATGGAAGAGAAAAGAAAAGAAGAAGAGTATGGAAGAAAAGGAGAAGAAAGAAGAGAAGAAAGAAGAGAAGAAAGAAAAGGGAGAAAATGGGGCTGCGTGGCCGGAGGCTCGGGCGGTACCGCCGGCCTAGCCACGGCCAGAGGCTCCGGGCGTGGTACCGCCCGAGGTACCGGAAAAGTGGCCTTGTGCCGCAGTAGTGTCCAGGGCTCTTGGGCGGTTCGACGGTACCCCGGCCAGTACCTCGGCCGGAGGCTCCGGCCTCCCCCTCCCGGCCCGCAGCAGCCTGGCTGGCCTGGCCACGTGGCGGCCTCCCACCGGTGCGCTAGATCGAATGCGGACGGTAGTACCGGCCCAACCTGGCCGGTACTACCGCCCAGACCCTCCAACGGCTGGATCCCCTTCGAGGGTATTTATACTCCTTCTCCAATGGTTCTCTCTCTCACTTTTTTCCCAAATATGAGACCACCATTGTTGAGCTCCATTTCGCCTAGATCTCTCTACTCCTCCACTCAAACTTCACCATTCTTGAGGATTTTCTAGAGATGACCTAGATCTACTCTTCCACCAAAGGGATTTGTGTTTCATCAACATTCTGAGTGAATCTTTGTGAGATGACCACGAAGCTACTCTTCGTGTAAAGCTTCATGGTTACATCTTGGGAGCCTCCAATTTGGTTGTGGATGTGTGTCCCAAGCTTCGTGTAAAGGTGCCGGTTGCGACCTCAAGGCAACCGCTTAGTGGAGCATGGGCTAGGCCTGTGGCGTTGCTCACAGGAGAATAGGGTGAGCCTTCGTGGCGTTGGTTCGCCTTCGTGGCACCACACCCCTCCGAACGTAGGCGTACCTTCTTGCAAAGGAAGGGAACTACGGGAATCATATCATCGTCTCTCCATGTGCTCCACCTCGGTTACCTCTATCCTCTCACCGCCTTTACTACGTGTATCTTGTATTGTTGCTTGCTATCTTGTCATATAGGTGAATTCACTTAGTTGCATATCTAGAGAATTTACCTTTGTGTCAAGCCTAATTTGAAAAAGTATTAAAATTTGAGATTACACCTATTATGTGGGGACCCCGGACTAACAGTCCGAAATTCCCTGTTATGTATACAGTTCACGATCCCATGATCAGTGCGCCATGAACACATAACCGAACTGATATCAAATTACACCATCCATTACAAAGCGGAATAAGAAAATTACAACATGGTCACATGACCGATAATTACATAATAGCCTCGAAGGGCCTAACTAAACATCAGAGTAGCATCATCACTTCAGCAGCGCAGTACCCAAGTCATCTGCCATAACCCTACAGGCAACTGACTGGGAAGACGTTCCTAGCTCGCATAGACGTCGCCAACTCCTTCTTCGTTTGCCGAGTTCGTTCAAGTCTGGCCAAGTAAATAGCCAGGGACAAAGCCGTGAGTACATTTGGAATTGTACTCGCAAACCATCAAGAAAGATGCTAACAGAGCTAACTAAAAGAGACAAGAGAGGAAGAATAGTTTCTCTTGTGGATATAGCATGTGAAAGAGAATCAGTTTCTCTTGTGGATAAAGCATGCCGGCATCTCAAGTGATGCGGACACTTTGGTGGTCCTATGACATCTCTATATCTTTATTGAAGAAGAGTTCCTCTACATGAAAACACTAGGAAGGGTCACCCAATTTTGTTTCATTTTCCTCAACCATCTCCACATGGTCGGCACAACATCTTTCCCGTACCCTTCCGGTACTTCCAACACACGCATTTCCTTTGGAAATCATTTTCAAAACCAAAACTCGACACAGCTCGGTAACGGCCATTCCAACCGTCCATGACCGCGGACGCGGCTATTCGAATAGTTTTAACTCTGCAGAGTGTGCGCACTTTCCCCACAAGATCTGATAAATCCGCCGGGATCATCCCCGGTTCGCCATACGAAAGTATGCGGGTCTCGGATAATCAGTCGAAGCCTTTCGCCCATTCAACTTAGCAAGAGGTCCTACCCTATGGAGTATGTACCTCCCCGGCACCGTGGCAGCTCACCTCCTCTTGAGCGTGGCTCCACCGCCAAGCCAGGAGACCCATAGTGTCTTCCGGACGGGTCAGCCCCGAAGGCCTCCCGTTATACGATTGTCTCCCACTACGACAACCCGGACTCGGGGGTAACTGTACCCTTGTATAGTTGTGCGGTGCCTCATGCTAAGAAGAACAAATGTCAAGCTAAGCCCCGTGCCCACGTTGGAGTAGTGTGGTTGCGCGGGTTAATTGTTCCGGGCGAATACAAAGAACCATGTGTCGTTTTTCTCAAAAACCCAAGTCACACACACTTTCCTCTTTCCAACCATCTTTGTCAAGATCCTTTCCTTTCATAAACCATACGCTCGGGTAAGGTCGACTCACCCAAGGTTTTCTCAAAACTTTTACATCAAGGTAAACCTTGAGGGGTTCCCAACCTATAGTTTCATGAGTTGAACTAGTATTGCACTACGGCCGAGATGAGAGTCATCCCGCCATAGATGAGGTATAAAGGGGTAGTGGAGTGGATCATACTTGCTTAAGGTAAGCATGTATTATGACAACACAAGGAGGAATATACTCTCAGATTTGTGGTGCTAACTACACAACTTAGATAGTGGAGTGTCACTATCCAACATATTCTCCAAGATGGTACACGGCATACTCCTCTCAAGTTGAGAATACACCAAGATCATGATATTGATACCTCTATACTACAAAGGGGTGGGTGTGGTGTAAGTTACTATCTTGAGATGGAACATGCTCAAGTTGAGCATACAAGATAACCAAGTGGGATAGCACAGCCATGTTACCATGCATCCCATAACACAAGGACAATAGTGGAGCATCACCACTAGGGAGTACCCCACTTGAAATCACACATAGATGACATAAATAGAGATAATAACACACATAGAATGAAGGTGCTTTGAACATCAACAAATGACATCCAACTAGACACCGGATCAGAGATCAAAAGATGGCTTGCCTTGGCTTATTTGTCCCTGTACTTCTTCAACTCCATCAATATAAGAATCCCAACAATATAAATAAAATCCTTGTCCAATTCCACTTCTTCTTCTTCTCCGGAATTGCTCGCGTCTATCGCCGGAAAGTATAAAAGGAACACAATCAATCACATTGCACCAACAAAACAAACATACAACAACCATAATTTAACCATTCAATAAAGAGCTACCATACAAAGGACTTATAGATACCACCAACAACTTAAAGAAAATCCATGTTATTTACCTAGTAAAGGTATGAGAGTATCACAACTTAGCAATTGCCTCTCTCGGTTATCACCATGGTATAAATCAAACATCCCCTGGTAGATAACATCATAAAGAGGACAAGAGCATTAGTTTGACATCAAATACATTCACAAAATATTTTCAAACATTTTTGGAAAAGTAGAAAACAGTTTTCCTAACTAAGTTTGCTCACATAACACCACACAATAATAGGAAGCAAATGATATGCCCTACCATTTGAAAACTTAAGAAAAACAAAAGAGCTAATGTTAAATTGCAGAGGTTTTGTTTTGCAAGCATAAAACAAAGGTTGCCCATTTCTAATAAAAAGAGTTGGTCAAGGGTTTTAAATAAACCGAAAAGTTTGGCTTCAACAATGCATGTCACACATATACATTACTAACAGTAACAAATATGCATGAACATAGACTAATACTATTTTTCCTGGATGGCCAGTACTAATACAAGACTAATCCAATTGGAATCACCCCAAAATATTAAACCTACAATTTTAGGAATTTCTTTGAATCTGACTGTACAGAAAACAAGATCTGTAAGCCATAAATCGTAGAAAAATCCTAAAAATATGAGACCACTGGCATTTGAAAGATATTTAAACAGAGATGCACACACAATTGGATTTGGGTTCAAAATGTTTCTGAAACTCTCACAAATGGATTGACAAGATTACTGCATGTCTATACCATTTGCTTTACCTCTGGAGTTACAGAACAGATAAGGGTTTGAAACTTGTTGGAGATGATTAAGAAAACATCCAGTAGTACTACCAAATTGGAATCACTCAATTTGGATCACAGATGGATTTTTGGTGATTTAAAAGCTAACAGCCATGTCTGCAGAACACACATAACAAGTTTAATTCACCCAAAATCGTACATAACTCATAAAAATATGAGGTCAGCTGCATCTGAGAGGTATTGAAAAGGTGGTTCTTACCCAGTTGGTTTCATTCAAAAATTCATTCCCAAGCTCCTGGTTTAATTCGACAAAGTCAGATCTGACCAGATATTGATCTGTGAACCATCTCAGTTTCAGGAGGTCAATCGAAATGAAACCACCGCCAAAATGAAGGTATTGAAGAGGGCTTTCACCTACAGTTGAGTTTGTTCAAAAAGGTTTTGTAAATCGCAACAAATCTAACAAACAGTGAATCTGCATATTTACAGAACTTTATTTACCACGGACAATCCGTAACGAATTTGAGGATGAGACCAACGCCAAGTTGTAGATCTTTTCCGTATCTATCTGCGGAACTTTGAATCACTCGATTTGAAGCTGCAAACAGTTTTGGCGGATTTTACAAGTTCGTACCAGAATCTGAAAACAGCAAGATAGCAGAAATTACTGCAGGGATTTGGACGAACTTTGCTCAAGAACTTCAGATCTGAGGATAGCTCACCCTTCTCCATGCTTGGGCCAACATGCACCTGCATCAAGATCCAATCTTAGCAATGGAGGAAGAAGAAGAGGAGAGGAATCTATCTAGGGTTGGGGAAGAAGAGGGAGAGGGATGCTCTCATGGTGAGGATGAGCTTGAGGGAGGAGGGGAACTTCATCTTGATGGATTTCCATGGCCATGGCCGGCCATGGAGCCTTGGGGGAGCAGCAGCTCGTGGGGAAGAGGTAGGAGAGGAGTGTGAGGGAGTGGAGGAAGGAGTGGAGAGTCAAAAATGAGAGCCAAAGGTGGAGGGGTGGCCGGCCAAGTGAGCTTTATAGAGGGAGAGAGTGGTGGCAGCCCTTCACTTGATTGGCCAAGGTGGGTGGCTGCCCATTTAGTGATTGGGTTAGGTGGGAGGCAAAGCTTGTAAGAGAAGGAAGTGAGGAGGGAGGGCTGGCCGAAAATCTTGTCATGGCCGGCTCCTTCTTGACAATCACAAGTGAACAAGCAAAATACAATGCCACTTCATGAATGTCGACCAAGGTGGAGTGTTGGGAGGGTTAGCTAAAAATGGTTTGATGATGTATACAAATTTGGGAGGGAGGTGATAATAAACATTGGTGCCTATGTGGGAGAACAAAGAACTTAGATCAAATTGTCCATTTGGCCAAGAGATGATGGTGATGATGGTGGTCTAGACAATTGCAGAGCAAGACTAAGAGAGATGGTGAGTGAAATATCCATATACTCACAAGGATGAATATGGTGACATGAATCTCCAATTCATGAGGTCAAGGTGATGATGGAAAGAGATGGAGGAGTGGGGTATGTATGATGAAATATAAGTTGCTCTTCAAATAAGAGGTCAAGTGGGAGTGGGTTGAAACACTCCCTGAGTCAAGGGTTTAGTTGAAAAGAGAAGGGAGTCCATAGAAAGTATCAAGAGATCATCTACTTGATCAAGAATTGGTGGATGAAGGAACATTATGGGGTAGATCAGAGGTGTACACAAGAGGTGCATGAGTTTTCATTTGAAATAGAACTTATTTGAAAAGTATTTGAAACACCTCAATTTGTCTAGGGACAATTGGGAATGAACTCAAGTGGAATGAAGTTTGAAAGTGTTGAGATAAAACTAGTTGGAACATAGGGGTTCAAAATGTTCTACTTACTTTCTCAAGTAAAGTAGAGTTTTTTCTTAAATGTAAAATAAGCAAGAGGAAAACAAGAAATGGTATAAGTACCATAAACAAGCCTTTTGTTAAAAAGAAAACAAAATAGAAAGTAATGTTTCAGAAATCAGTACTTGTTAGAAATGGGATGAAAAACAAAGCCCATTTCAGTTCTTTGTTTTCTTTGAAGAATTATCTTGAAAAGAGTTAATAAAACTAGAAGTAGTTTTGTGTTCAGAACTAGAGAAGGAAAAACAATAGGGTTTTTGAGAAAGAAAACTTAATTTAGGGAGGATTGTTCTCAAGGGTAGATGGTGGCTACAAAATGTACCTATCATTCCCACTCTTGGTTTTGTGAAGATTAAACTTGGATTAGGATAAAAACAAGAGGTAAAAGAGGAAGAAGTGGTCTAGTGCTGAAACACTAGTTAGGGTATAAGAGAAGGATGCAAGTTTGGAATAAAGGATGATTTGAGCTAGCTTAAACACAAAGAAGAATTTTAAGTAGGCACACTCATGTTGCCATGAGTAGAAAAGTTTGATGTGGAGAAAAAGGAAAACAACTTTTCCTAAGTCACATAGGTGTTTTATTAGGTGATTTGTTTGGCTGACCACTAGAGGTGTTGTTCTTTGAGGTAACTCAAGACAAAACTCAACAAGCAAAACAAGACAATACATCTACCAACAGATCAAAGCAATTCATCTTAACAGACCGATCAAGGCAATTCATCTCAATTAGTCTATAGAAAAAGTTTTTGTTCCCCCTGATTTTTGAAATAAGGACAACTAATCAAGGTTGCAAAAGTTGGGGTGTTACATATCCCCCCCCCCTCTAGGTGTCATCCAATCCTTTCAATGTGCTACTCACAAATCTCTTTTACCTCTATTTTATTTGTCACACATATGCGCTTCAATTATATATGTATGCATAGCTACAGGAGAAACCTTAACCCTGACCTATTTTCTTCATTGAACACAAACCTCTTAAAAGTAAACTAGAAAGGCCCGGTAAACATAAAATCAAATAAACTAGCAAGTCTTGTAGATGTTCCCATTACACCATTTTAGCAGTGCTTCCCAAGGTTCGATTAAACCTAGGTCTACTAGGGAAAAATCTTATCATACTACAACCCGTAATCCGGATCGAAGGTATCAACCATTTTTCTGGCGCCGTTGCCGGGAAGCAATTTCGCTATTCCGGTAAGGTTACTAGAGACCTTGTTAGTAATTTTATTTTTGTTTTAAGTTTTTATTATTAGCTTACTGTTTTTATTCTCTACTTGAAAACCCAAAAAAAATAGTTATTTGTTCTTTTACAATCATAGGAGAAAATACCAAAAAGATAATCACTATGGAAGAAAAGAAGCATGGGGAATATGGTATCCCCAATGATGATTTTATTCTTGCACCCATAACTCAACCCGCTGTTACAGCGGAGAACTATGAAATTAAGCCTAACCTTTTGAGTTTGGTTCAACAAAACCAATTTGGAGGCTCAGCCGCGAGTTTGGTTCAACAAAACCAATTTGGAGGCTCAGCCGCGGAGGACTCAGGTATGCACGTGAATACATTCACTGAAATATGTGATATGATGCGCATTAAACATGTTGACACCAATGCGGTAAAATTACGCTTGTTTCCTTTTCACTAAGATGAAAAGCAAAAGAATTTTTGCTAGCTTTGCCTAAGGGAACTATTACTTTATGGGATGAATGTACTAATATATTCATGACTAAGTTTTTCCCACCAGCAAAGACTATGCAGCTGCGTTCTAACATTACAGGTTTTAGACAAGAAGACCGCGAGCCACTAGCGCTTGCATGAGATAGGATGAAAGAAGCCACCATGAATTGTCCAAGTCATGGAATGGAAGACTGGTTAATTTTGCACATATTTCATAATGCCCTTAACCCAATGTCAAAGTCTATGCTTGATACTGCGGCTGGAGGAAGATTCATGAGCAAGCCAGTATAACTGGTAAGGAGAATTCTAGATGATATGAAGAGCAACCATGCCCAATGGCATGTAGAAAGATCCTCATCGAGAAAGGTGAATTAAATCACCGAAGGTCGCAATGAAGAGCTTACTTCAAACGTAGATGAGCTTATAAATATTCTGAAGGGTAAGGAGAGTACCAAGTTGATGCCATCACCAACTCTAATGTTGAGGAAGTAGACTTCATAGAAAGAAATCCTTATAACCCTGCATGGAAGAGTCAAAACTATGGCTCTAATTTTCCAAAACAATATAATAATACTGCAGGAGTTCCAAATAATAATTACACTAATGGTAGTGGAGCAAGCAATGGTAATGTTTCAATTGAAAATACTTTCAAATTTTTTATGCATGCTCAAACTGAATAAAATAGCACCCTTACAAAGCTTACTGAAAATCATAGAACTATGTTAGGGAATTTGTCTAATCAAATTGTTTCTCTTAAGAGTGATTTTCAAGTTCTATAGGAAAGGACAAAGACCGTTGAGGCACAATTTGGGAAGATAGCTGAAAGCCAAACTATAACACTTGCAAGATTTGTAGGTAAACCAGAACCAAACCCCGTTGAAGACCTCAAGATGATGAGGATCGATAGAGAAGGAGAAGCACCCGAAGAACTGGACTATAGAAATGCTCCAACACCAGAATACTCTGTAGATCGAAGATCTAGTAAAGATGATCACGGTCAAGCACCCCGAAGCCGATGAAGGTAATGGTGCCATGTACCGGCAATTTATTCATAAAGTAGCATGCACAGTTCATGATTTAGAACAATAATATAAGAAGCTAGCTGAAAAACTCCCAGCTAAGCTTGATGATATATTTGAGACCACTAATAAGATTCATATTGGAACAAATGAGGTGGCTGCACTCTGTGATCTTGGTGCAAGCGTCTCCACTATTCCAGAAAGCTTATTTGATAAGTTAGGAATGGGTCCATTTAAAGCTACTGAGCTAATACTTCACTTAGCTGATTCAATTTATAGACATGATGTAGGAATTAAAGATAATATTGTAGTATAAATAAGGATGTCCTCCTCTTATTGATCTTGTTATTGTGGACATGCCTGAAGACCCTATAGCTCCTATAATCTTAGGAAGACCATTTCTTAGAACTATAAAAGCTCTAATCAATTTACATGAAGGGAATGTGAGAGTTGGACTACCATCCAAAGACCCATTTGTAGTATACTTACCTAGAAAGAAGAAGGCCAAACATGACGATAATGTGGGATCATCACTTTGAAATCTAATTACTTTGGAGTGGGTCTTCCACTTCCTACATCTAGGTGATCACCATCTTGGTCAAGCTAATTGACCTTAACTAGAAGTGCTTCATGGGAGGCAACCCATGCTTAATAATTTTTTCTACCTAGTTCTTGTTTAGTTTAATGTTTTATTTGTTCGTTTGTTTTTGTTATTAATAAAGAGTGTTCATGAGATCCTTCGGAAAAGAGGAGAAGAAAATAGGTAACAATGCCTTTCAATTTTATACTAACAATTGAGCATTCTTCATATTATACATTGTTGTTTTTCCTTAGTTATTTTTGAGGTAATGTTGATGTACAAGGGCATGTGAAGGAATGCACATAAATTTATAAGTTTCGCAGGTTCCAGTAACTTTAGCAACCAACGATACGGTGGGATCCGCCCGTACCACGCGCCCGTACCACGCGCCCGTACCACATCTCTAACCCAAAGAAGAAAAATTGAAAGTTTGGTCGAAGAAACTAGTAACTTTAGCGACCATCGGTACGGGCATACCAGACCGTACCGCCCGTCCGTACCACTTCGACGATGAAACTCCAATTTTTGGTAAGGAAGCAGTAACTTTCGCGACATCGGTACGAGGGGGATAGGACCGTACCGCCTGATCGTACCGAGACGACCGGCTTAACCAAAGCCAGCTGCACCTGGTACGGGCATATGCGCCCGTACCACGCGTCGGAAGCCAAAAATAGGCAGTGAAGAGGTAAACCTAATCAAAATTGCATATCCTCTCTCTCTCTTCCTCATCCAAACTCAAAACTCACTCCTTTGGATCTCCAAATTCGTTCATTTTTTTATTCGATTCCTTGCACTCCATCGAAGTATGAGAGAAATAGATCAAGATACTACCACAAACCCGTAGTGCAGAGGTGGACGACTCTCCCTTAATCATGGTGATGATGATGAAGACGTTGGAGAAGGTGGAGATCCCTCCGGTGGTAATCCCGATGGAGTTTCCCCCTCCAAACTTCTCTGCAACGGCCTCCATTTTCGTGTTTCTGTGTATGTGCGGCGCTCTCCTCCCGAGAACTCTTCGGGGCCATATATATAGTGATTTTTAGGTCAAAATACGTTGGTGGGACAAAGAATCAGGGCAATCAGACGATCGACGGCTGAAAGAGCCAGGGTGGCACGCCCAGAGGGGGTGCCACCAGGTCTCTTTCGGGCCTCAGGCCTCTCCAGGTGTGCTTCCAGGGCCCAGGGTGCTTCTCTCGATGAAAATATGATGCTCCAAAAATCCTAGGCCAATTTGACTCCGTATAGGTCTCTGAAAGTGAAAAATACGCAAAACAGGATTTTCCTGTTCTGCAGAGTTATAAACCAAATAAAGGGGATCATTGATAAATCCCCATAAATCAATGTAAAACATTGTATTATCATCATATATGTTGCAAATATGTGGGAATTCAATACGATAAATGACAAAGTTCACGTATGCATTTTACATGCATCACATACTAATATGGAATTTTCACATTAAGCTCCCACTCAAAATATGTCGTCACATATTCATGACAACTATTTAGGCTCCCACTCAATTCAATGCAATTGCAGGTCTTCTCATTATTTTAGAAATCTCCAAAATCCTTTTGATCATTTTATCAAAATTGAGATTCCATTTGTGATGTTCTAGCATTCATATGATTTACAAACACCGCATGTTGTATATATACAACCTTGTTCCATTTTTCAAAATGGGTCAGTTTTGTTCATCCTCACATCAATTATCATAATTGTTATGATTGCCAGTTCAACCCTAATGACACAAGCATTACTATACAAATGTAGTCAGCTCTTTGATATTTGCCAAAACATGTTTTATGACATACCAAACTTGCTTAGTCTTTAATGAATTTCATTTGTTATTCAGAAGAAGTTTTAAGTATCTTGTCATACTTAATATGATCAAGTATCTCAAACTTTGCTATCTGGTGGCGGTTGGCACCTTTGTAGCGCCACACCTTCGCAACGAAGACGTACCTCTTGTGGAGGGAACTAGGAGAAATATATCGTCTCTCCGTTGTCTCCGCGCTTTTCCTCGGTCGTACCGCTTCCCTTCTTACTTGTCTTGCATCTTGTGTTTTCTTGTTTTTGTTTGCATAGCATCTAGGCTCATCTTTACTATTCTGCAATCAGCTGCAATCAGCTTTACGTTTCTGCAACCAACATAAAATTGAAAAAACTAAAATTTGGTAGCTCATATTCAACTCCCACCTTCTAGTCGCATCATTACCCTTTCACCCCCTCCCCCAGAGTTCTTCGAGATTCCAGCATTCTTCCGTCTAGCTCAGGTTACACCGTTTTTCCGTCCTGTTTCTTCAAGGTAGATTCATACTGAACGTTGGAGGACTCCATAATTTTAATAGTTTCCACCTAACATCTTGGGAGGAATCTCTACCTTTTCTTCATAGTGGTTTCCAATGATTAGATCCTTGGAATATTTGCGTCAATTAAAACTGATCATATGTAGTATTAAGCAATTTCATTGCGTCATAACTATCTTGCTTCACTTCACCAAAAACTACGCCATCAACACGGAGTGGCCACCATCAGCCTCATGAGTCATGAGGGTCCCCCATCGACCGATATATAGAGCCAATGGGATTAAGAAGAGAGAGAAAAATCGTCTAATATTATGAGCACTAGTGTTTGTACATATCCATAGAAAGGTAAAAACATCTAATAAAATGAGTTTGTTTTATAACTTATAAATCTAGATTGTGCTGTGGTCTAATCTATTGATGAAAAGCATACCAGCCATTTTTTTCCAAAAAAAGAAGAAGGGTTATCATGTTTAATGTTTTCTAAAAGAAGGCACATTAAAAGGAATGATTTAAATGAGGTAAACAAGGAAATCATGCGATTAAATGGATAGAAATAAATGCTGGATGCATCACCTTCAATATAAAAACCCAAGGAACTTGAATATGGAGAAACACCGGTCGAGAGACATTCCTAACCTTATAGGTGACCCCATAGATCGACGACATGAATTTCCTCCTTTTCCTCCTCCAGCTTCTCACCATCTCTCTCCCTTACATTCCAAGAAATGTTGCCGAACTAGTCTATGACACTGAAGGTAAGGAGCTAACTAGCAAGCACAACTACTATATCCTCCCAGCCAAACGCCTGAGTGGCGGTGGCCTTACAACAATCCAGATTGGCGAACAATGTCTCCATTTCGTGCTCCAGGAGCACAACAGTACAAACCTCGGCACCCCCCTGCGGTTGACACCATTACCGTGGAAAAGATCAATTGAAGAGCCGATCCGGATGTCGAGCGACATCTGGATTGAGTTCCATGACCTTGATAGTTTCTGCGCAACAATGCTAGATTGGCACCTCACCAATCGTTCCCCGAAGACATTATCAGGAAGGCGTCAGCTATTGGCCGCTGGCGAGGAATGGGGCGGAAGGTCCTTCGGTGTGTTCCGAATCGAGAAATATGGAGCGGACGTGATGGGATACAAGCTAACGGCGTGCTCCAAGAAAGAGGCGTGCAAGGATCTGGGCGTGTATGCTTCCAAGGATAAGACCTGGTTGGGTGTGAGTGACGAGCCACTCATGGTTGTGTTTATGAGGAAGACATTGCATTAGCATTAGCAATGTGTGCAATATCACAGTACCGATTCTCAAGCTCATGTTATGTACTATGATGCACCAGTTTCAATAAACGCAGAGAGTACTTTGTAGTGAATTTTATGATGACTTACCTTGGAAGCGTTTCTCATAGTGTAATGGCGACTCTCTAACTAGATCAAACACATTTAGCTCTCTCCACCACATTGATCAACAAAATTTCTCTCGTGTTCATAGCGTGAGAAAACATGCAAGAAAATGTGAGGCTGCGAACTGAAATTCAAATTCTCAGGCACACACACTAAAAATATCTTGATCAATTTCATAGAACCTTCGCCTCAAATTTCATAGCATGTATTCTGACCGTGACGGTAGCAAATTGGAGATTCAGCGAAGCCTCCCTACTGATTATCAAATTGCTCATGCATGGTTTTCTCATGTTTTTTTCATCTGTGTAGCTATGAACAATCCTGTAAGTACTTGTTGACCTAGCAGAAACCTCGACAGTTGAAATCTGCATTAGAATGTCATGACCATGCATGAGTCCGACCGTTCAGTTGAGCCCTGATAACCTCCCTTCTTTGAATCTTCGTTTTGGTTTAACAATCATGTGTAAGGTTACCGACTTTGCAAGAACAAATTCCGAGAGTACTAATTCAAGGGCCTCCGACTACGGGTTGGTGGCGTGGTGCCTCGGGGCTGCGGTGCCGCTGAACTGTTTGATTTGTTCGTACACGGGGCCGGGGGTTCCCAAAAGAGGTAGCCATCCAGAATCGTGTTGCCGCTGATGTCCCTAATATTGTGCCATGTTATCTATAGTTAGCTTATAGCTAACTAGCAAAATACCCGTGCGTTACTACGGGTTATAAAAGAATAATGTTATAGTCCTGCAGTATTTGAATTCAAGCGTAGCAAATATTCAAACAAATATGTATCATTCTGTACACATTAGTGCTTGATCATCAGATTAAACAACATTCTCTATTCGTCCATAAAAAAGTGTCTTAACTTTATCAAAAACTTGTTGTATCTGTACATATATATATAATAAGTCTAGATACACTTAAATTATTTTGATAAAATTGAAACATTCTTCTATGAATAGAGGACGGACAAAACTGCTAGCATGTCAGAAATAAACGAAGACATGCCTGAACGCAACAATCTTTGTAACTTTTTCTTTGTGCTTAGCAAGTGTTGGTCGGTAGCAACGGTATTGTTTCTTGCATGAAATTAGAAGCACATAGGATATTCATAAAGAGATCAATCACCGTCAGAATCGTATGTGCTGCCATTTCTTTTGAGGTATTTTTTGAGGTAAAAAGTGAAATCAATCTCTGCGCTTTCAGGCATAGCAAACGACATTTATTTAATCTGCACTTCGGTGCTGTCCATGCGAGTCACTTGATGGCCATAGTCGTATGTACGTACGTGAACTTCAGTTGATCTACATCACCCGACATGGTATCAGTGTATCGCTGCAGCTTATCGCGGTAATCCTCTCTTCAAGGGTCCACCGAATGCATCACCTTCCAGCACGGCGACGACCTATTTGACCTCCTCCACCGCATTGCCTCCAGCGCGGTGACAGCAGTCGACCTTTAACCACCGCAACCACGTTCTCACGCGCGCGCCGCCAACTCCATCGCCGTCTGACGCCACCAGATGTTACAGAATTCGCTCCGACCACCGCGCTCCCGCGTGGCAGTGATGAAAATCTGGTTAACAGCTCCGGCGCACACTGGCTGTCCGAACATGTGCCCTGTACCCTCTCATCCACTGTGCGCTCCGGCGGTGAACCACGTCGGCACATCTTCGAGCTCCGCTATGATGAAAGCGCCGCGCCCAGTCTGCCCAACTCGAGAGCAAAGCATGAAAGAAGCCGCCGGTCGCCTTGTGATGAAAGTGCCGAGCCCAGTCAGCACCTCAGATTCTTGAGGGCAATTAAAAAAAACTGGACATATTGTAACTTGGACTGCGCGTTTCTTCTATCTAATTAACTGCAAAACAAACCTGAAACCAACCCGCCTGGCAACATTTTGTTGCCGCTGTAGCTCGATGATGGAATTGGAGCGTTTCATCACTTTGAAAGGCATGTATGTCTAGGTCTGCATCGCCAGAATACTGAACTGTCAGGTCGTCTACAGATCGGCTGCACAGAGGCAACTTTTTGATGGAAGATTTTGTCCAGGCAATGGCCGTATGTACGCGCAGACGATGATGAAGCGACGCTACAGCACCGGCTACAGCGAGGAAGAGCAGGGGAACTGCGGAGCTCACCGCGGGGCTATCGGCATAGATGTTCTTGCACAGAGACGTCCGATGATGGAGAGCTAGAAGGCGCCATGGTCACCATGACGGAAACTCGACGAAGACGGCGTCTCGCTCCAAGGCAGCTCCGGTTCCAGGAAGAAGGCGTGTAGGTCGAGGAAGTCAAGGCGGCTCCATCCCCGGCCTTGGATGGTGATGAGGTCGACGGTGTCGTGCTCGGCGACGACGAAGCTTTTGCTCCTCGCGATCTTTTCTGACCAAACTGAACTGTCCTGGAGATTTCTGTCGGCAACAAAGAAGAAAGAAAGGATATTTGGAGTAGGCGGCACTGGCCGACGCCGTAGAACATGCCATGCTCGCCCATCGATGTTCTCCCTCCCCTCCGGCTAGTATCTCTCCAGTGTTGCTCGTCCCGTCCACTCCAATCAAGCTCGCCCTCAACTCCCCCGGTGGCGCTGAACGACGACGCACGGGGTCTGAAGCTGCCGTGCGTGGGACGAACTCACGTTCCCTCCCTTCCTCCATGGGGCCTCCACGGCTCCACCAGCGATCTCGACCAGCGCCATCGCGGCCGGTCCCTGCCTCGTCACCGGCGGCCCTCTCCCGTGTTTACCGCCCAGAGCTCGTTCTAGCGTGGAGCGTCCAGCATCGCCCGTCGAACTCGGCCTCCGTGGCATCCTCTGCTCTGACTTGCTCCACCTCTGGCTCCCGCCGCCAAAGACACTCCGATATTTAAAGGCAAGAAAAGATGGTAGGAAGATCTCTGAGATGAGATCGAGTACTACACGTTTGAAGGGATTACAGACGATCTCTGAGATGTAGTAATACGCGTCTTTTCGCTGGAGCGGTTCGTTTCCTTATCTTCCGTGTTGGTTGCCGTGCTGGGTTGCTTTCCTTTAATCACGCGTTTGAACCGTATAGAAAACCGGTTGCTTTCCTTTAATTAGCCATCCAAATCCGGTTTTCTAGCGATCGATGGACAAACTTTGTTTGACGGACGAAAAATAAACCTGGTTTTCTTGACCTACTAACACCACCGATTCGTAACTTATTAGTAGAGATATGTACAATAGTTAGCTATAAGAGTGTGTAACTTTATTGGTATATAGTCCATCTCTCACTCTCACAAAGTACCTAGACTTCTACCCTTGCCAGGTCAAAGTAGCTTAACGTGGGTGGTGTAATCAACAATGGGATGGGCTCTAAGAGCTATTTGTGAGCCGAGAGACATGCCTCTTGTGGACAATTGGTGGATGTGTCTTGTGACTGGAGTTGAATCTGGTCGAGTCTTCGGCAATGTGTGTAAAGTAAACAATAGAATTACCCTGAGATAAAACATTTTCTCTCAAGTAGCAACAACACATCTACAATCTTAGAAGTTATATCACTCTCCCAGAAAACTAGAGGCAAGAACCTACTATCGAGCATAAATACCCCCTCTTGGAGTCACACGTGTCCACTTGTCCAGAGTTTCTACTAGCAACGGAGAGCATGCAAGATCACAAATAACATGTGACATCAATATATAAACAATCTCAACATAGTATACAATATTCATCGGATACCAGCAAACAAAACATATAGGATTACATAAAGATGATCTTGATCATGTAGGGCAGCTCACAAGATCTATACATGAAGCACGAAGCGGAGAAGATAACCATCATGGTATGTGTTTTATTATGGTGTGAACAAGGTGCTCAATACTTGGAACGGAGTGGTGGCCGGTTAGATCGATGAGGCCGGACGGCTAGACTTCTACCCTTGCCAGGTCAAAGTAGCTTAAGGTGGGTGGTGTAATCAACAATGGGATGGGCTCTAAGAGCTATTTGTGAGCCGAGAGACATGCCTCTTTTGGACACTTGGTGGATGTGTCTTGTGACTGGAGTTGAATCTGGTCGAGTCTTTTTTTCGCTTGCCCCCTCTCCTCTTGTAGGAAAAAGCCTTCTACAGTCATGGTGATCGCCTATCTGGCCACCGTCTATGATGGCCACTGTCCTCGGAGGAATGGCCTCCGAGTCTCCTCATGCTTCGACACTATGGCCACGCGGGGTGGCGTGGTCATGCACCGACTCTTCGCCAAGGCACTATTCACGAGGTCATTGATGACCTCAGCCACATTGGGAAAGATATTCCGAGCCGACTGCCCAGGATACTTCAAGATTAAGCCTAAAGACCTCTCTCGTCACGTCGAGGCATGAACCCTGGTCGACTGGGCTGACATGTTGCATTGACCTGACCACTCTCTATACTTATATGTCTCAGTTGAACCAGAGGCAAGGCCGGCTTCCGAGAAGTGTATACCCCGGGAGAGCAGCACGAAGTTATTTGGCCTTCAGGTACCCTGTGCCCATTGACCCTATTAGGGACCTAAGAGGGGCACCGTACTGTGGCCAAGCAGGGAGACGTGGTTGTGCACTAGTAGGACGCTGTGGCACTTCAGTGATGTGACAAATGACCACTTGATGCTAATTGCCCGGGATGTGACAAGATTAGGTTAGCGGACCTCTTTTGTCACATGTTGGTACGTCCTCTGGCCAACTGGGTTGAGAGGTCATACTGATGTATATGGTCTTTGCGGCCCATGTCCCAGAGAGTGGACTTTGGGTGCCTTTTTGTCGGTTTCTATTTGTCTTCTATAGATGGCTTCAGGGCGAAGCCGGTCCCATGGGCAGCTCGGATCTTGGAATGATCCTAGCGAGCTAAGTTAAAAAAATGGCATAATAGCTCAGTCTCTTCGCCTTCCAGCGATAGAAAATCCATGAGTTCATAACCCCGAGTCTTGCTTGTTGGTTTTTACCCAGGTGCATAACCTCTTTATCCTTGGCCATCATTGTGTTTATCTTTATTAACCACGCCAAATCAACTAGATAAAAGAAATTGACATTCTTCTTAGTCATACCTCTGCCTTCATTGGTTGAGCCAGCTCGACCCCATAAAAAAATTAGGGGTGTTAAGCCATACCTAAAGAGTCGAGGGTGCTCCTAGACGGCTGACTATAGTTAGCGGGGCTATGGGTACCATATATCCCGTGACCCCATTCCTATCGTTCTTAGTTTATTTAATTGTGTTTATCTGAAAACCCAAAAATAGGTACTATGGCAAACCAGAAGCATGGGAAATTTGCTACTCCCAGTGATGATTATATTCATGCACCCATCACTCAAACCGTTGTTACAACGGTAAAATGTGAAATTAAGCCTAATCTTCTGAATCATGTTCATCATAATCGGTTTGGGGTTCCGCTTATGAGAATGTAGGTATGATATGTGATGGTGCTTATCGTAACGCCGAATTCACATTGTTGGGGAAACCCAAGATGAAGGTATGATGAGCACAGTAACAAGTTTTCCCTCAGTAATAAACCAAGATTTTATCGACCAGTAGGAGAAATGCGTGACTTCTGAAGGTATTGCTAGCTGACTATTGGCAGGGCGCACTACCGGCATCAGCAACAACGTGGAACCTGCACACAACACAACCAAAGTACTTTGCCCCAACTGAGAGTGAAGTTGTGAATCTCACCGGTTTGCTGAACACAAATGATTAGACGTATCGAGTGGAAAGAGATGTTTGCAGAAAGTAAACAGAACAGGAATTGCAGTAGAATTTATCAGTAAAGGAAACAGGACCGGGGTCCACAGTTCACTAGAGGTGTCTCTCCATAAAGATAAATAGCATGTTGGGTGAACAAAATACAGCTGGGAAATTGACAGAATATCGACCATACATGAAAAGATGATTACTATGAGGGCATACAACATAATACATAGACTGTAATCCAACTACGTCCGTGACTAATAATCCACCTTCCGGTTATCGTTCGAAACCCGTTCATTATTAAGTTGCAAGCAATAGATTATCGCATTCAGCAACGTGTGTAAATTAAACAATAGAATTACCCTCGGATAAAACATTGTTGTTTTCTCCCAAGTAGCAACAACACATCTACAATCTTAGAAGTTATTGTCACTCTCCCAGAAAACTAGAGGCATGAAGCTACTATCGAGCATAAATACCCCCTCTTGGAGTCACAAGTGTCCACTTGTCCAGAGTTTCTACTAGCAAAGGAGAGCATGCAAGATCACAAATAACACATGACATCAATGTATAAACAATCTCAACATAGTATACAATATTCATCGGATACCAGCAAACAAAACATATAGGATTACATAAAGATGATCTTGATCATGTAGGGCAGCTCACAAGATCTATACATGAAGCACAAAACGGAAAAGATAACCATTTTGAAAGAGCAAAGTCTAAACCCCGGGTTTTGTGTGTTTGATGACAACACTTGAACAATCTCACCTTGTGCAAAGAGTGTCTTTGATAGATTTGCAAGTGCGCGGTGACCTCGTTGGATACGTCAAGATCGGAGGACTGAAGCGTAGCTTTTAGGTTTTCTGGTTTTGTGTGTGTATCGCGAGGTGACATGGTCGGAGAGGAAAAGAGGAGAAAGCAGTTTTTGCCAGGCCGGTACCACCGGTACCAGTGGCGGTAGTACCGCTACCCCTACTGGTACCACCCATCAGTACCGCAGATCAAGGTTCAGTACCCTTGCGGTACCTTGAGCGGTAGTACCGCTTTAGAGCGGTAGTACCGCCCTGGTACCGCTTGAGTACCGTAACTAAAGTTACGGCAGTACCGCTCTGGTACCGCTCTGGTACCGCTTGGTATCCAGTAAGCTCTGGAGGCCATTGCGGTACCTCAAGCGGTACCACGAGCGGTAGTACCGCTATGTGTCCACGTGGACTAGATCTGGGGGATTTCGAATCCAGGGCGGTAGTACCAGTTACCAAAGCGGTAGTACCGCTTAGGCAAAAATCGCAGATAACGGTTGGATTTCGGGGGGCCTATTTAAAGGGCCCTTCTTCCCCAACACGATTTTATCTATTCTCTCTCTCTCTCTCTCTCTCTCTCTCTCCTCCATTGTTGCTGAGCTTAAACCTTGAGGATCTCCCCAACCATCTAACCAATCTTGCCCAAATTTTGAGGAGTGGTGGAGGAGGCCCCGATCTATAGTTCTACCTAGAGAGATTTCATCAATTCGTGCTAGTCCTTAGTGGATCTTGGATATAGGGTTCCTATGGTGGGATCTTGGAAGAAGTGCTCCTATGGAGGCTAGCTTGGAGTTGTGCTAGCCCCATAGGCTGTTGGGAGCCTCCTAGTGTTGTGGAGCTCGCCCCAACCTTGTGAAGGAACCACCGCCTCGACCGGTGCCTTAGTGGAGAAAAGGGAGCCCCTTTGTGGAGCTCTCTTGAGGAAGAAGGTGAGGCCTTCCTTCGTGGTGTGGCCGTCTAGTCTCTTGTGAGAGACTAGCACCTCCTCAACGCAGACGTACTCCCTCTTGTGGGAGGAACTGCGGGAAACACATCCTCGCCTCGACTCCGCGCCCTCCGGTTGTCCCGCTCCTTACTCTTACTATCATGCTTGTTCCTTTACTTGTTGCACTTGCCTAGGATCACACTAGGATCATCTCCATCACTAAAGCAATCACCTTTACCTTCTGCTTTGCTTAAAAACTGAAAAAAGACATAAAAATTGAGTAGCACCCATTCACCCCCCCTCTTGTTCGCTACGATCCATTCAATTGGTATCAGAGAAAGGTTTTCTTGCTCGGGCTTTACCGCCTAAGAAATGGCTGAACAAGACAAGGTTGTGAATGGGTCTCCTTCCCTTGTACCACCCGCTCCATCATCTACCATCGATAGCACAACGGCTACGTTGGATGACCTCAAGAAATTGGAGTCATCCATCGTTAACCAAATGAAGGCAATGATGATGGAGTTGGTGGCACAAAAGCCAACCCCTATCGTAGATCCTAAGGCAAGTGCCGAGGATCCCCCACCAAAAGCTAATCAATTTCCTCTTGTTGATTTTGTCGCGCAATCGACAAAAGATCCACAAAAGGAAGGGCTTGGGGAGACCGGCACTTCAACAAAAGGGAAGGATGAGACACCGGTTGCGGAACGTCTAGGGGGTAACCATGCGGTGCCACCACCAAGTGATTACACCATAAACGTTCCAATACCTATGCCACACATCTTGTCGCATGGTTCACCACCATTACTTGAATCAAATAGCTTTGAGAATTGGCAATTCTTGATGAAATCTCATGTGCGCAGCGCGTCTACCACTAGTAGGAAAAGCCTCATCTGTGGCGCACCAAAAAATGATTCTGTGGCGCATGGGCGGTGCGCCACAGAATTCTCGCCACAAAAATAAGGTTTCTGTGGCGCACCGGCCCATGCGCCACAGAAAGTTTTATTTCTGTGGCGCACAGACGGTGGTGCGCCACAGAATTTTTTTTGAAATTCAAAAAAAATGGCGGCCAGATCTAGATCTAGATCTGGGGCCGCCAAATTTTTTAATTTTTTTTGATATTTCACTGGAAGGTAGCCGGAGGTGGGTGGGTGGGTGGGTGAAGGAGGAGGACGGCCGGAGGAGGAGGAGGAGGAGGAGGTGGTGGTGGTGGTGGTGGTGGTGGAGGTGGTGGTGGAGGTGGTGGTGGTGGAGGTGGTGGTGGAGGTGGTGGTGGTGGAGGTGGTGGAGGTGGTGGTGGAGGTGGTGGTGGTGGAGGAGGTGGTGGAGGAAGATGAGGTGGTGGTCGCCGGAGGAGGAGGAGAAGGTGGTCGTCGCCGGAGTAGGTCGCCGGAGTAGGAGGAGGAGGAGGCCGGCCGGAGGAGGAGGTCGCCGGAGTAGGAGGCCGGCCCCGGAGGTGGTGGTGGTGGTGGTGGAGGAGGAGGAGGAGGCCGGCCGGAGGAGGTGGTGGTGGTGCAGGAGGAGGAGGAGAAGTGGAGGAGAAGTTTGCATCCAAGGAGGAGAAGTGAGGAGTAGTGAGGAGAAGTGGAGGAGTAGTGAGGAGAAGTGGAGGAGGGCGGCAGAAAATTCAAATTTTGTACGTTAATTCTGTGGCGCATGGGCACTTGGTGCGCCACATAATTTTTTTCCTTTTTTGTATTTTGCAGCAAAAAAACTTTAACTGGCTGTAACTTTTTACTCTTTTCGAATTTGGGGATTTTTCGTGGGATCATTTTGATATATTATGCGTCTTTTTTCGAGTTCGTATGCAACCAGAAATCCAGTTTGATGATTTTCCCTCACAATTTTGCAAAAAAAGTCGAAATTTATGTTTTTAATTTTCAGTGGTAAAAGATGACATAATACATGGGCATCTTGATGGAATTTATTTTTTGAAATTTCTATCTATTTCTTTCATTTTTTACAGAGGTAAAAAAGGCGATCCACGGGGGGGGGGGGGGGGTGGAGTTGCGTGGGGAGCCAAAAAAACTTCTGTGGCGCATGGAACTCATGTGCGCCACAGAAATGTGTAGTTTCTGTGGCGCACCATCCCACGTGCGCCACAGAAAGTCTTAATTCAGTGGCGCACCAGTTCCAGTGCGCCACAGAATGTCTTATTTCTGTGGCGCACGTGGTCCTGTGCGCCACATAAATAGTGAAACCAATGGTTGGGGATGGCCCCACCAAGTTTCTATGACGCATGGATTGTTGGTGCGCCACAAAATTAAGCTATTTCTGTGGCGCACCGTGCCTGGTGCGCCACAAAACAACTTTCGGTGGCGCATTTTTGGTGGTGCGCCACAGAACTAAGTCCCACCTATAAGCGTTTTCCTACTAGTGTACCGAGCTTTGGCGCATCATCGAGGAAGGCTATTCACCACGGGACCCAAAGAGCTTGACTAGGAGAGAAGTGGTGGATGACCAACTCAACGCTACCGCCATCAACATGATCCACATGGCCGTCACGCCCAAGGATCGCGCTCATATCCGCTCGCTCAAGACCGCCCAGGAAGCAAGGGATAAACTCGAAAAGCTCTTCCTCGGAAATGAGAGCATCCGAAGCTCTCGCTTTGATGAGGTGAATAACATGGCCGACAACTTCGTCATGAATGAAGGAGAGACCCCCGAAGAAATGTATCGGCGCCTCATCGCTCTCGCCGTACAAATGCAAGATCTTGGAGCAACGTTTGTGGATGATCATTGGATCCAGCGCAAGTTCTACAATGCTCTCCTCCCTTATGAGGAAGTAAAGTTGACGGCTGACGTGGGCATTACCCTTCGGGTAACCGACATTGCCCTATCCTATGCGGCCCAACTGGAGGCCCATGAAGATACCCGATGGCAAGGTGGGCCACTAGGACGGTGCTGAAGAGGATTCCTTGAAGAACAAGACGAAGAGGAGCCGAACAAGGAAAGTTTAGAGCTAGGTCTTTTGTAAACCTAGTCTTACCCGGACAGATCTCTTGAGACCCGGCCTCCTATATAAAGGCCAGGAGAGGGGCTGCCGGAGGACACAATTAATCTTAGCAACTTTAGCCATCAGAAACCTAGAGCTAGGTCGCCGTAGCACTTAGCCTCTCGACGAGATCACAGCCGAAACCTTCGGCACCCCATTGTAACCCGATATTTTCATAATCAAGATCAGACAGGCAGGACGTAGGGGTGTTACCTCATCGAGGGCCCTGAACCTAGGTAAATTGCTCTCCCCGCCTGTCTGTGAACCATGTCTCGTGTCAGCCTACAGGATTCTGTCAACGCTAAGCCCGAATCGGAGGGCATTGCCGAGGAGTACCCTCGACAATTGGCGCCGTCTGTGGGAACCCTGTCGGCACAAGATCCGTCATCGGCAGATCTAGTCATGTCGTCGACAGCTTCATCGACGGCATCATCATCATCACCGATCTTAGGAAGCCCGATTCGATTCGGCTCCTACGAGTTCACCCCACACAGCGACTCGTCTCGCTCGACTTTTTCAGATCTGCAAGGGAACATGGAGATGACGTTTGGCAGCGTCCACTACAACATCAACGCAGAAGGTGTCCTCAGATTGCTGGAGTCATCCGCTCCCGGATCAGCAAGAAAATCACCACCATTGGCCGCAGGGCCAAGCCTGTCGTCATCAGTAGATCTTTCGGCTGGCCTGACGGACTCGATGAACTCCTGCCCGCCATCGACTCCTCGGTCGACGTCTTCGATGTCAGTCGGATCTGACAACCCCGCATCGTCAGAGATGACCTCGTACTACTGCTTGAACTGCGACACCAGACACGGGCTGGGATCGAGTGACACGCCGTTCATCTGCAGCGCCCAGTATTCATCGGGAGAAGATAGCATCGACAGTATCGCCAAGGAAGTCACCTGGAAAGCGGTGCACCATCAAGTCTAAGCTACCAACAACACAGGAACCGCAAGGAACGAGGGAGGAGGAGAACACACTCCTCGCTCTAGCAGGCGACGAAGCTTTCAAAACAGTGCTAGTAACAATAGTAGCGATTACACCATCGCAGAGGAAGAATGGGCAACTGCCAGGGCAGCCGTGCTTAATAACACACCACTCTCCGCCGGAACTTCAGTCGGGACCCTCAATGCCTACCGTGAGATATTGGACAAAAATCGGGAACGGCTATTAGTCGAGCAAACCACCCTTGAGAAACGCCTGCTTGCGGCAGAACAATCTAGCGAACGGCGGAGGGGCTCGCGAGGAAGCGCTTCCCGAAGCAGTCAAGGCGTGGGGAAACATCGGTCAAGGTTTTCCAGATTATCGGAAGACGATGCTAGGGAAATAACGTCAAACCTATCTAGATCGTTCATGACCATGGATACCGCGGGGATGCTGAGGCCAAAAACCGTAGAGGGAGCAACTGCCAACCTCACGGTGTACCTTGTCAACCAACGACCCGAAGGTTCCATGGTTCAAGCTCATCGGG
Organism: Lolium rigidum; assembly: GCF_022539505.1. Lineage (NCBI taxonomy): Eukaryota > Viridiplantae > Streptophyta > Magnoliopsida > Poales > Poaceae > Lolium > Lolium rigidum. Next base: position 261,427,475 of record NC_061514.1, read on the forward strand.
GCGCTTTGGGAAGCCTCGCAATCCTGGGAGACAAACTGGTTCCACGAAAAGAAAAAGCCTCACCCCAAGTCGGAGGTTCAAAGCACCGTTCAAGGGACGCCCGGGACGAGATTACCCAGAGCAGAATCGACAAAGCTAGGCGACGTCGAGCCGCGAGGGGAGAAGATGATAGCGACGCCTCAGAAGAAAGCGAGGAGTACAACAGTGAATTGAGAGGGGCTGACCGCCTGAGTTACAAGATCCGTGAAACAATGCCGCCCAAGAAGTTCAAACCTACCCCTATTGACGCCGCGAAGTATGACGGACAACAGGAGCCAAGATCATGGATAGACGATTACCTGCAGACTGTGATCCTACACAAAGGAAACCAGATAGCAGTCATGCAATGCCTGTAGCTTCACTTGAAAGATTCGGCACGGGCCTGGCTGAGAGGTCTGCCGAAAGGATCCATCAAATCATGGGACGACCTGGTGGACGCTTTCGTCGCCAACTTCCAAGCAACGTACAAAAGGCCAGTTTGAATCGAGGAGCTACTGTATTGCCAGCAGAAACAGAAGGAGTCGATGCGTGCATACATTGGCAGGTTCACCAAACTCCTGAACGCTTCCGAGGACGTTTCTGTTGTCAGAGCAATCGATGCCTTCAGCGACGGATCCGACGAGAAACGTACATAGAAGAGCTCGGGCGCAAGAAGCCGAAAACCATAACCAAGTTAATGGAAATCGCCAACAGCTGGGCTGATGGTGAAGACAACGTACGAAGACCGCGACAGCGCAGTGACGACGAGGATGATGATCAGCCGAAGAATGATTTGGGTGGTCGCAGGGATCGTCGAAAGAAGAGGAAGGACCGCAGCTACGACGATAACAACTTAGTAGCCGCTGGATATTCCGATCGACAAGATGATCGGTATGATGATAGAAGAGATGATCGACAGGACGACAATCGGAGCAACTCTGGAAACCGTAGCAACTACAAGCCACGACCCCAGAGGATCCCCGAGCTACCCTATGCCGAGCAGATAAATGCGCCTTGCTATCTGCACGCGTACATCGACTCCAAGGACAATAAAAAGAAATCAAACCACTTACTCAGAGATTGTCGACAGTTCATCGAGATGCAGAAGCTCATGCAGCAGCAACAACCGCCACCACCACCACCTCCACCTCAGCATCAGGTATAGCAGGCTCAGCCCCACAACCCTAACGAGTCTTTTCCACCGCCTCGTGGGCAAATGAGCATGATTCACAGGACTGGTGTATCGAGGAGGGAGATGAAGAAGCTCACCCAAGAAATCAACCTAGCGGAAAGCATCATGGCCAATATTCCTGAGTATATCGACTGGTCATCTCAGAGTATAACGTTCAGTATGGCAGATCACCCGATGACAATCCCAAAGCCAGGACATGTTGCACTGGTAGTCGAGGCGCAAATCGGAGGATTTAAGATGAGCAAAGTTTTCATGGACTGTGGAAGCGGGCTAAACCTGATATTCCTCGACACAATTAAAACCATGGGAATTACGATGAGGATGCTAGAAGAGACAGATACCTGTTTTCATGGGATCCTTCCAACTTCACCGGCGTACTCTATTGGCAAAGTGTACCTGAACATCGTGTTTGGTAAACCCGACAACTCCAGGAAAGAAAAGATCGAGTTCGAGGTGGTCAATTGGGAATCACAGTACCATGCTATACTCGGAAGATCAGCTTATGCCAAGTTCATGGCTGTGCCGCATTATGCATACCTCAAGCTGAAAATGCCTGGGAACAACGGGACAAACATCACAGTCTATGGAAGTTTTTCACGCTCGGATAATTGTGATCGCGATTTCCAGAGGATCGCTGCAAAGTTTGGGCTCATGCAGGAGGCCGCCGATCCCCCTTCCAAATCATCGGCATGTGATAGCAAGGAAGATGAACGCGTCAGGAAGTCGAAGAAGAAGCCAACCGATCTTACTTTGGAAGCTTCAAAAGTGAAAATTTCAGCGGCTGATGGTACAGCAGTCTTAGAAGAACACAAAACGCTGGCAATCACTGCCGGGACCCCTGGTGAAACCAATGACGCCCCTGAAATCGCTGACGCGGTAATCAAGCCAGAAGATAAGAAGAACCCTCGTCTTTCTTTTCCTTTCAACAGGTTTCTTTTCGCCCTTTAGTTCCTTGTTTACTTTATTAATGAGAACTCAAGTTTTGTTTCCTTGAAAAACATTGCAGTAGTTCGGAACACCCGAACCACATCGTCATGAGCCTCGTTCGCATATTTCGGCGAACGTTGGGCAATGAAGAACACGCCCAAAGTTTGCGCTCCACACAGGCCTCTGAAATTACAAGTGCTAAAGGATGCGAAAACAATGAGGATCCAGCTATTGTCTTTTCGCTATAAGATGCCTCAACGAGTGACGTAAATAGCAAGAGACGTATAAAAACATATACTAACGACCCCATGTTCGGCACTTTACTTATGGAAGTACCAAAGAACGATGGAGTCATCGGTAGAACTAGTGCTCCCGGTATATTCGGGAGCTGCTGTCAAGACATGCATCGGTTGAAAGCAAAGTTGCACATACAACGGGTTTAGCAAGACCCTCAACACGAGCTGATCACTCAAACAATTTGCTTACCAACGAATGTACATACGCTTAAACGAGCAACTAAGATTTGCTCCTTCAAAATTTGCCAACGGCATTAAAATGGTAAACATGCATGTACATGCATGTGCCAGTAAAAGCAGTTTAAACTTAAAAACCCAAAAAATACTCGGGTGTAATAAGAAACCAAAGTCTTCTATTTACAGTAGGAGCTTAACCTTGAACTACCCTTGTGAAGTTCCTTTTTTTCAGGTGCCACCGAGTCCTTCTCTAGTCTGTCGACAATTATATTGGCAGGAAGTATCACCTTCGGGTATAGAGGCTCCAACTCGCCTACTGCATTGGCGATGGAAAGCAGGTTTGCAGAAGGATAACGCACAAGAATGAGGGCAAGTGTAAACCTAGCTCCCGCAAACACTTGAGCTCGCACCAAGTCTCGGATCTTCTTGGCATTGCTGAATTCTGACATTAAAGTCAACAACGTGGGAGGGATTGCGTTCAAGGGAAACATTGTCTTCCATATTACTCTCAGCCCCTTGTAGCGTTTGTCGAAGAATCGATGCACCTGTTGGACCCGGTCTTGGAACTTCGCGACAGTCGAAGCCTTCGACTGTTCCCTCCAGAAAACTTCGTTTGCTGACTATAGCTGGGTCAGTGCGTTTACACGCTCATGTATACGCTTGTTTATTTCAGCCTTGTTCAAAGCTACGACTGACAAAGGAACCAGCAGAAGATGAGAAAGTGCTTTCCATGAAACAACAAAGAGCAAGAGAGCCGGGGCACTTACAGTTCAAACTTTCGGTAGACTTGTACAGTTCAGTAGGTGCATAGCGCTCAGCATCTGCGGCAATCTCATTTTTCTTATTGATAATGGCAGCTAAGGCATAAGTGCTGCACATATCCTTCTCCATTTGCGCGATCCGGTCCTTCATGCGTTGGAATCGATCACTTTCAGGGACAGCACCCGAGGAGTCATCGACAAAAGTAGGCACGGGGAAAACCTGCAAAAATGTCGTCCAAAGGCGCGATGGATTACATGGAGTCAGCATTGGAAATTACTCCCATCGGGAGCGCTGGAATGCAAATATTATAGCAAAGTTATGCTGGCAACATTGCCAGCAGGAAATTCATTACAACCACGTAAGGTTTTATGACAAGACATCGTTTTTGATCCAGCAAAATTACAAGGTTCAAGGGGCTTGGGTTTGGTTTGATAAATTGGGAACAGCCGACGATCTTTTTGCCTCAACCAATTCAAGGAGCTGGCGAGCACATGTAAGAGCCGAAGCATTAAAGGTACTCAGATCAACGAATTTTCCGTCGGGTCCCCTTGGAAGCTCCTTGGACATCTCTTCAATGTTAGCTTTGAAGCCATGACGCATCATAAGTTGGAAGGCTAGGAGGGCACCATAGGTACGCGAAGTACGTTTGAATACCTCGATAACCTCCTTGGTGTTGATAGCAAAAGCGTTGAACAGCTGCCCCAAAGTCTTGTCTTGACTAATCTTGGGGAAAATCATCAAATGGATCCGCGCCATGGCTCCTTTGCCCTTCTGGAGAAGGTCCTAAACAAGTTGATGAGACGCAAGCGTCATCGACAGAGTGTTTGACGGAGAATTATTCGGGACCCCGTCCAGAGCTTCGGTAGGGATATCAGCAGCTCCTGAAAAGGATAGGGTGTGAAGAAGGGCATTAGCAAAAGAATCAGTGTTTGTAAAAACGATAATCAAGAAGAGCACAAAAAGGGGATTACTGAGCAAAGCCAGAGAGGATTGGTGGACAAGATCATCCTTCTCTATCGCCCGAGCTTCGGCAGTGAGCCTGGCGTTTTCTTCATCTTTCAGCCTCCTCTTCAGCTCCCCAGTTCCCCTTTCAAAGCGTCAATTTCTGCATGAGCTTCGGCAGCAATTTTGATTGCGCCTTCCAATTTCGAGGAGGAGGACTCGACCTCCTTCTGCAGACGGGCCTTGTCGACTTCCAAAGAAGCGTATTGGGAGGCTAAGGATTCTAAGGAAGATATAACAGCTTGCAAGTCCTTAAAGGAAAAAAGTTTTGTTGCATGAATACTCGAGGTTTATATGAAGAGCTATTGATTCAAAGAAAGAAAAGACTTACAGGTTTTCCTGAAGAAGGAGTTGCGGCAGCGGCAGCTGAAGGAATATCTTTCCCTTTAGAAAGGGAAGAAGAAGTCGACATTTGGGCTGCAGGGATCGTAGCAGGGGCCGAAGCCTCGGAAGCTGCAAGATCCGGCGGAGCAGCGCCGATTTTAGACTTTTTGGGTGGAGGCTCGATGAAGTCTTCTCCACTACAGAAGGAAAAAGTTGACGGAGTCAAAACAGAGGGTAACAAAGGCAAAAACGTAGGTTTTGAAGAAAAGCAAGGACTTACAGATCCCAAAGATCATCTTCATCGGCAAAGCCGCCGAATGACCTCTTCGAAGGCAACGCCTCAGCCTCCTCCGCAGCTGCATCAACAAAGGCAGCGTGATCAGCGTCGTCATCATGCATTGACCCCGCTGTGTCGCTAATATTGTCGGCTGCAGATTTGGGATCAATAGGGATGGCTTCAAGATTTGTTGGGTCAACTTGTTCGGCTTCCGAACTTGCATTTCCCTCAGTATGAGATCCCACGGGGACTGAGGAGTCTCCTCTCTCAGAAGTATCGTTAGGCAGGTCTTGAGAGTAATCAGGATTTATGAGATTCTGTCAAAAGTAAAACAAGTAAGCACAATGGCAGTCGTGACTATCAAAGAAGAACGACACAATGAGAATGTGAAAGAAAGAAATTACCTCAGTTGGCGGGTGATCAGCGTCAAAAGGTACATGGGAAGATGTGAGAGGGATCGAATCTTCCTGGCTGAAGTGAGTAAGACGACGAACTTCATCAAGTAGTACATGGGAAGATGTGAGAGGGATCGAATCTTCCTGGCTGAAGTGAGTAAGACGACGAACTTTGTCAAGTAGCTCTTTTTCGGATAATTCGGCAGCATTTATCCTAGTCTCATCACTTGGACCTGAATACAACCACATCGGGTGGGCTCTAGCCATGATCGGCTGAACTCGACGTCTCAAGAATACAAAGGCTACTTCTGTGCCTATCATAGTTTGACCATCGGCTTCCTTGATCCGAAGGAATCTGGCAAATAACCTGTCGACAGCTGGTTTCTCATCGGGAGAAAGGGTATTTTTCCAAGATTGTTTAGGCTTGGATTCAAGGACATCGGAAAAGCGAGGAAGCTGGAGTTCGGCTCTTGGAGAATCTTTAATATAGAACCACTTTAGTCTCCATCCTTGCACAGACTCCCTCATCGGGAAATTGAAGTAATTAACTTCTTTGCGAGCAACGAAACCAACTCCGCCAATGACGAAAGAACCGCCACTGCTGTTGTACCTCTTCACGAAGAAGATTTTCTTCCAAAAGCCAAAGTGTGGCTCGATGCCCAAGAATGATTCACATAAAGTAATAAAGATAGCAAGATGGTGGATTGAATTAGGAGTTAACTGCCACAGTTGGATCTCGTAAACTCGGAGAAGTTGTTGAAGGAATTTGTGGGCAGGAAGTGAAAGACCTCGATGCAAAAAAGATAAGAACATCACGGTAAAACCAGCAGGGGAATTGGGCCGTGAAATCGCACCTGGGAGAATAACATTCCCCTCTTCAGAAGGAATGTATCCGAGGCTCTTAGCCTTCTTCTCATCACGCTTCGTGGTGGTGGAAGCAGGCCAATCGCCGGGGATGGATCCAGCGACGGAGCTTGATGGCGCTGGCGGCGCCGGAGCTAGAGGAGGAGCATGGGAGGCGCTCCTTTTCAGAGGGTTTGGAGAAGATCTGGCGGCGGCGCCGCTGCTCGCAGCACTAGTGGCAAGGGTGGAGATCTTCTTCTTCCCCATCTTGCGGATTCACGAGAGATCTGGATTTGGTAATGGCGGCGCGGTAGTTTTGAACGCAGGGGATGAATGAGGAAGAAAAGGATGCAATGAAGGTGTGTAATGAGGAGAAGATTTGCAACAAGAGGTTATAAAATACAAAGCTAAGGATAGGACGAGCACGCGTCCCCAATTTGCTGAAAGAGGCTCTTTTTCATCAACAAATCACGGGAATCGAGGAGACGCTTTGGTAACCGCGCTCGAGAAGCGGTCATTTCTTAAAAACAGGACCACACAGGAATAAGATGGGCCCCAACAGGTCGTGTCCTGTCAAGGCGGTGACAATGGTGAAGTCATCACTGACGTCATAAAAGCTTGGTTGGTGAGTCAAAGAAATGAAACTGTCGAGTGGTCAACTGGAGTCTACACACGGATTGCAAGCATCCGCGCCTAGACTCGGGGGCTACTCCCATCGGGAGCGCTGAACGCGCACCCGATAAAAGAGCATGCGAAGGTTTTTTCAAGAAGAAGGGCGTAAAGAAATATTTAAACAAAAAGAGTGGGTTCCTCAGCTCAAGCCTGCACCCGGTCGCAAGCGCCCGCACCCAGACTCGGGGACTACTCCCATTTGGAGCGCTGGATGCGCACCCAATAGAACTTTTTTGCAGTCCAGGATCATGCCCGGGGACTTGATTCTGAGTAGAGTAACGTTGTTTTGCCAACGGCAGTTAACCAGCAAAGCTGGACACGTTACTCCATATCCTTTACGCGTTCAAGCTTTACTGAAAAGTACAAGCCCTGACATGCATCTATCGGATGACCTGTGAAGACTTGCAAGAAACTTCGGCAGAAGAATACATTCGAGTGGCACAACTTGAGTCTACACACGGATTGCAAGCATCCGTATCTAGACTCTTGGGCTACTCCCATCGGGAGCGCTGACGCGCACCCGATAAAAGAAGATGAAGTTGTTACAAGATTGACAAGACCAATCGAAGCAGAAGAACGTTCAGTGGAGGCATGCTTTAGTTTCTACCCGAAAAATCTTCGGCTAGACACTCGGGGACTACTGACGTGGGCATTACCCTTCGGGTAACCGACATTGCCCTATCCTGTGCGGCCCAACGGGAGGCCCATGAAGATACCCGATGGAAAGGTGGGCCACTAGGACGGTGCTGAAGAGGATTTCTTGAAGAACAAGACGAAGAGGAGCCGAACAAGGAAAGTTTAGAGCTAGGTCTTTTGTAAACCTAGTCGTACCCGGACAGATCTCTTGAGACCCGGCCTCCTATATAAAGGCAAGGAGAGGGGCTGCCGGAGGACACAATTAATCTTAGCAACTTTAGCCATCAGAAACCTAGAGCTAGGTCGCCGTAGCACTTAGCCTCTCGACGAGATCACAACCGAAACCTTCGGCACCCCATTGTAACCCGATATTTTCATAATCAAGATCGGACGAGCAGGACGTAGGGGTGTTACCTCATCGAGGGCCCTGAACCTGGGTAAATTGCTCTCCCCGCTTGTCTGTGAACCGATGTCTCGTGTCAGCCTACAGGATTCCGTCAACCCTAAGCCCCAATCGGAGGGCATTGCCGAGGAGTACCCTCGACAACGGCCATCCGCCAAAACGCCTCCTTCCGTGCTATGACATCCGATGAAGTCCTTAGTGAAGTCATCGCTTTGGACATCTCCAAAAAGAATGCGGAGGATCTTGTTGCTCGTGCCCACAACACTTGCAAGCCCAACCTTTCATTGAAGTTGAAGGTACATGAGGCTAGTGAAAGCGATGAGGATCATATTGAGTGGGGTCCGGATGATCTCAAGAACAACTATCATGAGCACATGGCTCTCGCCGCCAAGAAATTTTGGGAGGGAAACAAGTCCCGAAGCACAAGACCAAGAAGATCACGTGATTCCCCAAGAAGCTTCTCCAATAGCCCAAGGGAGGGGCAAAGGGGGAGAACATGCTACGATTGCGGTGACAAGAGTCATTTCGTTGCGGATTGTATCTATGAGAAGAGAGAAGATAATGGTGGAAGGCTTGTCCGCAAGGAGAAGTTCAAGTCACTCTCCAAAGGATTCTCCAAGTTCTCCTCCAAGCCCGATGACGACAAGGTCTCCTCCACCAAGAAGCCAAGAGCCTTCATCATTCGTGAAGAGTACTCCTCCGATGAAGATGGGGAGCATGAGGACAAGTGCTCCAACAAGGAAGGGGAGGGGGTGGCCGCCATCGCCATTACCACCCCCTCTATCTCCCTCTTCGACTCTCCTAATGAGAACCTCGACACCAACAACGCCCGTTGCCTCATGGAAAAGGTATCCTCGGAGATAGAATCCCCTTCCAAACCCACACCTCTATCTAATGCTTTATCTATTGATGATGCCACTAGTCTCACCATTAAGCGTGAGATTGTGGGGTTGGTCTTTTCTCACTAACATGCAAGGGGATACCAAGACTCATGTTGGGGATCTCTTGGCCCAACTTGGTGCATCTCAAGACCTTATAGAGGAGAAGGAAAGGCTTGAAAGGGAGGCGGCAAATGAGATTGCCTCTCTCAATCAAGCACTTGAGGAAGAACAAAACTTGCGCATGTCTCTTGAAGCGAGTGCGATCACTCTTGAGGACTCTAATGATGCCATCATCTCTCAACTCACCAAGGACCGAGATCATGCTCTTGGATTGGTGGGTGAGCTCAAGAAAGAGATGCTTTCTCTTGAGGAAGCCAATAAGAAGAAAGATGAGGAAGACCCCAACTCTTGTCATGCCGAGCTTGTTGATCAAGTTGCTTCCTTGAAGAGGCACAACGCTCTAATCTTGGAAGTCAATGCTCTTCAAGAAGAATCCTTGGATGAGTATTACCGCTTGTGCAAGGAGAAGACATCATGTTGCAATCATGAAGAAGAAATCGCCACTCTTGAGAACCCCAAGGCCAAGATTTTGAGTTTGAGTGGCATGCAAGAAGAGTCCTTAGTGGAATGCCTCCGTATGAGCAAAGAGAAAGTCACTTGTTGTGATCATGAGGAAGAAATAGCCTCTTTGAGAAGGAGTGAAGCTAAGCTCATGGAGGTCAATTCCATGCAAGAAGAAGCTTTGAAGGAGTACTTTCCGTTGAGCAAGGACCGTGTGTGTTGCAAGCATGAAGAAGACATGGCCAAGATAGAGAGTGACAAGCAACTCCTTAAGAAGATGAACTCTCTCCAAGAAGAAGCTTTGTTGGAACATTTCCGGGTGAACAAGGCAAAGGAAGTTCAAGTGTTTGATATCACTCATCCCCAACCGGAGCATGAAGATGAAGTAAACCGCTTGAAGGCCATGATTGATAGACTCCAAATCCAAGCTAAATACTTGGAGGGAGTCATTGAGGCCAAAGGTGGAGTCAATGAGGGCTATTGCAATGAGGAAGGAGCGTCTTACAAGCCGAAGAGAAAGAGAAGAAGGAGGACCAAGAAGTGGAACAACAAGGAGAACATGAGGATCAATCATGAGGAAGAACATCCTCGCTCAAGGAGGGGTGGAATTCCCGACGCCACCACACCAGGTTTCGCCGACTCTAACAATCCTTCTCATGTTCTTTTCGTTGATTACTATGGACATATTCGTGCTCGCTTTATTGGTCCTCTAGAGGACAATGTTGATTGGACTATTTGGGTTCCCAAACCCCTTGTTACTAACATGTTAGGACCCATTGAAAAATGGGTACCTAAATCCAAGACTTGATTCCTTGTAGGACTATGCTTCCGGTAGCGCTAAATGGGTGGTTGATAGTGGAGCCACAAGTCATATGACCGGAAGCAAGGATATTGTTGTCGACCTCAAGCCATCTCACTCTACCGTTTCATATGGCGACAACACGTGCTCTAAGGTATTGGGTCTTGGCAAGGTGGTGGTAACACCCGACATCTCACTTGTGAATGTCCTCCTTGTCGAGACCCTTGGTTACAATTTACTCTCCGTTCATCAAATTGCTCGTATGGGTCTATGTACTTTTTTCGATGAACATATGGTGGTCCTCTTGTGGAGAAAGACACTACCCGACATCTTGTTGATTTCTCCGGAAAAACAACATCCTCCGCTCTTTGCCTATTCGCTAAAGGTGACAAGGGTTGGTTATGGCATCGCCGACTAGCCCATGTCAACATGAGGACTTTGCAAAGTCTCCACAAGGGTGGCCACATTCTCGGACTAAAAGAGGATGTTTCCTTTTGCAAAGATCGTGTGTATAGGGCTTGCGTACAAGGAAAAATGCATGGAGCTCCTCACAAGGCCAAGACAATCATCTCTACCACAAGATGCTTGGAGCTCCTACATGTTGATCTCTTCGGTCCACCGTCTCATGAAAGTCTTGGAGGGAAGAAGTATTGCCTCGTCGTTGTTGATGACTATTCACGCTATTGTTGGGTATTCTTCTTCAAGTACAAGAGTGAGACTCAACGGACCATGATGGAGTTTTCCAACCAAGTTCAACGCAAGTACAATGCCACGATTCTCGCAATAAGGAGCGACAATGGAACGGAGTTCAAGAACTACACCTTGGATGACTTCCTCGGCGAAGAAGGAATCCAACATCAATACTCCTCGCCATATACTCCCCAACAAAACGGGGTCACCGAAAGGAAGAATCGAACCTTGATTGAAGCCGCCCGAACAATGATGATTGAGTACAAGTCAAACTACAACTTTTGGGTGGAAGCTATTTCTACCGCATGCCATGCTACTAATCGCCTATACTTTCGCAAGGGTCTAGAGAAGACACCATATGAGATTCTCACCGGAAACAAGCCCAATGTGTCATACTTCAAGGTCTTCGGATGCAAATGCTATGTGCTTGTCAAGGACACAAGACTCTCCAAGTTTGATTCAAGAGCTCAAGAAGGAATTTTCGTTGGTTATGCTACGGATTCTCACGCCTATAGAGTCTTCAACAAGTCAAATCGGCGAGTTGTAGAATCTTGTGATGTGACATTCGATGAAGATAATAGATCTTTAGAGGAGCGAAGTGCTTCTTGTGAGAAAGGAGATGCAATTCCCCCGGTTACCGTAGGAAGGATGGGTGTTGGCACTCGCCGAAATCAAATGGTACCTTCTATGAGTACCGGGGAAGGACCAAGTTCCACCCAAGTGGAGCCATCTACACCACAAGGCCAAGCTTCTTCCATTGATCATACAAGTGCAAGCCAACCTCTACAACAACCTCATGATCAACTTCAACAACAACTCAACAATCAAGTGCAAGCGTACCTCAACAAACTCAAGAACAACATCAACAACTACCGCAAGCTCATCTACCACAACAATCAACATCAAGTGAACCATGTCAAGCTTCAAGTTCTTCACCGAATGGCTCGGGGGTAATCTCCATGGATACTCCCATTCCAAATACCCCCGAGTCATCCGACTCTCATGATGATGATGATGATGATGCCCCACACAACGACACTAAAGGTCAAGGCGAGGATCTAAGCCATGATGAAGGTGTTGCCTGCCAAAACCCACCGGCGAGCAGCGGCGAGCAACACGAAGAGCCGGGAGGCTCCCAGGACTGCTGGTGGGCCCTGGTCCCTCGGTCAACGTCCCGCAATGCTCTGGCACACGTCCTGACGGTCGCAAGGGCGTGCCACCTGACCTATACCTGGTCAGGAAGGTGTTGGATCGTTTCGATTAGTTTCCTGCATGGTAGACACGTAAACATTAAATGAGCCTCGATCGGCTCTCAGGTTACCTCGCTCATCGGCTCAAAGAGCCGATTGACCCATGGTTCATATTAGATCTTGCAATAACATGGGTATCCTGCTTCATTAATATTAAGCTAAATCGATCGACGACAGTTTAGGGTTTTCACCGTATAACCGGAACATCCTACACGTGGTTGAGCCTAGCAGATACGAAAGATGATGGAAAACTAACCCTAAAAGAGGCCTAAAAACCAACACGGAGTCGATTCCCGGAACATCCCTTCTAGGGTCGGCAAACCATACCTAGCGCACTACCGGATCGTTCAACCCGTTTGCAAGGCCTAACCATATAGATATTAAACTAATCCTTGAAGAACAAGGAGCAACTATAACAGATCAAATCTACTAAATAAAGACGAAGCAAGATGCCGCCCTTACACCTAAGATAGGTGTAAGGGCGGCTAGATATCGAGGGGTAGCATAGCTAAGCAAATATGTATAAGAAAAGCATCGATGCAAGCCCCAAAACACCTACGATAAGTAGTGTTACTCGCCATCAACAAGACTTCAGTACGAGCAACACAAGATAACGAATAAACCTATACTGCCTAGATCGCAAGATGCGATCTAGGCAGCATGATGCTTACCCGGAAGAAACCCTCGAAACAAAGGGTGGCGATGCGCCTAGATTGTGTTTGTTGTGAACGTGATTGTCCTCCTTTCTCAATAACCCTTGGTACATATTTATAGTCCGTAGACTTTCTATCTCTGGAATACACCTAACCGTGTACGAGCTAAACTCTATCTCTTAATTCTAAACTAAGATGCAATCTACTATAATATACAGATACACGGGCAATCTAGCCCAAACTCTCGTGCAAGGCCGCTTCAGAGACGCTCCACGTGTATATCCTCCAAGCCCATCTCAATTACGGCCCTGTCGTCGTGGTGAACAAACAGATGCCATATGATGGCTTAGGTTGGGGCCGAATGGACGCAAGAGGATTCAGGGGAGGGTTTGTGATTAGATGGGATGAACTTCCGGATGGTTTCCTCAAGACCTTAGCCAAGGCTAGAGGTTAAAGAAGAAAGACATAAGGAAGAACTCGCTCTAGATCATCTTCTCTATTGATCTCAACAGGTTACAAGTTTCTCAGTACAAGTTCTTCTGTGTTCATGTGCGTGCCCGTAAGAAGGGCTGCCTGATGACCCACAAGTATAGGGGATCGCAACAGTCTTCGAGGGAAGTAAAACCCAAATTTATTGATTCGACACAAGGGGAGGTAAAGAATACTTATAAGCCTTAACAACTGAGTTGTCAATTCAGCTGCACCTGGAAAAGCACTAGCAACAGGGGTGATGTAAAAGTAGCAGTAATATGAGAGCAGTAGTAACAGTAACACAGCAGCAGTAATAGAAATATGAGAGCAATGGCACGAGAAGATAGTTGATACTACTTCCAATGACATGTAGAACAAGTATATTATGATGAGAGATGGACCGGGGTTCCCAGCGATCTACACTAGTGGTAACTCTCCAATAACAAGTAACAAGTGTTGGGTGAACAAATTACAGTTGGGCAATTGACAGGATTGATAAAGCATTAAGAAAGAACATCAATTCATTAATCATGTAGGCATGTTTTCCGTATATAGTCGTACGTGCTCGCAATGAGAAACTTGCACAACATCTTTTGTCCTACCAGCCGGTGGCAGCCAGGCCTCAAGGGAAACTACTGGATATTAAGGTACTCCTTTTAATAGAGCACCGGAGCAAAGCATTAACACACCATGAAAACATGTGATCCTCACCTCACTACCATCCCCTCCGGTTGTCCCGATTTCTGTCACTTCGGGGCCATTGGTTCCGGACGATGACATGTGCATACAACTTGTAGATACAATCTAAGCAACAATTATAGAGCTCAAATCTAAGATCATGGCACTCGGGCCCTAGTGACAAGCATTAAGCATGACAAGATTGCAGCAACAATAACTTCACAAACTTTATAGGTAGACTAATCATAATGTATCATCCATCGGATCCCAACAAACACAACACCGATTACATCAGATGAATCTCAATCATGTGAGGCATCTCATGAGACCATTGTATTGAAGTACATGGGGGAGAGAATACCGACATAGCTATCGCTAGAACCCGTAGTCCATGGGGGAACTACTCACGGAGCATGATGGAGGTGATGGCGTTGATGGAGATGGCTTCCGGAGCACTTCCCCGTCCCGGCAGGGTGCCGGGACAAAGTTCTGTCCCCCGAATTGGAGTTTCGCGACGGTGGCGGCGCCCCTGGAGTCTTTCTGGAGTTTCGTCAATTGGTGCTGCGTTTTTAGGTCGAAAGGGCTTTTATAGGCGAAGAGGCGGCGCAGGGGGGCACCTGAGGGCGCCACACCACAGGCCGGCGCGGGCCCAGGCCAGGCCGCGCCGCCCTATGGTGTGGTGGCCCTCTGGCCCCTCTCCGACTCTTCTTCGGTGTTCTGGACGCTTCCGGGAAAAATAGGAGGTTTTGTCTTCGTTTCGTCGAATTCCGAGAATATTGCCCGAACAGCCTTTCTGGAACCAAAAACAGCAGAAAACAGGAACTGGCACTGTGGCATCTTGTTAATAGGTTAGTTCCGGAAAACGCATAAAAACATCATAAAGTGCAAGCAAAACATGTAAGTATTGTCATAAAACAAGCATGGAACGACAGAAATTATGGATACGTCGGGGACGTATCGGCATCCCTAAGCTTAGTTCTCGCTCGTCCCGAGCAGGTAAACGATAAAAAGAATAATTTCTGTAGTGACATGCTACTTACATAACCTTGATCATACTATTACAAAGCATATGAAATGAATGAAGTGACTCAAGGCAATGATCTATAGTTGCTAAAAAGTAGATAACATATAGCAAAACTTTTCATGAAGAGTACTTTCAAGACAAGCATCAAAATTCTTGCACAAGAGTTAACTCATAAAGCAATAAGTTCAAAGTAAAGGCATCGAAGCAACACAAAGGAAGATATAAGTTTCAGCGGTTGCTTTCAACTTGTAACATGCATATCTCATGGATAATTGTCAACACAAAGTAATATGATGAATGCAAATATGCAAGTATGTAAGAATCAATGCACGATTAACACAAGTGTTTGCTTCTAAGGTGGGAGGAAGTAGGTAACTCGACTCAACATAAAAGTAAAAGAATGGTCCTTCAAAGAGGAAAGCATCGATTGCTATATTTGTGCTAGAGCTTTGGTTTTGAAAACATAAAGAGAGCATAAAAAGTAAAATTTTGAGAGGTGTTTGTTGTTGTCAACGAATGGTAATGGGTACACTAACCCCCTTGCCAAACAAACCTTCAAAGAGCGGCTCCCATGAATTATTTTTATTTTTGGGTGGCACTCCTTCCAACCTTTCTTTCACAAACCATGGCTAACCGAATCCTCGGGTGCCTCGCCAACAATCTCATACCATGAAGGAGTGCCTTTTTATTTTAGTTTCATTATGATGACACTCCTCCCAACCTTTGCTTACACAAGCCATGGCTAACCGAATCCTTCGGGTGCCGTCCAACAATCACATACCATGGAGGAGTGTCTATTTAGGTTAATTAATTTGGGACTGGGAATCCCATTGCCGACTCTTTTTGCAAAATTATTGGATAAGCGGATGAAGCCACTAGTCCATTGGTGAAAGTTGCCCAACAAGAATGAAAGATAAACACCACATACTTCCTCATGAGCTATAAAACATTAACACAAATTGAGAAGCATTTTGAATTGTTTAAAGGTAGCACTCAAGCAATTTACTTTGGAATGGCAGGAAATACCACATAGTAGGTAGGTATGGTGGACACAAATGGCATAGTGGTTGGCTCAAGGTTTTGGATGCACGAGAAGTAATCCCTCTCAGTACAAGGCTTAGGCTAGCAAGGTTGTTTGAAGCAAACACAAGTATGAACCGGTACAGCAAAACTTACATAAGAACATATCGCAAGCATTATAATACTCTACACTCGTCTTCCTTGTTGCTCAAACACTTTTACCGTAGAAAATATCTAGACCTTAAGAGAGATCAATTATGCAAACCAATTTTAACAAGCTTTACGGTAGTTCTCCACTAATAGGTTTAAACTACATGCAAAAACTTATGATCTACTTGAGAGCTCAAAACAATTGCCAAGTGTCAAATTATCCACGACATATGAGGCATTTTCCTTTTCCAACCAAATAAAGATAAGTATTGTAGCTTCCAACTTTTATCATTGAACATTAAAAGTAAAACGAAGAACACATGTGTTCATATGAAAAAGCGGAGCGTGTCTCTCTCCCAAACAAGGATAGCTAGGATCCGAATTTATTCAAACACAAACAAAACGAAAATAAACACACAGACGCTCCAAGTAAAGCACATATGATGTGACCGAATAAAAATATAGTTTCGGGGAGGAACCCGATAAGTTGATGAAGAAGGGGATGCCTTGGGCATCCCCAAGCTTAGACGCTTGAGTCTTCTTGAAATATGCAGGGATGAACCACGGGGGCATCCCCAAGCTTAGACTTTTCACTCTTCTTGATCATATATCATCCTCCTCTCTTGACCCTTGAAAACTTCCTTCACACCAAACTTCTCATAAACTTCATTAGAGGGGTTAGTACTCAAAAAATTTGAATCCACCTTGGTCCTGTATTGGCACATTGCAAGAACTCAATAAAACATTAGCTACAGCTCTCCACGTCTAGAAAACCTCGCTTAAAGTCCACAAGAGACAATGCAAAAAACAGAGACAGAATCTGCCAAAACAGAACAGCCAGTAAAGACGAATTTTAATAAAATACTTACGTTGCTCAAATCAGAAAACTCAAAACTAATGAAAGTTGCGTACATATCTGAGGATCACTCACGTAAATTGGCATAATTTTCTGAGTTACCTACAGAGAATTAGACCCAGATTCGTGACAGCAAAGAAATCTGTTTCTGCGCAGTAATCCAAATCTAGTATCAACCTTCAATTAGAGGCTTCACTTGGCACAACAAAACACAAAACTAAGATAAGGAGAGGTTGCTACAGTAGTAAACAACTTCCAAGACACAAATATAAAACAAAGTACTGTAGCAAAATAACACATGGGTTATCTCCCAAGAAGTTGCTTTCTTTATAGCCATTAAGATGGGCTCAGCAGTTTTAATGATGCACTCGCAAGAAATAGTATTTGAAGCAAAAGAGAGCATCAAGAGGCAAATCCAAAACAAGTTTAAGCCTAACATGCTTCCTATGCATAGGAATCTTGTACACAAATAAATTCATGAAGAACAAAGTGACAAGCATAAGAAGATGAAACAAGAACAACTTCAAAAATTTCAGCATATAGAGAGGTGTATTAGTACCATGAAAATTTCTACAACAATATTTTCCTCTCTCATAATAATTTTCAGTAGCTTCATGAACAAACTCAACAATATAACTATCACATGCAGCATACTTTTCATGATTTCCAAACACATAATTTTTATCAAGTTCAAGAATAGTGGAATTAAAACTTTCAAACTTACTTTTATTAATAATATAACAAGGTAGTTGATCAATCTCAAGATATATGGGACTCCTAAATAAAGTCAATACTTCTCCAATCCCATTTTCATTAGTAGCACAATTAATATTATCAAGTAACATAGGACCATCATCTAGAGCTTTATCATAAACATTTGCCAAGCAAAATTCTTTAGTAACATGCATTTCGACATCAGGCACAAACAAAGCATTATCATAAGATTTATCAAAGTAGCATGGATTATCATAAATAACAGTAGCATAATTATTTTCACAAGTTTTACTCATAGGCAATACTTCAAGAGAATCCACAGGAACATAACATTCAACCTCTTCCGGTAAGCATGGAGGACAATCAAATAGTGTAAGAGATAAACAGTTACTCTCATTAGAAGGTTGGCATGGGTAGCTAATCCATTCTTCCTCCTTTTGTTCATCACTCTCCTCTTCTTTTTCATCCAATGAGCTTTCAAGTTCATCAATTTCCTCCTCTTTTTCATCCAATGAGCTTTCAGGTTCATCAATTTCTTCTTCCACCGGTTCCTGCAAATTGTGAGTGCATTCTTGTGCATTAATGTGTCTCTCTTTATAATCAAGGATATACGGATTCCTACTGTAGCATTCTATGCAAGAATTAAGGATAGTAGAGACATAATCTTTAAGGCCCTTACAAACAACACAAGTTTCATAATTCTCAACCATGAAGGATTCTATCTCAGAGGCTCCCATAAATAAGACAAATTGTTCTACCTCTTCGAACCCATAATGAATATAGCAATTCCGATTATAGTTCTTAATTAAAAATTCCTCACTAAAGCCACATTGAAATTTAAGATGTTTAGTATCCTGTTGAGAGCAACGAGTTTATATTATGGCGTTCAAGCAAGATTTTAGCAATTGTATTCAATTTTTCTATCATAGCACTCATTATTTTACCAGTTCTTGATTCTCTATAACAATTATAACATTCTATAAGCTCCAAGTAGGTTGTTGGTTCTCCCATAACAGCAGTTTTTAATTTTTTGGTTTTTCAAATTTTTATGGATTTTTGGGTATATGAGACAAATAAAACAAGACAAAAATAAACTAAGCAAAAGTAAACTAAGCAAACTAATACTAGACAGAAATAAACTAAGCACAAATAAACTAGACAAAAGTAAACTAAACAAAACAAAATAAAATAAAACAGAGAGAGAGGTAGAGTGTACTCCCCAGGTGAACTTATGAGTAGAGCTATGCCTCCCCGGCAACGGCGCCGAGAAAATAGTCTTGATGACCCACAAGTATAGGGGATCGCAACGAGTCTTCGAGGGAAGTAAAACCCAAATTTATTGATTCGACACAAGGGGAGGTAAAGAATACTTATAAGCCTTAACAACCGAGTTGTCAATTCAGCTGCACTGGAAAAGCACTAGCAACAGGGGTGATGTAAAAGTAGCAATAATATGAGAGCAGTAGTAACAGATAACACAACGAGCAGTAATAGAAATATGAGAGCAATGGCACGAGAAGATAGTTGATACTACTTCCAATGACATGTAGAACAAGTATATTATGATGAGAGATGGACCGGGGTTCCCAGCGATCTACACTAGTGGTAACTCTCCAATAACAAGTAACAAGTGTTGGGTGAACAAATTACAGTTGGGCAATTGACAGGATTGATAAAGCATTAAGAAAGAACATCAATTCATTAATCATGTAGGCATGTTTTCCGTATATAGTCGTACGTGCTCGCAATGAGAAACTTGCACAACATCTTTTGTCCTACCAGCCGGTGGCAGCCGGGCCTCAAGGGAAACTACTGGATATTAAGGTACTCCTTTTAATAGAGCACCGGAGCAAAGCATTAACACACCATGAAAACATGTGATCCTCACCTCACTACCATCCCCTCCGGTTGTCCCGATTTCTGTCACTTCGGGGCCATTGGTTCCGGACAGTGACATGTGCATACAACTTGTAGATACAATCTAAGCAACAATTATAGAGCTCAAATCTAAGATCATGGCACTCGGGCCCTAGTGACAAGCATTAAGCATGACAAGATTGCAGCAACAATAACTTCACAAACTTTATAGATAGACTAATCATAATGTATCATCCATCGGATCCCAACAAACACAACACCGATTACATCAGATGAATCTCAATCATGTGAGGCATCTCATGAGACCATTGTATTGAAGTACATGGGGGAGAGAATACCGACATAGCTACTGCTAGAACCCGTAGTCCATGGGGGAACTACTCACGGAGCATGATGGAGGTGATGGCGTTGATGGAGATGGCTTCCGGGGGCACTTCCCCGTCCCGGCAGGGTGCCGGGACAAAGTTCTGTCCCCCGAATTGGAGTTTCGCGACGGTGGCGGCACCCCTGGAGTCTTTCTGGAGTTTCGTCAATTGGTGCTGCGTTTTTAGGTCGAAAGGGCTTTTATAGGCGAAGAGGCGGCGCAGGGGGCACTCGAGGGCGCCACACCACTAGGCCGGCGCGGCCTAGGCCCGGCCCGCGCCGCCATGTGGTGTGGTGGCCCTCCGGCCCCTCTCCGACTCTTCTTCGGTGTTCGGACGCTTCCGGGAAAAATAGGAGGTTTTGTCTTCGTTTCGTCGAATTCCGAGAATATTGCCCGAACAGCCTTTCCGGAACCAAAAACAGCAGAAAACGAGAACCGGCACCGTGGCATCTTGTTAATAGGTTAGTTCCGGAAAATGCATAAAAACATCATAAAGTGCAAGCAAAACATGTAAGTATTGTCATAAAACAAGCATGGAACGACAGAAATTATGGATACGCCGGGACGTATCAGCATCCCCGAACTTAGTTCCTGCCGTCCCGAGCAGGTAAACGATAAAAAGAATAATTTCTGTAGTGACATGCTACTTACATAACCTTGATCATACTATTACAAAGCATATGAAATGAATGAAGTGACTCAAGGCAATGATCTATAGTTGCTAAAAAGTAGATAACATATAGCAAAACTTTTCATGAAGAGTACTTTCAAGACAAGCATCAAAATTCTTGCATAAGAGTTAACTCATAAAGCAATAGATTCAAAGTAAAGGCATCGAAGCAACACAAAGGAAGATATAAGTTTCAGCGGATGCTTTTAACTTTCAACATGTATATCTCATGGATATTGTCAACACAAAGTAATATGATGAATGCAAATATGCAAGTATGTAAGAATCAATGCACAGCCTAACACAAGTGTTTGCTTCTAAGGTGGGAGGAAGTAGGTAACTGACTCAACATAAAAGTAAAAGAATGGTCCTTCAAAGAGGAAAGCATCGATTGCTATATTTGTGCTAGAGCTTTGGTTTTGAAAACATAAAGAGAGCATAAAAATAAAGTTTTGAGAGGTGTTTGTTGTTGTCAACGAATGGTAGTGGGCACTCTAACTCCCCTTGCTAGACAAACCTTCAAAGAGCGGCTCCCATGAATTATTTTTATTTTTGGGTGGCACTCCTTCCAACCTTTCTTTCACAAACCATGGCTAACCGAATCCTCGGTGCCCGCCAACAATCTCATACCATGAAGGAGTGCCTTTTTATTTTTAGTTTTATTATGATGACACTCCTCCCAACCTTTGCTTACACAAGCCATGGCTAACCGAATCCTTCGGGTGCCGTCCAACAATCACATACCATGGAGGAGTGTCTATTTAGGTTAATTAATTTGGGACTGGGAATCCCATTGCCAGCTCTTTTTGCAAAATTATTGGATAAGCTGATGAAGCCACTAGTCCATTGGTGAAAGTTGCCCAACAAGATTGAAAGATAAACACCACATACTTCCTCATGAGCTATAAAACATTGACACAAATCAGAGGTAATAAATTTTTGAATTGTTTAAAGGTAGCACTCAAGCAATTTACTTTGGAATGGCAGGAAATACTACATAGTAGGTAGATATGGTGGACACAAATGGCATAGGTTTTGGCTCAAGGTTTTGGATGCACGAGAAGCATTCCCTCTCAGTACAAGGCTTTGGGCTAGCAAGGTTATTTGAAGCAAACACAAGTATGAACCGGTACAGCAAAACTTACATAAGAACATATTGCAAGCATTATAATACTCTACACTCGTCTTCCTTGTTGCTCAAACACTTTTACCGTAAAAATATCTAGACCTTAAGAGAGATCAATTATGCAAACCAATTTCAACAAGCTCTACAGTAGTTCTCCACTAATAGGCTTAAACTACATGAAAAAACTTAATCATGATCTACTTGAAAGCTCAAAACAATTGCCAAGTGTCAAATTATCCAAGACATGATGAGGCATTTTCTGTTTTCACCCAAATATAAATAAGTGCAATAGCTTCAAACTTTTATCATTGAACATTAAAAGTAAAACGAAGAACACGAGTGTTCATATGAAAAAGCGGAGCGTGTATCTCTCCCACACAAGGATTGCTAGGATCCGATCTTATTCAAACAAAACAAAACGAAAATAAACACACAGACGCTCCAAGTAAAGCACATATGATGTGACCGAATAAAAATATAGTTTCAGGGGAGGAACCTGATAAGTTGATGAAGAAGGGGATGCCTTGGGCATCCCCAAGCTTAGACGCTTGAGTCTTCTTGAAATATGCAGGGATGAACCACGGGGGTATCCCCAAGCTTAGACTTTTCACTCTTCTCGATCATATATCATCCTCCTCTCTTGACCCTTGAAAACTTCCTTCACACCAAACTTCTCATAAACTTCATTAGAGGGGTTAGTACTCAAAAAATTTGAATCCACCTTGGTCCTGTAGTGTCACATTGCAAGAACTCAATAAAACATTAGCTACAGCCCTCTACGTCTAGAAAACCTCGCTCAAAGTCCACAAGAGACAATGCAAAAAAAACAGAGACAGAATCTGCCAAAACAGAACAGCCAGTAAAGACGAATTTTAATAAAATACTTCCGTTGCTCAAATCAGAAAACTCAAAACTAATGAAAGTTGCGTACATATCTGAGGATCACTCACGTAAATTGGCATAATTTTCTGAGTTACCTACAGAGAATTAGACCCAGCTTCGTGACAGCAAAGAAATCTGTTTCTGCGCAGTAATCCAAATCTAGTATCAACCTTCGATTAGAGGCTTCACTTGGCACAACAAAACACAAAACTAAGATAAGGAGAGGTTGCTACAGTAGTAAACAACTTCCAAGACACAAATATAAAACAAAGTACTGCAGCAAAATAACACATGGGTTATCTCCCAAGAAGTTGCTTTCTTTATAGCCATTAAGATGAGCTCAGCAGTTTTAACGATGCACTCGCAAGAAATAGTATTGGAAGCAAAAGAGAGCATCAAGAGGAAAATCCATAACACATTTAAGTCTAACATGCTTCCTATGCAAAGGAATCTTGTACACAAATAAATTCATGAAGAACAAAGTGACAAGCATAAGAGGATAAAACAAGGATAACTTCAAAAATTTCAAGCATATAGAGAGGTGTATGAAAATTTCCACCACCATATTTTCCTCTCTCATAATAATTCTCAGTAGCTTCATGAATAAACTCAACAATATAACTATCACATGCAGCATACTTTTCATGATTTCCAAACACATAATTTTTATCAAGTTCAAGAATAGTGGAATTAAAACTTTCAAACTTACTTTTATTAATAATATAACAAGGTAGGTGATCAATCTCAATAGATATGGGACTCATAGAATAAGTCAAGAACTCTCCAATCCCATTTTCATTAGTAGTACAATTAATATTATCAAGTAACATAGGACCATCATCTAGAGCTTTATCATAGACATTTGCCAAACAAAATTCTTTAGTACCATGCATTTCGACATCGGGCACAAACAAAGCATTATCATAAGATTTATCAAAGTAGCATGGATTATCATAAATAACGAGTAGCATAATCATTCTCACAAATATTACTCATAGGTACTATTTCAAGAGAATCCACAGGAACATAACATTCAACCTCTTCCGGTAAGCATGGAGGACAATCAAATAGTGTAAGAGATAAAGAGTTACTCTCATTAGAAGGTTGGCATGGGTAGCTAATCCATTCTTCCTCCTTTTGTTCATCACTCTCCTCTTCTTTTTCATCCAATGAGCATTCAGGTTCATCAATTTCCTCCTCTTTTTCATCCAATGCGCTTTCAGGTTCATCAATTTCTTCTTCCGCAGGTTCCTGCAAATTGTGAGTGCATTCTTGTGCATTAATGTGTCTCTCTTTATAATCAAGGATATAAGGATTCCTACTGTAGCATTCTATGCAAGAATTAAGGATAGTAGAGACATAATCTTTAAGGCCCTTACAAACAACACAAGTTTCATAATTCTCAACCATGAAGGATTCTATCTCTGAGGCTCCCATAAATAAGACAAATTGTTCTACCTCTTCGAACCCATAATGAATATAGCAATTCCGATTATAGTTCTTAATTAAAAATTCCTCACTAAAGCCACATTGAAATTTAAGATGTTTAGTATCCCGTTGAGAGCAACAGTTTATATCATGGCGTTCAAGCAAGATTTTAGCAATTGTATTCAATTTTTCTATCATAGCACTCATTATTTTACCAGCTTCTTGATTCTCTATAACAATTATAACATTCTATAAGCTCCAAGTAGGTTGTTGGTTCTCCCATAACAGACAGTTTTTAATTTTTTGGTTTTTCAATTTTTTATGGATTTTTGGGTATATGAGACAAATAAAACAAGACAAAAATAAACTAAGCAAAAGTAAACTAAGCAAACTAATGCTAGACAGAAATAAACTAAGCACAAATAAACTAGACAAAAGTAAACTAAGCAAAACAAAACAAAATAAAACAGAGAGAGATGTAGAGTGTACTCCCCAGGTGAACTTATGAGTAGAGCTATGCCTCCCCGGCAACGGCGCCGTAAAATAGTCTTGATGACCCACAAGTATAGGGGATCGCAACAGTCTTCGAGGGAAGTAAAACCCAAATTTATTGATTCGACACAAGGGGAGGTAAAGAATACTTATAAGCCTTAACAACCGAGTTGTCAATTCAGCTGCACTCGGAAAAGCACTAGCAACAGGGGTGATGTGAAAGTAGCAAGTGGTATGAGAGCAATAGTAACAAGTAACACAACAGCAGTAGCAGTAATATGAGAGCAATAGTAACAGTAACACAGTTGACATGTAGAACGAGTATATGATGATGAAAGATGGACCGGGGTTCCCAGCCGATCTACACTAGTGGTAACTCTCCAATAACAAGTAACAAGTGTTGGGTGAACAAATTACAAGTTGGGCAATTGACAGGATTGATAAAGCATTAAGAAAGAACATCAATTCATTAATCATGTAGGCATGTTTTCCGTATATAGTCGTACGTGCTCGCAACGAGAAACTTGCACAACATCTTTTGTCCTACCAGACCGGTGGCAAGTCGGGCCTCAAGGGAAACTACTCGGATATTAAGGTACTCCTTTTAATAGAGTACCGGAGCAAAGCATTAACACTCCGTGAAAACATGTGATCCTCACATCACTACCATCCCCTCCGGTTGTCCCGATTTCGTCACTTCGGGGCCATTGGTTCCGGACGATGACATGTGCATACAACTTGTAGATACAATCTAAGCAACAATATAGAGCTCAAATCTAAGATCATGCCACTCGGGCCCTAGTGACAAGCATTAAGCATAACAAGATTGCAGCAACAATAACTTCACAAACTTTATAGATAGACTAATCATAATGTATCATCCATCGGATCCCAACAAACACAACACCGATTACATCAGATGAATCTCAATCATGTAAGGCAGCTCATGAGACCATTGTATTGAGGTACATGGGGGAGAGAATACCGACATAGCTACTGCTAGAACCCGTAGTCCATGGGGGAACTACTCACGGAGCATGATGGAGGCGGTGGCGTTGATGGAGATGGCTTCCGGGGGCACTTCCCCGTCCCGGCAGGGTGCCGGGACAGCAGTTCCGTCCCCCGAATTGGAGTTTCGCGACGGTGGCGGCGCCCGGAGTCTTTCTCGGAGTTTCGTCAATTGGTACTGCGTTTTTAGGTCGAAAGGGCTTTTATAGGCGAAGAGGCGGCGCAGGGGGCACTCGGGGGCGCCACACCCTAGGCCGGCGCGGCCTAGGCCCGGCCCGCGCCGCCATGTGGTGTGGTGGCCCCCCGGCCCCTCTCCGACTCTTCTTCGGTGTTCCGGAGCCTTCCGGAGAAAATAGGAGGTTTGGCGTTGATTTCGTCCAATTCCGAGAATATTGCCCGAACAGCCTTTCCGGAACCAAAAACAGCAGTAAAACAGTGAACCGGCACCGTGGCATCTTGTTAATAGGTTAGTTCCGGAAAACGCATAAAAACATTATAAAGTGCAAGCAAAACATGTAAGTATTGTCATAAAACAAGCATGGAACGACAGAAATTATGGATACGTCGGGGACGTATCACTCGCCGACTCCGTAATCGCCTCGGAGCGCGACAACACCGCCAAGCTTGCCAAGTACCCAGTCGACCGCAATGACCCGCCCATCCTCGAGAAGCCAACCGAGCTCGACTCATCCTCTCCGACCTTCCAGCCGATGACTGACACATGTCGAGTAGATTTGGTAGAAAATGATCCGAGTAGGCAGGTTATCATTGGGATGGGCCTGTCCGCCCAATAGGAAAGCTTGCTCATCAAGTTCATCTGTGAGAATCAAGATATCTTGAGCACGGGATAACATATCCCAGACTTGTAGCAACTAATATGATTCAGATACGATTCAGACATATCCTCATGTAACCCTAGATCGGGGGTGCCTATATAAACCCTCGAGCTAGGCCCTAGAACACACACAATCAGAGATCGCATCTCACCTCCATAGCTCTCGGTGCTCTCGCCGACTGAGCCCCCCATTGTAATTATCCACTGAGTAATAGATCTAGCAGGACGTAGGCCTTTTACTCTCCGGAGGGGCTGAACCTGGGTAAAACCTTGCGTCCTGTGCACCTTGCTCCGCAGATGGTTACGTCGCCTTGCTCCCGCATCAACGAAGTGCTTCACACTGTAGCACCTTCCATGGTCATATCCACGACACAACGACGTAAGGAACCTCCACGAGGGTCAGGAGTGCATTGATATGTTGCAAACATATCTATAATTTTTTATGCTTCATGCTTGTTTTACACCAATTCATATATGTTTTGCTCACACTTCGTTGCACTTTTATACATTTTCCGTCACTAACCTATTAACAAGATGCCACAGTGCTAGTTCCCTGTTTTCTGATGTTTTGTATTTCAGAAAAGTTGTACAGAAATATCTCGGAATTGGACGAAACAAAAGCCGAAGTCAATATTTTTTCGTAACAAAGACAGAGTCCAGAGGGGAGACGAAGAGGAGGCACAGGGCAACCAGACCATGCCTTGGTGCGGCCAGGCCTGGGCCCACGCCAAGCGGTGGTGTGGGCCCCTGGCCTCCATCGACCTCGCCTTTCCGCCTATTTATTCACGATCTCGAGAAAAACCAAAACAACAGAGCCTCCATCCACGAAAAGTTCCGTTGCGGCCGCCATCGCAGACCGTAGCTCAGGAGGGTTATGAAGCTCTTCCCGGCACCCTGCCGGAGGGGGTGATCATCACCGGAGGCCTCTACATCGCCAGGCCTGTCTCTGAACTGATGCGTGGGTAGTTCATCCCTGGACTATGGGACCATAGCAGTAGCTAGATGGTTGTCTTCTCCAATTTGTGCCTCATGTTTAGATCTTGTGAGCTGCCTAGCATGATCAAGATCATCCTTATGTAATGCTACATGTTGTCTTTGCTGGGATCCAATGAATACGGAATACTATGTTGAGATCGATTATATACTTTTCATATGTTATTTGTTATCTTTCATGCCCTCTCGGTGCTAGTAGATACTCTGGCCAAGTAAATGCTTGTGACTCCAAGAGGGAGTATTTATGCTCGATAGTAGGTTCATGCCTCTAGTTTTCGGAAGAGTGACAATAACTTCTAAGATTGTAGATGTGTCGTTGCTACTAGGGAGAAAACACCAATGTTTTATCCAAGGGTAATTTTATTGTTTACTTTACACACATTTCTTAATGCGATAATTTGTTTCTTGCAACCTAATACCGGAAGGGGTTCGGACGATAACCGGAAGGTGGATTATTAGTCATAGACGCAGTTGGATTACGGTCTATGTATTATGTTGTAATGCCCAAACGAATCTCATAGTAATCATCTTGTCATGTATGGTCTTTATTCTGTCAATTGCCCAACTGTAATTTTTTCACCCAACATGTTATTTATCTTTATGGAGAGACACCTCTAGTGAACTGTGGACCCCGGTCCTTTCTTTTACGCTGATACATTCATCTACTGGAATCATGTTCTATTTACTTGCTGCAAGCACTGTTCTCTTTAATTCCACTGAAACATCTCTTTCCACTCGATACGTTTAATCCTTTGTGTTCAGCAAAACCGGTGAGATTGACAACCTGATCGTAAGATGGGGCAAAGTATTTTGGGTGTATTGTGTGCAGGTTCCACTTTGTTGCTGACGCCGGTAGTGCGCCCTACCACAAGTCAGCTAGCAACACCTTCAAAAGTCATGCCTTTCTCCTACTGGTCCATTCAACCTTGGTTTCTTACTGAGGGAAAACTTGCTGTTGTGCTCATCATACCTTCCTCTTGGGGTTCCCGAACGGTGTGAAGTCTACGCTACGAGCAACATCAAGACTTTTTCTGGCGCCGTTTTCGGGAAAAAAGATGATTTTTGCAAGGGGAGTCTCTCATTTCCAATATCTTTACTTTGTTATTGTTTTGCTTAGTTTATTCCATGCTCACCTCCCATGTTT
The DNA here is from genome assembly GCF_022539505.1 of Lolium rigidum. Taxonomy (NCBI): domain Eukaryota; kingdom Viridiplantae; phylum Streptophyta; class Magnoliopsida; order Poales; family Poaceae; genus Lolium; species Lolium rigidum. The sequence goes on from NC_061514.1 coordinate 261,455,966, forward strand.
ATGTTTCTTGTTTTTCACTAGTTAGTCTTAATGGAAAACAACAACAAAATTAGAGAGCTTTATACTATTTATCTTGAGCTAGGACATGAAGTGTTTGAAGAGAAAATTAAAAAACCTATGGAACTTTATTTGCATGCTAATAGCAATGATATTAGTATGAATTCTTTGAACAACATTATTGCTAATGCTATAGAAAACTCTACGCTTGGGGAAGCTAGTTTTTATGAAAATGATCTTTTTAGTTCCCAAGCTTCTGAAGAGGAAATTTCCTATGATGATACTATGCCTCCAATATATGATGATTACAATGATGATTATGTTATTTTCAGTCCACCTACTATTGAGAGAAAATTAATTATGATTACAATATGCCTCCTATATTTGATGATTATGGTGATGAGAATAATAATGATAGCTATTCTATTGAACTTGCTCCCAATGACAATTAATAAGAATGACTATGCTTATGTGGGGAGTAATAATTATTTTATGCATTTGGCTCATGATAAGAATGTTTTATGTGTTAGTTTTATTGTTAATTTTATTCATGATGCTACTACAAGTTATTTTGAGAGAGGGAAACATGGTTTTATGTATCTCAACAATATTAAGTTTCACCTTTTTTATGTTGAAATTTTTGAAGTTGCACTTGTTTGCTTTCCTATACTTGTTGCTTTGTGCTTCCATGACTTGTTTCTTTACAAGATTATTTTTCATAGTAAGTGGATTAGACTTAAATTTGTTTTATATTTGCTTCTTGATGCTCTCTTTTACTTCAATTCATATTTCTTATGTGAGCATCTTCTCTAATTATTGCGCCTAGCTGAAAGGCGCTAAAGAAAAGCACTCTTGGGAGATGACCCATGTTTTATTTCTGTAATTTTTCTTTTGTTGAGTCTTGGAAGTTGTTACCTCTGCATTAACCTCTCCTTATCCTTTTTATTTCGTTTTTGTGCCAAGAATAGCCTCTAATAGGAAGAAAGTAAGATTTGGGGAAGTTGATGTCCTGAAATGCATTCTTTGTTGTCACCAAAAAATTTGTATTCCTAGCCAGAACGTCATATTGATCTAATAATTTTTTAGCATATGCCAGGTTATTATCTAACTTCCATTAGTTTTGCACATTTTGATTTGAGCAACAGAGGATTTTTGAAAAAAATGATATTTACCTGTTGTTCTGTTTAGATAGATTTCTGCCACTATTTGCATTTGCCTCTTAATCTTTTTCTTTTTGAGTTATTTTGAGAGAAAAAGCTTTTTGAATAATTTGATACAACAGCTAATGTTTTAAAGGATGTTTGACTTATGTTAGAACTGAACGAAAGTGTATTTGTTATTTTGATTGCACTAATGCTGCTAATGAAAATTGTGTGAAGTTTTGTATGAAGGAAGTTTTCAAGTGTAGGGAGAGAAGAATGATTTAATGAGATGAAGTATGGAAAAAATCTCAAGCTTGGGGATGTCCATGTCACCCCAAGAAATATACAAGAGGTACAAGCGTCAAAGCTTGGGGATGCCCAAGGCATCCCCTTCTTCATCAACAAAAATATCGGGTCATCTTTCAAGACACTATATTTTTATTGCTTCATATTATATGTGTTATTCTTGGAGCGTATTTATTTTTGTTTTTTGTTTTGTTTTGTTGCATATGGTTGGATCCCACCATATTTGTTTTGGAGAGTGACACATTCCATTTTCATTGCATAGAACACTCTAGTTTTCACTCTTATTGTTCTGCGAGTGTTCTCTTTTGCTAGTACTGCATTTAGCTCTTGTTTTCCACTTGTATTTTGTTCAGAGCTTGTTAGTTTTCTTTAGTTAGGTATGATTGGCTCCCTGGACTTTATTGATTATTATCTATGAGAGTTGTTTCAAATAAATTTATTGGTGTTGGAGACGAGTAAAATGTTTCATGCTTATAGTGATGCAAAAGGGAGCTTATTTAGACTGTGCCTTAGACTTTAGCATGTCATGTTGGATGTTATTTTAATTATGTGCTTAGTAGTTATTGTTGAAGCATGAGTTGTCTCAAATAGCTGAGAGTGCTTAATGTGCCATTGAAAGAATCATGCATTGTTTCCATCATACGAATCATAATAGTGTGGTATTCTCCTTTGATGCTTTATTGGGTTGACTTGGCACATGCTTACATCATGTTATTACTACAAACTAGTCACCTCAAGCCTCTATGATCATTTAGTTTTTGACTTGTAATATCACTTTATGCTTTGATTAATAATGTTTTGTCCCTATGCATGATTATAGCCATTATTGCTCTCTTAGTTGGTCGCTCTCTGTCTTTTGCTAGCCTTCGCCTGTACGGAGTATGAGCTCTATTCATGCACCATCTCCCAAAAAACCAAAGTTTGCAAATTTTGTCCACCATACCTACCTATATGTGGTATTTCACTGCCACTACAAAGTTAATTGCTTATGTGCTACGTTTAAACCTTCAAAAATTGTTACCTATTTTGTGTTCTTGTTTTAGCTCATGAGGAAGTGTTGAATGCTTTATTATCTCTTTCATGTTTATGTTGGCTTCACACTTTGACTAGCATGCATAATGTGTTAGTCCGTAATATTGCAACAAGAGCAGGCGCGGGTGCCCAACCCACTTAAATTGAACCAATAACCAAAATCTCCTAACACTATGTACTTGAGAAATCATGAACTTAGCTTGTTTAAAAAAAGGAGAAGAGGAACTTTATTGTTCTCTCTATGGAGCCGCTCCACACCTCTATTGTATTCAAAATAAAAAGCTCTAGCACATGAGTAATCTTGCTTCCCTCTTCGTAGGGTCTTTCATTTACTTTTATGTTGAGTCTTCATCTTCTTACTTTATGCACCAATTAAGAGAGAATAGTTGTAATTCTGAGTATAATGTGCACAGTCCCAAAATTTATTATTGATTGATTCATGATTATGTTATTGCTTGTTCTCAAATTACTTGTACCTAGTCACCCTTTGAACTTTAAAGGTGTCCTGGCATTTATGTTTTGCTATTCCATAAAGGACAAGCTGAGTACCATTTTGCTATGTTTTCTCTATGTTAAAAAACAAATAGTTGCTTTCAGTGCACAATTATTCATGATCTTTTGTTTGAGTTACTTCTCATGTTGTAACATAGTTGCTAAGTTCTATTGTTAGAATTATATCTATCATGCCTATGTTTAGAGTACTTTGATCCCAACTCACAATGCTTTTACAATAACTTGATCAAGATTGTGTTGGCTTCATGTCACCTAAAAAATTATTTTTGTTATCACATACCTACTCGAGGACGAGCAGGAGTTAAACTTGAAGGAGATATGCCCTAGAGGCAATAATAAAGTGGTTATTTATATCTTTATGTTTATGATAAATGTTTATATATCATGCTATAATTGTATTAACCGAAACATTAGTACATGTGTGATATGTAGACAAACAAAGAGTCCCTAGTATGCCTCTTAACTAGCTTGTTGATTAATGGATGATTAGTTTCATAATCATGAACATTGGATGTTATTAATAACAAGGTTATATCATTGTATGAATGATGTAATGGACACACCCAATTAAGCGTAGCATAAGATCTCGTCATTAAGTTATTTGCTATAAGCTTTCTATACATAGTTACCTAGTCCTTATGACCATGAGATCATGTAAATCACTTATACCGGAAAGGTACTTTGATTACATCAAACGCCACTGCGTAAATGGGTGGTTATAAAGGTGGGATTAAGTATCCGGAAAGTATGAGTTGAGGCATATGGATCAACAGTGGGATTTGTCCATCCCGATGACGGATAGATATACTCTGGGCCCTCTCGGTGGAATGTCGTCTAATGTCTTGCAAGCATATGAATAAGTTCATAAGAGACCACATACCACGGTACGAGTAAAGAGTACTTGTCGGAGACGAGGATGAACAAGGTATAGAGTGATACCGAAGATCAAACCTCGGACAAGTAAAATATCGCGTGACAAAGGGAATTGGTATCGTATGTGAATGGTTCATTCGATCACTAAAGTCATCGTTGAATATGTGGGAGCCATTATGAATCTCCAGATCCCGCTATTGGTTATTGGTCGGAGTGAGTACTCAACCATGTCCGCATAGTTCACGAACCGTAGGGTGACACACTTAAAGTTGGATGTTGAAATGGTAGAACTTGAATATGGAATGGAGTTCGAATATTTGTTCGGAGTCCCGGATGAGATCCCGGACATCACGAGGAGTTCGGAATGGTCCGGAGAATAAGATTCATATATAGGAAGTCATATTCCAAATTTGGAAATGATCCGGTGCATTTATGGCAGGTTCTAGAAGGTTCTAGAAAAGTCCGGAAGAAATCACCATGGAAAGTAGAGTCCCGGAGGGACTCCACCTTGCATGACCAGCCAACCCTAAAGGGGAGGAGTCCAAGGTGGACTCCCCTAGGGTGGCCGGCCAACCCACCTCAAGGAAAGGTGGGAGTCCCACCTTGGGTAGGACTCCCTCCTTGAGTAGGTTTCCCACATATGGGAGGTTTTAGTGTTGGGGTCTTATTCAAAGACTTGGACTAGAACTCTTGGTGCTTCCACCTATATAATGAGGGGCATAGGAGAGGGGCTGACCACTTCAAGCCTCAGCCTTGGCCGCACCCCTTAGAGGGCCGGCGCCCAACCCCCTCTCTCCCCAAACCCTAGCGGTCTCTCTCCTCCACCACATCCCGCACGCTTAAGCGAAGCTCCGCCGGATTTCTCCACCACCACCGACACCACGCCGTCGTGCCGTCGGATTCAAGAGGAGCTACTACTTCCGCTGCCCGCTGGAACGGGGAGGTGGACGTCGTCTTCATCAACAACCGAACGTGTGACCAAGTACGGAGGTGCTGCCTGTTCGTGGCGCCGGAAGCGATCGTGATCAAGATCTTCTACGCGCTTTGCAAGCGGCAAGTGAACATCTACCGCAGCAACAAGAGCCTCATCTTGTAGGCTTTGGAATCTCTTCAAGGGTGAGACTCGATACCCCCTCGTTGCTACCATCTTCTAGATTGCATCTTGGCTTGGATTGCGTGTTCGCGGTAGGAAATTTTTTATTTTCTATGCAACGTTATCCTTCAGTGGTATCAGAGCCGTATCTATGCATAGATGGTTGCACAAGTAGAACACAATGGTTTTGTGGGCGTTGATGCTCTTGTTATCTTTAGTTTGAGTACTTTGCATCTTTGTGGCATAGTACGATGAAGCGGCTCGGACTAACTTTACATGACCGCGTTCATGAGACTTGTTCCTCGTTCGACATGCAACTTGTATTGCATAAGAGGCTTTGCGGGTGTCTGTCTCTCCTACTATAGTGAAGATTCAATTTACTCTTCTATTGACAACACTAGTATCACCGTTGTGGTTCATGTTCGTAGGTAGATTAGATCTTACTCGAAAACCCTAAACCACGTAAAATATGCAAACCAAATTAGAGACGTCTAACTTGTTTTTGCAGGGTTTGGTGATGTGATATGGCCATAATGTGATGATGAATATGTATGAGATGATCATTATTGTATTGTGGCAACCGGCAGGAGCCTTATGGTTGTCTTTAATTTCATGTTGAGTAGTATTTCAAAGTAGTTGTAATAGTTGCTACATGAGGTGAACAACCATGAAGACGGCGCCATGAACCTTGACGCTACGCCGACGATGATGGAGATCATGCCCGTTGATGATGGAGATCATGTCCGTGCTTTAGAGATGAAGATCGAAGGCGCAAAGACAAAAGGGCCATATCATATCACATATGAACTGCATGTGCTGTTAATCCTTTTATGCATCTTATTTTGCTTAGATCGCGACGGTAGCATTATAAGATGATCCCTCACATTAATATCAAGATAATAAAGTGTTCTCCCCTAGTATGCACCGTTGTACAGTTCGTCGTTTCGAAGCATCTCGTGATGATCGGATGTGATAGACTCAACGTTCACATACAACGGGTGTAAGCCATGTTGCACACGCGGAATACTTGGGTTTGCTTGACGAGCCTAGCATGTACAGACATGGCCTCGGGACAACGGAAACCGAAAGGTTGAACACGAGTCATATGGATAATATGATCAACATTTTGATGTTCACTATTGAAGCTACATCATCTCACGTGATGATCGGTTTTGGTGTAGTGGATTTGGATCGTGTACCACTTAACAACTATGAGGGATGTTGTATTAAGTGGGAGTTCATTAGTAATTATATTTAAACATGAACTAATTATCATAAACATAGTCTGAGTAGTATTTTGAATTAATTTTGTAGTATTGGCATCCGTTTTCTACCATGCACTAGTCTTGTAATTGAGATAGAAATACTGTTAAAATCTGACAAGAAACTTTACGGATTGGTACCGTATTGTTAAAGAATCAAGAATTGATTAAGTCCTATTGCAAACTTTTAGTAAACCTCACATTGTTGATTCAAAGAGCTATGGTTTCAATTAGTACCTAAAGTTATCTTGTCTCCGTGAAACTTGATGTTCAAATCTGTTTGAAAAGTAAGGAGCTGAAAATTTAGTTTTCAGAAATAATCAAGGTATGAGATATATGTGATATCTAAGACCTTATTGCAAGATGATAGAATATAATTTGGTGAGACTACATGAACTCATAAGTTTTATGGGAATGTACGAAGGTTGAAGACGCAAGGCGTCACAATCCTCCAACTATTGGGGCACTAACGATATTCGCATATCCATGAAGTGACCATCCTTAATATGCACCGTTGCTAAGACTCGTCGTTTCGAAGCATCACGTGATGATCGGGTGTGATAGATTCTACGTGTGCATACAACGGGTGCAAGCTAGATTTGCACATGCAAATACCAAGGTTAAAACTTTACGAGCCTAGCATGTACAGACATGGTCTTGGAAAGTCGTCATGATATGATGGATAAAATTATGAGTGAAATTGTTCATCATATTACAAGGTTACTAATAGTGAAGTCCGGAACACTTGTCATATGATGATCAACTTCAAAATAAGAACCTCAAGGTTATTGGTATCAGACCAACAAACCTAGAAGTTATTAATGTTGAAGTGTTTTTCTGAATAATGAGGAAAGCTAAAAGAGAAACTGCAAAAGATGTTTTGGCAGAAAGAAAAGACTAGAAAGTCTAGCTCAGGTGTATATAAATGATATACATGTTATGATTGTTTTCCTAGTTAGGTCACACTATGAAATTCTTGGGTATTAGTACTATATTGGTTGGTATGAAGTGTCATACAAAAACAACGCAATACAAGAATTCAATGGCCTAAGTGACTGACAAGGAATATGATAGGAATGCACGCCTGGAACAAAAATAAAGTGTTATTATGTTCATCATTGGCATTCTATCTAGCCCTTAGAATTTATAATAAAGAACTTAATAATTGTTATTTTGCTCTGGTCAAATGAAAACAATGAGTTGTTTAAATTATGACATTACTCCATGTACGATGGATAAGTTATTATAAATCTTAATGGTGAAACACACATACATAACACTGACGCTAAAATGCCATAAGGCAAATGATTTGAATTCCACTTATTTGTGGAACCGCCATTTAGGTCATGTTGGAAAGGAACGCATGAAGAAACTCCATGCAAATAGATTTTTGGAGTCATTTGATTTTTTGAATCGTTTGGCGCTTGCAAATCTTTTCTAAAAGAGAATGACTAAAATACCGTTCATAGGCCAAGTTTTGAACGGGCAACTAACTTAGTGGAAACTTACATGATGATGTATATGGATCATCGGGCATAGTTGTGTGCGGGAGATTCTTATACTTCATGAAAACTTCAAACAATGAATTGAGTATATATATGTGGATATATTCGATAAGGAAGAAGTTTGAAACATTTGAATGGATTCAAATAAATTTCAGCATGAAGTAGAAATCATCGTAATAGAAAAGTCAAATATCTATGATTGGATCATAGTGGAAATATTTGAATTACTAGTTTTAGCGAACATCTAAGAGAGTTATGAAATTGTTCTACAACTCGCATTTCTTGGAGTATCATAGTGATGATGAAGTATCCGAGAGATGTATCCAAACCTAGTTGGGTCAATGATGAGATAAAATATTAATGCCATTATATTTTTGTGAATTATGCTTTAGAGACTACCGCTTTACACTGAATAGAGCATCATCATGATCCGTTGAAATGACATCATACGAGTTATGACATGGGTATAAACCCTAATAGTCTTTTCTTAAATTTTGGTATGCATAGCATAAGTAAATAAGTTTACAACCAAAATCGGATGAATGTCTTTGTTGGTTATCCCAGAGAATTGATTGGGAATTCTTCCCACAATGGAGACAAAGACAAAAGTGTTTGTCAATGTTTCTTATTTCCAAGAAATTGTTTCTAGCGAAGTTTTTGCACTACTAGAAAAAAGGCTTTCAGTGGCGCACCACATATAGCCATCAGTGGCGCACTAGTGGTGCGCCACTGTTATCACGCCACTGCTAACACATAGTAGTGGCGCACTAGGGGTGCGCCACTACTAGCCTAGATACCGTGGCGCACTTGCCCAGTGCGCCATTGACATGCCCTCCAGTGCGCCACTACTACTCCAAAGTGGTGCGCCATCGATGGTCGAGGCGGTGCGCCACCATCGTGTAGAAGAGGTGCGCCATCTGCTACGTTTTGCGTGCGCCACCGGTCCAGCTAGTAGGTGCGCCATCTGCTGCGTGAGTACGTGCGCCCATCGCCCTCTCCGGGACGTGCGCCATCGCTACTTATCCTTGTGCGCCACCTGCTAGTCTCGGAGAGGATCACGGGGCGGTGCGCCATCTGGATCGTAGCGGTGCGCCACTGCTACTTAGTGGTAGTGCGCCACAGATGGTCCACTAGTGCGCCATTGCTAGGATTTCGAATTTTTTTTTTGTATCTTGGCAGGTATTTATACAGGTTGTATATGACGAGTACAATAGCACAATACGGGATATATAACAGCATATAAACAACAGCACGAGCTTATCCATACATAGTTCTTCACATTAGCCCCACATGATTCACAAGCATTCACATTAGAGGTTACAATGCAAGTTACGGTGTTACAAGTCACAAATGAGCTAGTAGTGGCACAAGGTCGATCATCTAAACTAGCATCACATAGAAGAGAGCTAGAGTCACTACTAGCACCGTCCCGATGAAAGTGGTCTTCATCCGGTTCCTCCTCCGCTCCGTCCTCTCTCCCGCCGGATAGCGTGCGTATCCGTCTTCGGCCTCCGCTCTAGTGGTGTACCCTTTGTAGCTGTTACCGCTAAAACGGTGAACCTATCTCCGACACTCCTCCCAGTCGTTGTAGACTCCGGGAACCTTGCCCTTGTACACGACATACCACGTCATATCTGCGTACATATGCACAAGCCAAAGAAACATTAGTGCACGCTCATAGATGTTTGCAACGAATAAGAGCAAACTCAAAAACGATCCAAGTAGTATGAACTAAAAGGCATGCCTCATACATTGTTGGTCGGAACAAATATTAACATTTAGGGACGGAGTAAGTGAAACCAAGTAGGATGCACAATAGATTGATACTTGTGTCATCGCACCAGGTTCACTTACCCCTCTCCCAAGTGTATAGGTGACCAACATTCTAATCATCGGCATTTTGAGATACCAAAGCAAATGGAAGAATGACAAGGGCCTCATACTTTGTCGGTCAAAACAAATATTAACATTTAGAGAAGGCGTCAGTGAAACCAAGTAGGATGCACAAGAGATTGATACTTGTGTCATCGCACCAGGTTCACCGACCCCTCCCCAAGTGTATAGGTGACCAACATTCTAATCATCGGCATTTTGAGATACCAAAGCAAATGGAAGAATGACAAGGGCCTCATACTTTGTCGGTCAAAACAAATATTAACATTCCGTGATGGCGTAAGCGAGGCCGGAGTAGGATGCACAAGACATGGATATTTGTGCCATCACACCGGGCTCACTTACGTCACCACGGAGTGTACAAGTGACCAACCATTCTAATCATCGGCCAATGCAATTAAGAAGTGCCAACTCAAATAAGAAACAAGTAGCTAGTATGAACTAAATGGAATGCCTCATACATTGTTGGTCGAAACAAATATTAACATTCGGGACGGAGTTAGCGAGCCAGGTAGGATGCACAAGAGATTGATATTTGTGCAATCACACGAGGCTCACTAACACCGCCCACGAGTGTACTGGTGACCAAGCATTTTAATCATCGGCATTTTGAAAATCTCAAAGCAAATGGAATGACAAAATGGAATAAGTGCCTCATACATTGTTGGTCGAAACAAATATGAACATCCCGGGATGGCGTTAGTGAGGCCAGGTAGGATGCACAAGAGATTGATATTTGTGCCATCACACCAGGCTCACTAGCGACACCCCGGAGTGTACGGTTGACCGAACATTCTAATCATCGGCATTTTGAGATACCAAAGCAAATGGAATGACAAGGGCAAACAAATATGAACATCCCGGGATGGTGTCGGCGAGGCAAGGTAGGATGCACAAGAGATTGATATTTGGACATAACATCATCATACCTAACATCGTAGCTTCATACAATTTAATATAGAATTCAAACAACACGAAGCAACGAAGATAGAGTTGACAACACTCTAAGTTCTAACTATCGGTGTCCGAGCCGGATTCGCCGGTGTGGGGGTAGTGCACACGGCAGGCGGTGTCGTCGAACACCTTGACGATCATCTCGCCGTCCCCCTCGTACAGGAAGGTGAGCTGGCAGCCGGGCTCGAGGTGGAGGTCACGGGCGAACTTGTCCCACCCCGTGTGCAGGTACATCTTGCCCTGCCCGTCGAACAGGACCTCCACGGACCAGCGGCAGAAGTTGCAGCTAGCCTCCCGTAGCTGCAAGTGCGCCGGCTCGACGCCGTCGACGAACTCGGCGAACTTGTCCGGTAGCCTCTTGATGCCGAGTGGGTCGTCGTCGATGCGGAGGAGGAACTCGAAGCAGCGTTCCTCATGCGAAGACGAGGAGGATGCAGGTGACGGTGACCGTGGGGCCCTTGCTGCTCCACCGCGGCGGCCCCTTCCCCGGCCGCGGGGCGCCCGGGACCGCGGCCTCGACCGCCTCGCCGGCCACCGGGACCGGCCATCCTACATGTTTACATTTTTGAACCATATTACGATCCATTCCACTAACAAAATTGGGCATGACCTATGCTAATCTATGGACATATGAGTGCCCCATTTTCGCCGAAACGGAAATGAATCAACATTTCGGCGATAATGGGCATCTCGGTCGATCCCTGCACAAGAATATGTCACCATATACACATGCAAAACAATCCACCAGCTGAGCACCATGGCACATGTACAATTGTTCCTCATATACACCAGCTGAGCACCATGGCACATGCACATGGCACCAGCTAGTAGCAGCAGCAGCTAGCAGCATGCATCAACAGCTAGCAGCAGCAACTAGCTAGCAGCATGCATCAACAACAAGCGGCAGCTAGCATCTAGCAGACAAGCTCACCGTGCGTCGCGTGGAGTCGCCGAGAGGTGAGCTGTTGCTCCGGGTCGAGGAAGATCAGGTCAGGTGCTCAAGTTCCGGGAAGTAGCAGCAACATACACACCTAGCAGCATTAAAATCAGCATTAAAAAGGAATCAAATAAATGGAAACTTTACATAGGAAAATGACACTACGGACTATGGCCGGAATCGGATAGCATCAAGCAATGTTCGGTATGCTAATTTTCCCTTTTTTCACACAATGTTCGAGTATGCCAATGTTCGGCAAGCAACTCTCTCTCACTCTCTACATACCAAACAGAGAAGCTTTCTTTGTTCACACTTGTTACAATGCCAATTTTGAAGGTTTGCCAATGGGCTCTATAACAAAATGAATGATTTTACAATGCATTTGTTCTAAAAATAGAGGATATGTAACCTAACAACGAGCAACCTATCTAGCAGCGAGCAACCTATCTAGCGAGCAGCAACAACACCAAGCAGCAGCAACCTATCTAGCAGCGACAACAACACCAAGTAACAACGGCAACCTATCTAACATTAACAATATTTGAATGGACTTTTATTGCTTAAAGTGTACTTTACATGTAACAATGCTCTTAATAGCATGCAATTGTGAGTTACTAAGCATACAATATGATCCAGTATCCTAGGACGTGTTTTAATCTTCGGTTAAGAATTTAATCAATTGGATAGGGAGGGACCAGAGGCAAAAATTCTTAGATGGGCAAGCAATATGGTTGCAATGTATTGGGCCCAACTTGCATACATCGTCCCAAAGTCCCTCTTTATCTCATGTGCATGTTCTCTATAACTAGTCTGGATGATGCAATACTATTTATTGTGTTAGGTAGACTGGAACATTAAATTGGTTTACAGAATGTTTTGGTTTCGTATACTTGAACTTATATAGCCTAACTTGTACTTACTAAAACCATCAAAATGAACAACTGTTAGCATCAGCGAGTTAGAACTAAATTCCACTAAGCCTACAGTCAAAATGAACACCGTTAGCATCAAAATGAACACCTACTCGCTGATGCTAACACCATGTACTGATGTTTTGCTATTCGTTTTTACATTTCATTCAACACCTACAGTCCTAATCCTAACTCCATCATTCCACTAAGCCTAACTTTTCTAGGGTTAGGGTTGGGTCATGGTAGGGAGGGGCGGCCAGGGAGAAGGGGTGAAGGATGGAAGGGGCGGCCAGGGGGAAGGGGTGTACCTCCCCGAAAAAGAAGACGGCGGGCGGAGGGAGACGCAGGGAAGAGGGAGGAGGTACTCGTCGCCGCCGGGAGGGGAGCCTCTCCGTCGCCCGATGACTGCGGTCGGGAGGGGTGGGATCTGGTCGGGCCGGGGTGGCGAGGAGAGGAGGGCGTCGCCAGGGGAGGTGGCGTCGCTCGTGTCGCTCGTGTCGCCGGGGAGGTGGCGTCGGAGAGGAGGCCGCCGTCGGAGAGGAGAGGATCGATTGGGGAATGGGGGGAATGGGGATGGGGAGAAGAAGAGATGGTCGGGATGGCTAAGTCCCCGACCCCCTAAGCAATGGCGCACCTGCTAGGGGTGCGCCACGGTGATGCTTAGCAATGGCGCACCACTACGGGTGCGCCACTACGACTTTAGGATAGGGTCAAAAAGAATTTGGCTCGTACTATTGACAAGATCCGCACCGTACCGCGGTGGCTAGCTATCCGTCCCCTGTTTGGTTAACCCCGGCCGGCCAGGTTCGAACCCTGGCGGCCCCAATTTTTTTCCCTTTTTTTAAATTGATTTAATACTATAATAAATAGCATAATACACCAACATAAAAGGCATAAATAATTATAATTATGTAGAATATCCCAAAATATAAATTATATGTCTATTTTGATCGGTACAATGTGTAGATTAACAATATGACATCCATTATTCATACAAGAAAATGATACATAATTGATCTCAAAAAAAAAGAAAATGATACATAATTATCTTTTCACAATCTTCTTGCCCTTCTTTCTCGCGGTTGAATAATTTAGCCCCGGAACTCCTAGACTTCTTCTCTTGAATGGACGGCCTTTAGGTAGGGTGGTCCTGCTTCTTCTTGTTGTGTATGGTTCTTCATCATCGTCATCGTCATCTTCCATCTTCGGATCGCCGTACTTGGTCAAAGTCTAGCTCGTTGGCGGCTCCATCCATTCCGATGATGCTCCTTTTGTCTCTCCTCACGACAACACGGCTGGGCTTTTGCGGGTCGGTAATGAAGAAGCATTGGTCCACTTGGGAAGCTAGTACCCATGGCTCATATTTCGCGGTGACCTTTGCGCCCGTTGTCTTGGATTTGGCTTCGGGTATAACCATGGTGGTGAAATGCCGGTCTTCTTTTATGACGTTCTTGGCCCACCGACACGGAACATCGGCACATTCTCTCCGGCGTAGCTCAGCTCCCGGATCTCCTCGATCTTTCCGTAGTATCTCCGCTTGACGTCACCGGTGTAGGACTCCATCGTTACCCCGGAGTTCTGATAATCGCTCTTCATGTCCTTTTCCTCGGTGTAGAATGTGTAGCCGTTGATATCGTACGCACCGAAATGTCATCGGGTTGTGTTCGGCGCCCTGTGACAAGGCGAATATGAGTTTTTCTTCCGCGAGAAGAATCCTCGTCTATAGGGTACGTCGGCATCTTGTCCTTGAACCACCGCGTGAAGGTTGAGTTGTGCTCTTTGATTATATCTCCGTCCGTCCTCTCGTTGGCCCCGATCACCGTACGTCTTTGCGATGAAGGTTTTGTGCTCTACCACCCAAGGATCGACCACGTCTATGTGTTGTAGCGCGACTAGGTTTGCTCTTTCAAAGTCGGCGATTCGACCCTTGAAGTCGACATGCATTTCGCGGCTACCGTGGCGGTGACCCCATCCAGCGAGCTTCCCGAGATGCCTGTTTACGGGCAGGCCAACGGGGTTCTCGATTTCTAGATAACTCGTGCAGAAGGAGATGCACTCTTCGGTCAGAAAACCCTTGGCTATGCTTCCGTACGGACGTGCCCTGTTGCGAACGTACCCTTTGATGACACCATTCATCCTTTCGAACGGCATCATGCTGTGCAGGAACGTCGGCCCCGATTGGATGATATCCTCCACGATATGTACCAGCGAGATGCACCATAACGTCGAAGAAAGCGGGCGGGAAGTACATCTCAAGCTCGCACGGTATCACCACGATCTCTTCCTGTAGCCTTCTAAGTTGCCTCACGCCAACAGACTTCCGAGAGATGACGTCGAAAAAGTTGCATAGGCCAAAAGCGTTTCACGGACGTGCGCGTCCATGATCCCACGGATTGCAACCGGAAGTATCTGCGTCATCAGCACGTGACGGTCGTGAGACTTCATCCCGCTGAACCTCGCTTCGCTTTGTCTAGGTACTCGCTTATCTTCCCCGCGTAACCGTAGGGAAGTTTTACTCCTAGGAGACGATCGAAAAACTGCTCGATCTCCTTCGACTTAGAGTGAAGCACGCGGGGGCAGTAATATTCAATCTTTTTGGCATTTTTTCCCTTGCGACGACTTTGCGTGTCCTCCGCCTCATCATCGTCATCGTCATCATCATCATTAGGGCGTCCCGCGTGAAGCTCCTCCCGATCCCAATTGATTGCAAGTCGTACCTTGCTTTCGGCCCATCTTTGGTCTTCTCTGGCATGTTCAGGAGGGTACCAAGCAGACTCTCGCACACGTTCTTCGTGATGAGCATGACATCAAGGCTGTGAGGCACACGGAGGATCTTCCAGTACGGCAAGTCCCAGAAAATAGACCTCGTCTTCCATACCTTAAGCAGCGGCTCCGGCGCCTTTCGCTTCTTTCCCGGCGGTGGGCACTCTTTCCAATTTTTCAATAGCTCGTCTATTTGCTCGCCGCTTCTCGTACGTGGCCGTCTTCGGGGTTCGTCTTCACCATCGAACAGATCCTTGCGTTTCCTCCATGGGTCGTCCTCGCGAAGCCACCTTCGATGTCCCATGAACACCGTTTTCGAGGACCCGGGATCTCTATCTAGCTGGCGGTACGTTGTGTCGTCCATGCACCTTACGCATGCATTGAATCCGTGGACCACCTGCCCCGCGACATATCCGTAACCGAGAAGTCGTGCACCGTCGTGAGCATTGCGGCTCTCATAGGGAAATATTCTTCCGCGGCGGCGTCCCACGTATTGGCAGGCGTGTCCCATAGCGTGGCTAGCTCCTCTTTCAGAAGCCCCATATACAGATTGATGTCGTTCCCTGGTTGTTTCGGCCCTTCAATTAGCATACTCATTGAAGGGGGGGGAGGTTGTACATCCACACAATCACGGGCCAGGTGCTATGCGTGCTGCTCTGGCTGCCAAACGGATTGACTCCATCGGTGCTCGCGCCCAGCCTTATGTTCCTAGGATCGTCCCCAAATTCTGGGTACTCGAGGTCCAACGCATTCCACTGGCTAGCATCCGAAGGGTGTCTCAACATCCTGTCCTTTTTCTTTTTCTTCGGATCATCTGCGTCATCTTCTCCCTTCCTCATCTCCGCGTGCCAGCGCATTAGCTTTGCTTGCTTAGGATCCGCGAAATACCGCTGCAGACGAGGAGTGATTGGAAAGTACCACACCACCTTCCGAGGAGCTTTCTTCCCCTTCTTGTACCGACCGACGCCGCACTCCGGACATATGGTACACTCTGCGTGCTCGTTCCGATAAATGATGCAATCGTTCAAGCACACATGGTATTTCACATGCGGTAAATCCGGAGGACACACGATTTTCTTGGCCTCCTCGATACTAGTCGGACACGTGTTACCTTTGGGAAGACGTTCTGCCGAGAATGACATGTTGTCGTTGAAGGATGTGTCGGTCATTTTGTGCTTTACCTTCATCTCCAGAGCCATGAGCGTTACTTTCAGGCGGGTATCCTCCGGCCTGCATCCTTCATACAATGGAGTAACGGCGTCTACCTCCGGTTGATCCATCTTGGCTTTCTCTCGGGCGGCAGCTCTTGCGTTACTCGTACGCCGAGAAGCGGCTCTTGAAGATAAGGGTCCTGCACCCAGTCCATCGACGATGGTTCATCGTCTTCATCTTCATGATCGTCATGATGACCTCCATCTTGATCTTCCTCATCATCAGGTCCAGGATCTTCTACATCCTGATCATGCCCGAGATCTTCTACATCCTGATCATGCCCGAGATCTTCTACATCCTGATCACCTCGGCCTTCCTTACTTCTTGTTGAATTCCCATGGACAAATTCATAATCATCTTCGTCGCCTTCCCACCGATAGCCATCCATGAAACCACGCATGAGAAGGTGGTCCCGCACCATATCGGCTTTAGGGTCCATAAGGCTCGTTAGCTTGCATCTTCGACACGGACATCTTATCTCCTTTTGGTTATTTCTAATCATCTCGTCTGTCGCGGCTTTCAAAAACCTAGCCACAACGCCTTCGCTCATCATGCGGACCATGGTCGCTCGCGGATATAGAGAAAATGGATATCTTAGCATACCAAAAGAAAATTTTGGCATGACCTTCCCTAAAAATAGGACATGTATATGCGTAGTATGCCCAACATTCGCCGAAACGGAAATGAATCAACGTTTCGGCAAAATATTGGCAACTCCATCGCATTTCAAATCCCTGCAAACAAAAACACATGCAACACATGTGTGGAGGCTTCGCATATACAACACACATGTGGATCCGGAGGCTTCGCATACAACACACATGCACGTGACGCTTTTCGCGCATGCGCACGTACACATGATATCATCGAGCTTCGCACATAACATATGTGCATGACGTGTGTGCAAGACGATCGGAACCGTTCACACACAAAGCATAAAACCAACAAAGTTACCGATACGGCGAGACCTAGAGTGTTGGATGAGGTAAAAAGTTGAGATTGAGTAGGGTATTGAGCTAAGAAAGCTTCACCATTAGTTACCTATGAAGAAAATTAAGTTTACCAACTTAATTTTGGTGAATGAAGAGGTGAAAATGAGGTGGGAAGGAGGGGCAACACGACCGGATCCAGATTTGGTGGGAGGTGGTGGTGGAAGAGTGTTTGGGGAAAGTGGGTGGCACATGTGAGTGGAGGGTGAAAAGCGAGGAAATGGTCCCGGAGTTAGCGATGGCGCACCACCTAGCCGTGCGCCCTCTGCTAGGGTGACATAGCAATGGCGCATCTGCTAAGTGGTGCGCCACCGCTCACCTGTTACCTGTAAACCCACGCCCCTGCCCAACTTAGCGGTGGCGCACCATGTCGGCGGTGCGCCATACCTAGTAGTGGCGCACCAAGCGAGTGCGCCATTGCTAAAGCCCTCATCTCTAAAGGGCCCCGGCCACCTCCTAGCGAGTGGCGCACCACAAAGACATGCGCTATAAGTAAGCCATGTAGCGGTGGCGCACCATGGAGACGTGCGCCACTATTAGTTTTGGGTGGGAGCTGGCCTCCGCCGGGAATTAGTAATGGCGCACCACAAACAAGGTGCGCCACTACTACATTTGTAACAGTGGCCCACCATTTTGTGGTGCGCCACTGCTAAGTAGTAGTGGCGCACGGCCATCATGGTGCGCCACTGAAGTCAACCTTACGGCTAGGCCTTTTC
The DNA here is from genome assembly GCF_022539505.1 of Lolium rigidum. Lineage (NCBI taxonomy): Eukaryota > Viridiplantae > Streptophyta > Magnoliopsida > Poales > Poaceae > Lolium > Lolium rigidum. Next base: position 261,474,064 of record NC_061514.1, read on the forward strand.
CTAGTAGTGTTGAGTGGGAGGACAATAGAACTTGATAAGGTTTATGAACCTGAGCATAATGATCAGAGTAGCGCAGCAACGGAATTGGTTCCGGAAGCGGCCACGACGATCATGGCTCCTATGACTACAAAGTGTTTTAGCCATGGAGATCGAAGTACATATTGAACCTTGTAGGTATGGTTTACTTTGTGATCAAATAAATGATTTGTGAACAAAGGATTGATTTTGAACAATGATAAACCAACTACAAGCAAAGAAGTTATGATGGGCCCTGACTCCGTTAAAATGGCCATGCACCATGAAATCCATAATAGATGAATACTTTTTGAAAGTAAATGGATCTATAGACTTGGATGAAATATCTTTGAAGAAGCTCGACTTGTTGAAAAATTGTTTACGACAAAGTTCAAAGAGTTGACTACGATAAGATTAGATCTTCCATAGCAATGCTTATAGTCTATGTGGATTATTCTAGTAATCACTACATATTTCTTTTATGAGATATGCTAGTAGGATGGCAAAATACATTACTTATCAGAAGTATGTATTAAAGGTGTATACAAGATATAACCAAGAGTTTTGCTGGTCCGTGAAATACTAGATAGGTATACGAACTTCAATTGGATGAAGTAAGTATTGCGGAGTTGGAATCTTCACCAGATGAAATAGTCAAAGAGTTTTTGATTTCATCAGAGACGATGAAGAGGCTTGCATTTGCAAGAAATTAAGTGGGAGCGCTAAGACACATTTATAATACTTTATGTAGGTGACATATAGTTGGTTATAAATGATGTAATTATATACTTGATTAAAAAGGTTTCATTGAGAATTAACTTCAATGAAAGGATATGACTGAAACAAATTTAGTGTCAAGATCTATGAAGATAGATTGAAACACATAAATAAGTTTAAGTCAAAGTACATATGATGGATATTGAAGTAGTTCAATATAGAAATATTAAGAAAATGTTCTTGTCATGTGAAGGTTTAACAAGACTTGAGTGTATCTGACACTCAATGAGTAAAAACACATGAGTGATTATAGATCACGAATAATATGTACACAATCAGATATCATGTGCTATAAAGTGTTATGAGAATATAGCAGAATGATTCATATGATGATCATTGGACGACAGTAAGAATATCCTTGAGTACTTTAGAAGAACTAAGGATATATATATATATATTTGTATGAAGAAATGACAAACAAATCGCTGTAAGGTGTTACACCGATATTGGTTTTGTCACATATAAAATATAATTTCAATCTCAAATTAGACTAAGTGTTGTTTAAAAGGTAGCACAATGAGCTAGTAGTTGTCTATGCTAGATTTAGAAGAGTTCTAAATATTGTGACGGATTCTACAAAAGAAGGCGAGTATGTCATTATTTTGACAATGACAAAGGATGTTAAGTCAAGAGGTTCTTTGAGAACTTGGTGCGGTTCCGACGAGTCGAACTTTGAAGCTATATTGTGTGTGACAATATTAGTGACATATTTCAGACAACGGAATTAAGGTTCCACCGGAAGATCAAACATATTTAATGCCGACTCATTTGGAAATGAGTGATGCGTTGAGACGCAAATGAATTACAAAATACATACGTTTCGAGCATGTCGGATCCGTTGACTAAAAACCTCTCCGTGAGCAATACATGATAAAGCACCATAAGGCCAAGGTGTTATATCTTTACAAATGTAAACTAGATTATTGACTCTAGTGCAAGTGGGAGACTGAAGGAGATATGCCCTAGAGGCAATAATAAAATGGTTATTTATATCTTTATGTTTATGATAAATGTTTATATATTATGCTATAATTGTATTAACCGAAACATTAGTACATGTGTGATATGTAGACAAACAAAGAGTCCCTAGTATGCCTCTTAACTAGCTTGTTGATTAATGGATGATTAGTTTCATAATCATGAACATTGGATGTTATTAATAACAAGGTTATATCATTGTATGAATGATGTAATGGACACACCCAATTAAGCGTAGCATAAGATCTCGTCATTAAGTTATTTGCTATAAGCTTTCGATACATAGTTACCTAGTCCTTATGACCATGAGATCATGTAAATCACTTATACCGGAAAGGTACTTTGATTACATCAAACGCCACTGCGTAAATGGGTGGTTATAAAGGTGGGATTAAGTATCCGGAAAGTATGAGTTGAGGCATATGGATCAACGGTGGGATTTGTCCATCCCGATGACGGATAGATATACTCGGGCCCTCTCGGTGGAATGTCGTCTAATGTCTTGCAAGCATATGAATAAGTTCATAAGAGACCACATACCACGGTACGAGTAAAGAGTACTTGTCAGGAGACGAGGATGAACAAGGTATTGAGTGATACCGAAGATCAAACCTCGGACAAGTAAAATATCGCGTGACAAAGGGAATTGGTATCGTATGTGAATGGTTCATTCGATCACTAAAGTCATCGTTGAATATGTGGGAGCCATTATGGATCTCCAGATCCCGCTATTGGTTATTGGTCGGAGTGAGTACTCAACCATGTCCGCATAGTTCACGAACCTTAGGGTGACACACTTAAAGTTGGATGTTGAAATGGTAGAACTTGAATATGGAATGGAGTTCGAATATTTGTTCGGAGTCCCGGATGAGATCCCGGACATCACGAGGAGTTCCGGAATGGTCCGGAGAATAAGATTCATATATAGGAAGTCATATTCCAAGTTTGGAAATGATCCGGTGCATTTATGGCAGGTTCTAGAAGGTTCTAGAAAAGTCCGGAAGAAATCACCATGGAAAGTAGAGTCCTGGAGGGACTCCACCTTGCATGACCAGCCAACCCTAAAGGGAGGAGTCCAAGGTGGACTCCCTAGGGTGGCCGGCCAACCCACCTCAAGGAAAGGTGGGAGTCCCACCTTGGGTAGGACTCCCTCCTTGAGTAGGTTTCCCACATATGGGAGGTTTTAGTGTTGGGGTCTTATTCGAAGACTTGGACTAGAACTCTTGGTGCTTCCACCTATATAATGAGGGGCATAGGAGAGGGGGCTGACCACTTCAAGCCTCAGCCTTGGCCGCACCCCTTAGAGGGCCGGCGCCCAACCCCCCTCTCTCCCCAAACCCTAGCGGTCTCTCTCCTCCACCACATCCCACACGCTTAAGCGAAGCTCCGCCGGATTTCTCCACCACCACCGACACCACGCCGTCGTGCTGTCGGATTCAAGAGGAGCTACTACTTCCGCTGCCCGCTAGAACGGGGAGGTGGACGTCGTCTTCATCAACAACCGAACGTGTGACCAAGTACGGAGGTGCTGCCCGTTCGTGGCGCCGGAAGCGATCGTGATCAAGATCTTCTACGCGCTTTTGCAAGCGGCAAGTGAACGTCTACCGCAGCAACAAGAGCCTCATCTTGTAGGCTTTGGAATCTCTTCAAGGGTGAGACTCGATACCCCCTCGTTGCTACCATCTTCTAGATTGCATCTTGGCTTGGATTGCGTGTTCGCGGTAGGAAATTTTTTGTTTTCTATGCAATGTTATCCTACAAAACTTGGGGATGCTGATACGTTGCAAACGTATCTATAATTTTTGATGCTCCATGCTTGTTTTACACCAATTTCTATATGTTTTGTTTACACTTTTTGGCACTTTTACATTTTTTACAACTAGCCTATTGACAAGATGCCACAATGCCAGTTCATGTTTTCTGCTGCTTTGTATTTCAGAAAAGTTGTACATGAAATATTCTCGGAATTGGACGAATCAAAAGCCAAACCTCCTATTTTTCCCGACACGACGATGGAGTCCAAAGCAGAGACGGAGGAGGGCACCGAGGTGGCCACGCCACCCCTGGGCGCGGGCCCACCTCTAGTGGCGCCTTGGCATGGTGTGGGGCCCTCGGGTGCCCACCGACCTCGCCGTTCCGCCTATAAATTGCCTCCCGGCGCGAAAACCCTAAAAAACTAGCCTCCGTCCACGAAAAGTTATGTAGCTCCGCCGCCACCGAAGACAAGTTTCGGGGGACAAAAGTCTCTGTTCCGGCACCCTACCGGGACGGGGAATTTCCCCCGGAGCCATCTCCATTGTGACGCCCGGGATCGGTACCATGAGGATTCCAGCGAACCCGCCGAAATCCGCACGATATCAATTCTGAGACGCCCTCCGACACGTCGTGCGCGACGAATCACACACGTGATGCCAGAGGAATTAACACGAGCGGTAACATTACAACAGGTTTACAATAGAGCCCACAAGAAACATTTATTACAGCAACGACTCCAATGAGTCAAGATACAAATATACGATACAAAGATCCGAATCATACAGAAGATCAAATACGTCCAAGTACAGACAAGATACAAATTGGACTAAGAGTCCTAAAGATAACCAGTGGGTCCATAACCCTGCCCAGGCCCAGCCGGAGGGTAACCTTGCTAACGTCGTCTTCATCGAGCATGTCTTCATACATGCCCGGTTATGTCCCAAGGCAGCAATAAGTACATGTTTGTACTTAACAAGACTTCAAGATGTATAAGCATTCGTCAACCAGTCATCCTTTGTACTTGAGGCACGCAGGGGACTTAGAGGATGCAAGAGGAATGTCATAGGCAATATGGTGGGGTTAAGCGGCAGCGCGCAAGCACTAAAAACATATAGAAACACTCTACAACATTCGTCTATCAGAGAAGGTGAGAGAGCGCACAACTAACAGTTCTATACTCTGCAAACATAACCCAACCGATGCGTTCCCCCCATCGCAAAGGAAATACTTGCAAAGGCACTCACAAGTACTTATTAGGTAACCGTTGTAGTAATGCTAAATTACTACATAAGTTATTAACAGATTATTAGTAGCAACATAAAGGTGTAAGTTGTTCTATGATCGAGCTAAACAACTCCAAGTCATCCATAACTGCGGACACGGCTTATCGATAAGATGTACAGCCTGCAGGGGTTGCCCAAATGTAACCATACGCATGCTTGAACCCGCTTAATTACGGTGGAGTCTCACAATAAGACCGTTCCCAGTTCAACAAGAAAGTCTAGGGGGGCCACCCCACTAAGCTACCCGTAACGAAGTTCGGCCGCACTCTGAAGCGGACTCAGGGTTTCGTAGACGTCTAGGCGGGCACTAACGGCTGATACGTCCAATTTGCATCACTATTTTATATCATAATTTGTTGTTATTCATTGATATATTTCATATTGGGACACAATACTTATGTTATTTCATCTATTTTGCATGTTTCATGATTATTTGGAGATCGAGCACCGGAGCCGGGATTCTGCTGGAAAAAGCACCGTCGAGATGCAATATTTCGGAAGCTCAACCGTGGAAGGAAGTTTTACAGAAAATCCTATTTTTCCGGATGACGGAGGAAGCCGAAGAGGGAGCCAGCTGGACCCGGGGTGGGCCCACACCATAGGGTGGCGCGGCCCATGGCTCGGCCGCGCCACCATGTGGTGTGGAGCCCCTCGGCCTCTTTCGCCTCCTTTCTTCGCGAAACCCTTCGTCCCGAAGACCTAAGCCACGGAGGAATCCTCACGAAGGGTTACAGCCGCCTCGCGGGGCGGAGAACACCGAGAGAGAAAGAGCTCTCCGGCGGGCGGGAATCCGCCGGGGAAATTCCCTCCCGGAAGGGGAAATCGACGCCATCGTCACCGCCATCGAGCTGGACATCATCTCCATCACCATCATCATCATCTCCACCATCATCACCGCCATCTCCACCGCTGGACATCGTCACCGCTGTAGCAATTTGGGTTTGATCTTGATTGTTTGATAGGGGAAACTCTCCCGGTACTGATTTCTACTTGTTATTGATTCTATTGAGTGAAACCATTGAACCAAGGTCTATGTTCAGATTTTTATTCATCATCATATCACCTCTGATCATGTTCCATATGATGTCTCGTGAGTAGTTCGTTTAGTTCTTGAGGACATGGGTGAAGTCTAATTGTTAGTAGTGAACTATGGTTGAGTAATATTCAATGTTATGATATTTAAGTTGTGGTGTTATTCTTCTAGTGGTGTCGTGTGAACGTCGACTACACGACACTTCACCATTTATGGGCCTAGGGGAATGCATCTTGTACTCGTTTGCCAATTGCGGGGTTGCCGGAGTGACGAAACCTCGAGCCCCCGTTGGTATATCGATGCGGGAGGGATCGCAGGATCTCGGAGTTTAAGGTCTGTGGTTAGATTTATCTTAATTACTTTCTTGTAGTTGCGGATGCTTGCAAGGGGTATAATCACAAGTATGTATTAGTCCTAGCAAGGGCGGTACATTAGCACGAGGTTCACCCACACAACACTTATCAAAACAATGAAGATTAATCGGATGTATGTAGCGAAAGCACTAGACTAAAATCCCGTGTGTCCTCGAGAACGTTTGGTCATTATAAGTAAACAAACCGGCTTGTCCTTTGTGCTAAAAAGGATTGGGCCACTCGCTGCAATTATTTCTCTCGCATTTTACTTACTCGTACTTTATTCATCTGTTACATCAAAACCCCCGAATACTTGTTTGTGAGCATTTACGAGTGAATCCTTCATCAAAACTGCTCGTCAACACCTTCTGCTCCTCGTTGGGATCGACATTCTTACTTATCGAAGATACTACGATACACCCCTATACTTGTGGGTCATCAAGACTATTTTCACGGCGCCGTTGTCGGGAGTGAAGCGCTATTGGTAAGCGGAATTGGTAAGGAAAACCTTTACTGTTTGTGCTGATTTTATTTCTACCTGCTGCTATAAGTCATTATGGAGAGATCTTCTCTTCAATTTCTATTTGGGAAATCTACTACTACTGCAACGGTAGTGGATGAGGCGCCAGGTGAGGAAGTAATACCATATAAAATACCTACGAAAATTATTAAACATGTTATGGATAACCGCTATGAAGGGGATGGAACTGTCCATCCTGGTGATCATTTATTGTTTTTGCATGAATTATGCGGGTTATTCAAATGTGTAGGTATTGCTATGAATGAAGTTAGGAAGAAGCTATTCTCTATATCGCTGTCTGGTAAAGCGGCGCATTGGTATAAATTGCTGAAGAATGGTGATTCTCTTGATTGGGAGGACATTGTGCCTTTATTTTATTCCAAATTTTATCCTCCAAGTGAAATTCACAAAGATCGGAACCGCATATATAATTTATGGCCTCATGATGGAGAGAGTATTGCCCAAGCTTGGGGGAGATTGAAGTCTTTAATGCTCAAATGCCCCATTCATGAGCTTCCTGGTAATATTATTATTGATAATTTCTATGCAAGACTTTCTTTTCAAGACAAGACCTTGCTGGATACTTCTTGTTCCGGATCATTTACACGCAATAAAGAAGAGTTTAAAAGGGACCTTCTTGATCGGATCCAAGAAAATACTGAAGGTTGGGAGAACGACAAAGATAGAGAATCGGGTATAATTTATGATTATAAATGCATTGAAGCTTTTATGGATACTGATACATTTCGTAATATGAGTGCTACATATGGTCTTGATTCTCAAGTTGCTGCAAACCTTTATAAAGCTTTTGCCTCTCATTATGAATTGCCTAAGAAGAATTTTGATAAGTATCATGAACCATACAAAGATAGAATTGATTCATCTATTAATAAGTGTGTTGTAATTGAAACTGCTGATCGTGTTATTCCTGAAGCTTATATTGAAAAAACTCCTTTTCCTGCTAAAATGAAACAGTACTCTGTTATAAATAGTGCGGTTCATAAAAGTGAAAAGAAACCTAGAGAATGTAACGGCCCCGGATATACCCCGATTAGATTTGCTTGTTGTTTTTCTTTTATGCATCATCATGCATCATGCATCATATCATCCATGCTTTTAATTAAATAAAACTATTTTATAAACCCTCCCTTACCTTTCATTTTAGATAAAATCCATATCTCTCTCTCATATTCTTATTTTATAACTAAGTCTTCTCAACAAAAAAATGTTTGAATTTTAAAAGTGTTTTGTTTTGTTTACAAATAAGATAAATATGTTGAAAACTAAAGTTGAAATCTCGGTCTCATCCTTGTTTCAGTTCAAAATAGAATTGGGTTTGACTTAAAATGTTTAGAAAATAAACTAGAAAAATAAAAGAACAAAACCCCTACCCCATGGGCCTCTCTCCCTTTCTCTGGCCCGCAGCCTTCCTCTCTTCCTTTTCCCCTCAGCCCGAGCTGGCAGCCCAACTCTCCTCTTCCGACCCAGCCCACCACGAGGCTCGTACCTCTTCGAGCCTGTTCTTTTTAGCGTTGTCGTCTTCCCCAGAGAGCCAGCATGAGGGGCGCGTGAGCCCTGTGGTCCTCCATCGCCAACCACCGCGCCTCCCTCCTCCCCTTTTAATCCCACCTCGAGATCTCCGCAGAAACCCTAGCCACCAACTCACCATCTCCCTCCTCCTCCTACCGCCGCCGCCATCTTCCCCACCTTCTTTTCCTCTCTTCGTGTGAGCACCACCGTGCCTTCCCCTCCATGGCGCCATCGCTATAGACCATCCGCCGTCGTTCTGAGGGCACCGGGAGATGCGCCTCTTCCTCCTCTTCAACCTGGTTCAAGGAATTGAGCCAGGGCGTTCTGAATCAAGCGCACGGTCGCCGATTCTCCAGTCCGTCCATCGCACTCCGGCGTCAATTCCGGCCGCCCTCGTCCTCCTCCGTCCAAACCGAGCACACCCCTGGTTTCCCCGTGTTCAGGGGCACCCCCGACGCCCCGCGCTCGTTCCGGTTCGCTCCGAATCGTGAGATCCGTGGTCGACCTGATTTCTGTCCGCCATGGTTGTCTTGGTCACGAGCTCGCCTCGCCTACTTCATAAGTTCGTGCGACCCATCCCGTTCGAGCATCAACACCGAGCAGACACCTGGTTCGTCCCTTCACCTCTTCGAAGAATAAACCCGTGTTCAAATTCTCACACCAGCATATTAAATCCATCCTTTTGTCTCTATTTTGTTCAGATCTTGCGTCCGATTTAGTTCGTGCATGACCTTCAGAATCGACAACAGCATCCCAGCTTGTTTGGTTGGTTCCCTGTCCTTGTCCGTGAGATCATGTGTTCAATTCCTGGGAGATGCAATTTTAGCCCAACCTTTTTCTGTTCCAGAACCAATACCGGGCCGTGACCCAGCTCCTCCGTCGCCGCCGCAGGCCGAACCGGTCCGGCCCACGCGCGCTAGACCTTCCTCCCGCCGGCCGGTAGCAGGCCAACCCCCGGATCCGGCCCGTCTCCCTCTCGACCCTTTTTCTGTTATTTTATTTTATCAAATCTCTCTAAAATCATATCTTTCAAACTATAACTCGAAATAAAATGTGTTCTATATGGAAATTGATCAGAAAAATATGAGGAACATGAATATGCCATCCATACATCTGTTTGAATCTCGCATCATGTCGTTCGATGATAGTTATGCATGTTCACCTCACATATATGCGGAGTATTTTGGATTTCCAACTATGGGTTTCCCCGCTCCGTTTAATATTGAAGTAGCGCACCCTTGCCATGTTGTACCATGCTAATCCACCCTTAAATTTGACGATAAAAAATGCAACTTCAACCTAATTTGTGTGTCGGGGTTCCGACTCCGATTAAATTGGATAAGTTGCATTGCACCATATATGTCATGTCATGCATATCATCTTGATCATGCCGGTTCTTTATCCGTAGTAGTAAGACTTGCATACGTTGTGTGTTCCAGCATTTGCTTCTTCCCGGATAGGATCGCGAAGTGGTGTTGTGAGATACGACAAGTTCTTCTGCAGCTTTTCACAGGCGAGCCCACCCCTTCACCTATTTTACATTTACATGCTCTTTTGATCTATTGCTATCCCTATGTTGCGATTCTGTTGTGTCACGTGTCCTATTCCACCTGTTACCCTATATGATCCGAGATACACCTCCTTGCCCTACCTGATGTTTGTTGTTTGCCGGCTTTGCGAGTCGTAGGCGAGTTTAGGGTCTTGTTGATATCTCGAGATGTTCGGGATATCTTGTTGGGAGGTTATCACATGCTATATCAATTGTTGGAGATACACATGCTTTACTTATTTGTTAACAACTAAAATTGTAAGCAGAGGCATCTGTGAGCCCCTTTGCGAAAGCATCGGAACTTTGACTTGCTAATGTCCCCTAGGACCCGAGTTCTTGTTATCTGTTCCGAGATTGAGCGCTCTACCCGTACGTGGGGAGTGGGACCCCCATCACCCACTACCTTTCCTCGAGTCTGTTTATTGGGAGCCACAACCTTGGTTTTATTTTGCTCATATGCATGATGCACGATTTACTTCTGTTGCCTTCGGGTGTTTATTTCTGTACTGTACTCATCTCGTGGAACGATTAGCGACAGCAGAGTTGTTCACACTTAGCTTAGCCGTTGGCACAAACCTCCGGGTCCGTATCGGAGTACGGCCGAACTTCGTCACGGGTAGCTTAGTTGGGTGGCTCCCATTAAACTTTCTCTTGCATTGGGAACGGTCTTGATGTGAGACTCCACCCGTAGTAAGTGGGTTCGAGCATGCGTATGGTTACATTTGGGCAACCCCTGCAGGGTGTACATCTTATCGATAAGCCGTGTCCGCGGTTATGGACGACTTGGAATTGTATAGCTTGATCATAGAACAACTTACACCTTTATGTTGTTAATAATAATTTGCTAATAACTTGATTAGTAATTTAGCATTACTACAACCGATACCTAATAAAACTTGTCCACCGTTGAGTGCCTTTTACATTGCCTCTTCGCAATTGTTGAAGGGGATATGTGTAATCGGTCGGGTTATGTTTGTGTAGTATTTATCTGTTACCTTGTGCGCTCTCTTATCTTCTCTGAGTAGACGGATGTTGTAGCGAGTCTCTATTGGATAGTAGTTTTGCTGCCGCTAAACTCCACATATAGCCGGGTGAAGTTTATACCGCCCACCAGCGAGCATAGCTGGTCTTGTCTCGCAAGTACGTGCCAATGGTACTTACCCTCGCCTTCCTTTCTTTTTGTCTCCTCCCCTCCTGTCGGCAACCGATGGCCCGACTTTGACAGGTACGAGATGATGACGTTAGCAAGGTTACCCTTCCGGCCTTGCCTGGGCAGGGTTATGGACGCCGCTGGTTATCTTCAGGACTCTTAGTCCAATTTGTATCTTGTCCGTACTCGGACGTATTTGATCTTCTGTATGATTTGGATCTTTGTATTGTATATCTGTATCTTGACTCGTTGGAGTCGTTGTTGTAATATATGTATCTTGTGGGATCTATTGTAATCCTGTTGTAATGATACCGCTCGTGTTAATTCCTCTGGCATCACGTGTGTGATTCGTCGCGCACGTCGTGTCGGAGGGTGTCTCTGAATCGATATCATGCGGATTTCGGCGGGTTCGCTGGAATCCTCATGGTACCGGTTCCGGGGCGTCACAAGTTGGTATCAGAGCCCAGGTTGACGGTACCCCACTAGTCCAGCCTGTAGGATAACCTTGCCAACGGACGTTGTTGTGTCTAGTGAAAAAAAACTATTTTCTCGAAAACTCGTTGGATAGATCCGATTAGCTCTATTTTTCTTCTTATCTAAATTCTTTCTCCTCTTATCTTTGCGATTCTTGAGTCTTCTCTCTTATCTGAGTCTGTGAGTCTTAGGTTCCGACGTGGGTTGGACGATCCTTGCCTTATCCTAATAGATTCGATCTTCGGAGGATCCGACGTAAGTGCATCATCAACAACGGAAGAACGACTTCTTGTTAGTGGTGTTGCCAATCCACGTGGAGCAACAACTCTTGTTAGTGGTGTCGAGGAGATCGACACATCGCCCGAAGACCGATAGTTCACCTCTCTCCCCCTACCTTGAGGTGGAACCTCGGGGCGAGGTTCCTTGTTAGTGGTGTCGATTGTAACGGCCCCGGATATACCCCGATTAGATTTGCTTGTTGTTTTTCTTTTATGCATCATCATGCATCATGCATCATATCATCCATGCTTTTAATTAAATAAAACTATTTTATAAACCCTCCCTTACCTTTCATTTTAGATAAAATCCATATCTCTCTCTCATATTCTTATTTTATAACTAAGTCTTCTCAACAAAAAAATGTTTGAATTTTAAAAGTGTTTTGTTTTGTTTACAAATAAGATAAATATGTTGAAAACTAAAGTTGAAATCTCAGTCTCATCCTTGTTTCAGTTCAAAATAGAATTGGGTTTGACTTAAAATGTTTAGAAAATAAACTAGAAAAATAAAAGAACAAAACCCCTACCCCATGGGCCTCTCTCCCTTTCTCTGGCCCGCAGCCTTCCTCTCTTCCTTTTCCCCTCAGCCCGAGCCGGCAGCCCAACTCTCCTCTTCCGACCCAGCCCACCACGAGGCTCGTACCTCTTCGAGCCTCGTTCTTTTTAGCGTTGTCGTCTTCCCCGCAGAGCCGAGCATGAGGGGCGCGTGAGCCCCGTGGTCCTCCATCGCCAACCACCGCGCCTCCCTCCTCCCCTTTTAATCCCACCTCGAGATCTCCGCGAAACCCTAGCCACCAACTCACCATCTCCCTCCTCCTCCTACCGCCGCCGCCATCTTCCCCGCCTTCTTTTTCCTCTCTTCCGTGTGAGCACCACCGTGCCTTCCCTCCATGGCGCCATCGCTATAGACCATCCGCCGTCGTTCCGAGGGCACCGGGAGATGCGCCTCTTCCTCCTCTTCAACCTGGTTCAAGGAATTGAGCCGTGGCGTTCGAATCAAGCGCACGGTCGCCGATTCTCCAGTCCGTCCATCGCACTCCGGCGTCAATTCCGGCCGCCCTCGTCCTCCTCCGTCCAAACCGAGCACACCCCTGGTTTCCCGTGTTCGGGGGCACCCCCGACGCCCGCGCTCGTTCGGTTCGCTCCGAATCGTGAGATCCGTGGTCGACCTGATTTCCGTCCGCCATGGTTGTCTTGGTCACGAGCTCCGCCTCGCCTACTTCATAAGTTCGTGCGACCCATCCTGTTCAGCATCAACACCAGCGAGCACTACTCGGTTCGTCCCTTCACCTCTTCGACAATAAACCCGTGTTCAAATTCTCACACCAAGCATATTAAATCCATCCTTTTGTCTCTATTTTGTTCAGATCTTGCGTCCGATTTAGTTCGTGCATGACCTTCGTAATCGACAACGAGCATCCCAGCTTGTTTGGTTGGTTCCTCGTCCTTGTCCGTGAGATCATGTGTTCAATTCCCGGGAGATGCAATTTTAGCCCAACCTTTTCTCGTTCCGAACCAATACACGGGCCGTGACCCAGCTCCTCCGTCGCCGCTCGCAGGCCGGAACCGGTCCGGCCCACGCGCGCTAGACCTTCCTCCCGCCGGCCGGGTAGCAGGCCAACCCCGGATCCGGCCCGTCTCCCTCTCGACCCTTTTCTGTTATTTTATTTTATCAAATCTCTCTAAAATCATATCTTCGAAACTATAACTCGAAATAAAATGTTTTCTATATGAAAATTGATCAGAAAAACATGAGGAACATGAATATGCCATCCATACATGTGTTTGCATTTTTCATCATGTCGATTCGATGATAGTTATGCATGTTCACCATCTAACATATATGCGGAGTATTTTGGATTTCCAACTATGGGTTTCCCCGCTCCGTTTAACTATTGAAGTAGCGCACCCTTGCCATGTTGTACCATGCTAATCCACCCTTAAATTTGACGATAAAAAATGCAACTTCAACCTAATTTGTGTGTCGGGGTTCCGACTCCGATTAAATTGGATAAGTTGCATTGCACCATATATGTCATGTCATGCATATCATCTTGATCATGCCGGATCTTCTTTATCCGTAGTAGTAAGACTTGCATACGTTGCTGTGTTCCAGCATTTGCTTCTTCTCGGATAGGATCGCGAAGTGGTGTTGTGAGATACGCCAAGTTCTCGGATGTCCCTCGGCTTTTCACAGGCAAGCATTTCCCATACTCCTTCACCTGCGGAGTCGTTCACTATTTATTTTGCTCTTCTGCTCTCATTGCTATCCCTATGTTGCGATTCTTGTGTCACGTGTCCTATTCCACTTGTTACCCTATATGCAGCCCAGATTGCCACCACCTTGCCCTACGGCTGATTGTTTGGTTATCGAGTCCGCCTTTGCGAGTCGTAGTGCATGTCTAGTGTCTTGTTGTTATCTTGTTACTCGTTATTGTTATCTTATCGGGATATCAATTGTTGGGAAGATATACATGGTTACTTTAGTTGTTGATATTTAGATTGTAGCGGAGGCATCGGTGGGTCAGCTGATTGTTTATGCATCGGCTCACTTGTGACTTCCTAAATATCTTAGGACCCTGAGTTCTTGTTATCTATTCCGAGACTGAGCGCTCTAACCACACGTGGGTATGCTTACCGGGTCTCCCCTCGACCACTGCCGGAATCTACAACTTTGTCTAGTGGCCACAATTAGTTTGATCATTTTGTTTCTCCCGGGCGTGCAAGCTTGTTACTTTGTGGTTAGATGTTATGATATTACTTTTGGGGCCTTGTACCCCGTTGTCTCTTGCACGTTCGTAGGTTGCGGAGCCGCTGCGAAGTGGTCATCCCGCTGGGCACTGATCACATAGTACGCTGACGCAATAGCTGAGTCCACTTCGGAGCACGGCCGGACTCTGATACGGGTTTAACTTAGTTAGGTGGCTTCCATTGGACATTCGCTTGTAGTGAAGGAGAGTGCGTGTCGTGATACTCCACCTGTCGTAAGTGGGTTGATCGTGCGTGTGGGCACATTTGGGCACCCCTGCAGGGTGTACAATCTTATCGATAAGCCGTGTCCGCGGTTATGGACGACTTGGAGTTGTATGACTCGACCATAGAACAACTTACACCTGTTGTTTCAATACTAATAACTTGCATAGTAAGATAGAACAACCTAAACTAATACCTGGTTAAAACTTGTCAACGGTGTGAGTACCTTTGTAAGTACCTCTTCCATTGTCGAGGGGGAACATATCGGATGTGTTATGTTTGCGTAGTATAGATACTGTTACCTTGTGCGCTCTCTTATCTTCTGCGAGTAGACGGATGTTGTAGCGAGTCTCTATTGGATAGTAGCTTTGCTGCCGCTAAACTCCACATATAGCCGGGTGAAGTTTATACCGCCCACCGGCGAGCATAGCTGGTCTTGTCTCGCAAGTACGTGCCAATGGTACTTACCCTCGCCTTCCTTTCTTTTTGTCTCCTCCCCCTTCTGTCGGCAACCGATGGCCCGACTTTGACAGGTACGAGATGATGACGTTAGCAAGGTTACCCTTCCGGCTTGGCCTGGGCAGGGTTATGGACGTCGCTGGTTATCTTCAGGACTCTTAGTCCAATTTGTATCTTGTCCGTACTCGGACGTATTTGATCTTATGTATGATTCGAATCTTTGTATGTATCTATTTGTATCTTGACTCGTTGGAGTCGTTGTTGTAATATCTGTATCTTGTGGGCTCTATTGTAAACCTGTTGTAATATTACTACTCGTGGTAATTCCTCTGGCATCACGTGTGTGATTAGTCGTGCACGTCGTGTCGGAGGGCGTCTCAGAATCGATATCATGCGGATTTCGGCGGGTTCGCTGGGATCCTCATGGTACCGGTTCCGGGGCGTCACACTAACAATATGCATACTCAAACCATTCAACTCATGGTAAATCGCCCTTACTTCAGACAAGACGAACATGCATAGCAACTCACATGATATTCAACAAAGTGTAGTTGATGGCGTCCCCGGGAACATGGTTATTGCACAACAAGCAACTTACAAGAGATAAGATGCATAAATACATATTCAATACCACAATAGTTTTTAAGCTATTTGTCCCATGAGCTATATATTGCAAAGATAAAGAATGGAAATTTTAAAGGTAGCACTCAAGCAATTTACTTTGGAATGGCGGAGAAATACCATGTAGTAGGTAGGTATGGTGGACACAAGTGGCATAGTGTTTGGCTCAAGGATTTGGATGCATGAGAAGTATTCCCTCTCGATACAAGGTTTAGGCTAGCAAGGTTGTTTAAAGCAAACACAAGTATGAACCGGTATAGCAAAACTCAGATAAAATACATATTGTAAGCATTATAAGACTTTATACCGTCTTCCTTGTTGTTCGACCCTTACTAGAAAATATCTAGACCTTAGAGAGACCAATTATGCAAACCAAATTTTAGCATGCTCTATGTATTTCTTCATTAATAGGTGCAAGGTATATGATGCAAGAGCTTAAACATGAGCACAACAGTTGCCAAGTATCACATTATTCAAGATATTATACCAATTACCACATGTAGCATTTCCCGTTTCCAACCATATAACAATCTAACGAAGCAGTTCAACCTTCGCCATGAATATTATGAGTAAAGCCTAAGGACATATGTGTCCATATGCAACAGCGGAGCGTGTCTCTCTCCCACACAATGAATGCTAGGATCCAACTTTATTCAAACAAAACAAAAACAAACAGACGCTCCAAGTAAAGCACATAAGATGTGATGGAATAAAAATATAGTTTCACTAGAGGAACCTGATAATGTTGCCGATGAAGAAGGGGATTCCTTGGGCATCCCCAAGCTTAGACGCTTGAGTCTTCTTGAAATATGCAGGAGTGAACCACCGGGGTATCCCCAAGCTTAGAGCTTTCACTCTCCTTGATCATATTGTATCATTCTCCTCTCTTGATCCTTGAAAACTTCCTCCACACCAAACTCGAAACAAACTCATTAATGATGTGTTTGGATGCACAGAATATGGCCATGGAATTGGAATTTGGAGCCAATTGGCCCAATTCGACTGTTTGGATCGCCATAGAATTGAGGCCTGGAAACTTTGGGCCAATTCCGAGCCACCCCGCGCGCGTACCGTTTCACTTGCAAACTTTCCGAGCTCGGTACCTCGGAAAGGCGTGGAATCGCAACTCGTGCGTACCCCTTCGTCAACGCGTGACACATCAAGGATGCGAGGGCGTCGGGAGCTCGGCCTCCTCCGCCGGCCAGCGATGCGGGCGTTCCCGGCGGCGGCGGCGTCTCCAGCTCCGGTAAGCCACCCAATCTGCGTCGTCCTCTCCCCATCTATTCTCTCCTCTCCCAATCTGTGCCCTCCTCTCCGGCTCCGGTCGTCCTCAGCGACCCCCCTAACCCTAGAACAGCGGCGGTTGGGGAACGACAGCGGTGGGCGGTGGCCTCTCCTTGGCCAGTAGGGTGGGGCGGCGGGCGGCGGCCTCCCCCTGGCCAGTAGGGGTGGGGCGGCGGGCGGCGGCCTCCCCCTGGCCAGTAGGGGAACGACGGCAGGCAGGGAATGGTGGCGGGCGATGCCCTCTCCCTGGCCGGTAGGGTAACGGCGGCAGTAGAGGAGCGACGACGGTGGTCGATAGGGGAACAACGGCGGTAGGGGACGACGATTGTAGGCCTCTTCTTGCCCTCCCTGCCTCTCTCCAATTCAATTCCACGATTGCGCATCCAAACAAGAAATTAGAATTGGTGCCAATTTTTGATTCCAACAGCAAATATCATGTACACCCAAACAACAGAATTGAAATGGAGACCATTTCCTTTCCATCTCAGATTTGGAATTTTAGTCCAATTCAATTCCACGGGCAAATTCTGTGCATCCAAACACAGCATAAAGGGTTAGTGCATAACAAAAAATTCACATATTCAGAGGTGACACAATCATTCTTAACACTTCTGGACATTGCACAAAGCTACTGAAAGTTAATGGAACAAAGAAATCCATCTAACATAGCAAAACAGGCAATGCGAAATAAAAGGCAGAATCTGTCAAAACAGAACAGTCCGTAAAGACGTATTTTTCTGGAGCACCAGACTTCCTCAAATGAGAAAACTCAAAACTAATGAAAGTTGCGTACATATCTGAGGATCACGCACGTAAATTGGCATAATTTTATGAGTTACCTACAGAGACTACTGTACAAATTCGTGACAGCAAGAAATCTGTTTCTGCGCAGTAATCCAAATCTAGTATCAACTTTATCATTAAAGACTTTACTTGGCACAACAATGCAATAAAACTAAGATAATGAGAGGTTTCTACAGTAGTAACAACTTCCAAGACTCAAATATAAAACAAAAGTACTGTAGTAAAATAATGGGTTGTCTCCCATAAGCGCTTTTCTTTAACGCCTTTCAGCTAGGCGCAGAAAGTGTGTATCAAGTGTTATCAAGAGATGAAGCATCAACATCATAATTTGTTCTAATGATAGAATCAAAAGGTAACTTCATTCTCTTTCTAGGGAAGTGTTCCATGACTTTTTTGAGAGGAAATTGATATTTAATATTACCTTCCTTCATATCAATGGTAGCACCAACAGTTCGAAGAAAAGGTCTTCCCAATATGATGGGACAAGATGCATTGCATTCAATATCCAAGACAACAAAATCAACGAGGACAAGGTTATTGTTAACCATAATACGAACATTATCAATCCTCCCCAAAGGTTTCTTTATAGCATTATCAGCAAGATTAACATCCAAATAACAATTTTTCAATGGTGGCAAGTCAAGCATATCATAAATTTTCTTAGGCATAACAGAAATACTTGCACCAAGATCACATAAAGCATTACAATTAAAATCATTAACCCTCATCTTAATGATGGGCTCCCAACCATCTTCTAACTTCCTAGGAATAGAAGTTTCAAGTTTTAGTTTTTCTTCTCTAGCTTTTATGAGAGCATTTGTAATATGTTTTGTAAAGGCCAAATTTATAGCACTAGTATTAGGACTTTTAGCAAATTTTTGTAAGAACTTTATAACTTCAGAGATGTGGCAATCATCAAAATCTAAACCATTATGATCTAAAGCAATGGGATCATTGTTCCCAATGTTGGAAAAAATTTCAGCAGTTTTATCACATGCAGTTTCAGTGGTTTTAGCAGTTTCGAGCGGTTTTGCTCGCTTTGCATTAGGAGTAGAAACATTGCTAACACCAATTATTTTACCATTGATAGTAGGAGGTGCAGCAACATGTGAAGCATTAGCATTACTAGTGGTGGTAATAGTCCAAACTTTAGCTATATTATTCTCTTTAGCTAGTTTTTCATTTTCTTCTCTTTCCCACCTAGCATGCAATTCAGCCATTAATCTTATATTCTCATTAATTCTAACTTGGATGGCATTTGCTGTAGTAACAATTTTATTTTCAT